>NC_141876.1:19228409-19531439 GCF_056163025.1 Triticum urartu | reverse complement strand
CCTACCTCTGGGCGGGTTGCGCCCGGCACTGGGCCATATCTTGAGATGTGTCCCTGCAAAATTTGGTTAGATGCCGGTACTCTACGTCCTTGGGTCCCGGCCCTCGAGCTTGTCTCAGCCGTCGCTGGTATGCCAGGTCGTGATGCCGTGGACAAGGCCAGAGGGTGAGGGCTGGAGAGCCAGTAAGAGCCCTGAGTCGCGATGCTCAGGCACCCCCCCTTTAACGTGCAAGTAGTCGACATGGAGAAGAAGGGTTGCCGCGGACGGGCATCAAGCAATCAAGCGTGATAGGCGAATGCATGGTTGGAAATAAACGCGATGAAGACACACGCCGCTGGGCCTAGCCCCAGCGGCTTGGGGATGATGCAGCCCGAGGGGCGCCCCCAACAAAGCAAACTAACGACCGAAATATAAAAGCAGATACATGCCGCCGGGACGGACCCACGCGGCCTGGGAGTGATGCAACCCTGGGAGGGCGCTCCCATCTGGGAATGGAACTTGGAAGATGTCACCTGAGGATGTCGTCAGCGAAGTGGCGTTGGTGCAGTTGGCTCGGTGGGTTGCGGAAGCCGATCCTCATGAGCCCCCAGGCCCCGGGGCCT
The DNA here is from genome assembly GCF_056163025.1 of Triticum urartu. NCBI lineage: Eukaryota > Viridiplantae > Streptophyta > Magnoliopsida > Poales > Poaceae > Triticum > Triticum urartu. The sequence continues at coordinate 19,530,837 of NC_141876.1, read as the reverse complement.
TGGGAGGCTCCGGAGGCACTGGTGACTCCTCGCGAGCTGTCTTCATCTCCGCCAGAGCCGCGGAACGCCTGTCTTCCTGAGCCTCCACGATGCCCCTCATGAGGCGCTGGCACGCCGCAGCCACGCTCGGCAAGCCGTAAGGCATGCGAACACGGCTGTGGGGTGGACCTCCGCAGCGCCCCACTTGCGAGGGCCAGAGGCACTCCGTTGTGGCGATCTGATTGAGCCCTGGTATGTCGACGCAGACGCGCAGCCCACCATCCTTGCCTGGATGTGGGGCCACAGCTGGTGAACGACGGCAACCTCTCGTGATCCTTGACTCCTGTAGTTCTTGAATGGCCTTGCTGACAAACTCGTGCTGGTCTGGCCTTCCCCGCATGGCTCCTTCCCGAGGGAAACGTGCTTCGAAGCACGCCTCCACGTGGTGCCCAAGCGCCTCCCTCGTGACCCTGGCTAGGTTGGTGGCCCTCCAGGTGAGAGCCCCCGAGCCCTGCCTGAGGAGGGCGCCGGGCGCGCTTTCCTATGCGATGGAAGGAGGGTCCTCCCAGGCAGACACGGGCCCTGAGGGGCCTGCCTCCTGAGGGGCTGAGCCTGGCGACATCTTTTTCTTCTTGGGGGTGGTCTCGGGAAGCCTCCTGCTTCCGCGATCTGGGTCTTCTAGTGACGCAGCCTGAAAGGCTCGCTCCAGGGAGCACACTGCATCTCTCTCTTCACAGGGCACCGTGATGACGCCGCCACTTCCTGGCATCTTGAGGACGTTGTAGCCGTGGTGAGTCATGGCCAAGAACTTGGCCAGTGCTGGGTACCCGAGGATGGCGTTCTACGGCAGGCGGATGTCGGCGACGTCGAAGTCGATGATCTCGGTGCGGTAGTTGCTGCAGGCCCCGAAGGTGACAGGGAGGCGGACCTGCCCGATCGGGACTGTGGAACCGTCGGTGACTCCGGAGAAAGGCTTGGTTGGCTGAAGCTGGTCATAGGGCACTTGGAGGTTGTTGAAGGTCTCCACGGACAGGACGTTGAGCCCTGCCCCTCCGTCGATGAGGGTCTTGGTGACCAGCACGTTGCTGATGACTGGGCAGCAAAGCATCGGGAGGACTCCGGCTGTGTCCGAGCACTTGAGCTGATCTGCTGTGCTGAACGTGATGGCGCACGCCAACCACCTGAGGGGGCGCGTTGCTTCGAGCTTGGGGAGAACTGCATTCACTTCGCGGGCGAACTGCTTGAAGATGCGTTGGGAGGCTGGGGCTTGAGCTCCGCCCAGGATGTAGGCGATTGCGCGCGGCTCCTGGAAGCCCCCAGCCCCCTCGTCTTGATGGTGGTCTTCATTCCTTCTTGGTGGAGGCGGCAGAGGAGGTAGGTCTGCGTTGCCGTGAGGGCAATCCTCACGAGGCTGATCTCTCCAGTCCTCCTCACGAGGCAGGTCCCGCCAGCGGTCCTCGCGAGGTTGGTCGCGCCACCCCTGGTGCGGGCCGCGGTCTTCCCAGCGTCCTGGGTTTCTTCCTCCTCCTCGGCCATAGCCCCGGTCAGCACGGTCAGGGCGACGGTCGATCCTTCCTTCTCGCATGGCGCGGAGTTCTTGACATTCGTTGGTGTTGTGGGTGTGGAGGTCGTGGTACACACAGTACCGGCTCCCCCTAGAGGAGTCGGGCAGATCCTTGCCGCGCTTGGTGTCTGGTTCGGCTATGAGCACGGCAGCCCCCTTGCGCTTCACGTCCTTGGCCTTGGGCTTCTTCTCTTCTGGGTCTGCGGCAGGCAGCTCGAGGAGGGAGAGGCGTCCCTCCTCAGCCCTGGCACACCTGTTCGCCAAGTTGAACAGCTCCAGGGAGGTGCAGAGGTCTTCATGCATCGCCAGCTCCTCCTTCATCTTGACGTCGCGCACGCCATTGAAGAAGGCCGAGATGATGGCCTCCTCGGACAACCTGGGGATCTTGAGGCGCGCGCTGTTGAAGCGCTGAATGTACTTCTGCAGGGTCTCTCCGGGTTGTTGCTTGATGCGGCGCATGTCGCTCACGGCGGGCGGCCGGTCGCGAGTACCTTGGAAGTTGGCGATGAAGCGGGTGCGCATCTGGTCCCAGGAGGAGATAGTTCCTGGAGCCAGGTTCAGGAGCCAGGTGCGTACTCCTTCCTTCAGCGCCATGGGGAACCAGTTCGCCATGACCTTCTCGTCCCCGCCGGCAGCCTCGATGCCCAGCTCATAGAGCTGGAGGAACTCTGCGGGATCAGTTGTGCCCTCGTAGCGGGGAGGCACGTCCGGCTTGAACTTGCCGGGCCACGCGACGCTGCGCAGTTCGGGGGTGTAGGCGAGGCAGCCCGCGATGGCCACGAAAGGCTTCGGTTGGTGAAGAGCTTGGCCTTGAGGGTCCCCGCGTGCTGCAGCTAGGAGCAGAGCGGGGTCTTCGCGTGCTGGAGCTGGAGCAGGGAGCGCCCGGGCAGCCCCCTGCGAGCGTGGAACTTCTTGGCAGCTCCGTTCTTGCTGCGCTGACACTTGGCGGAGCGGGTTCCGCCCAGGGGCCATGCGCCTTGGAGCCACGCTGTCTTCTTGGAGAGGAGGCGGCTGGTACGCCCCCGGAGCTTCATTGCCCGCGTGGGGCGGAGTGCGGCGCAGGAGAGCCCCCTGCGGCGCGGACGAGCTCGGCGACGCGGTCGAGCCACTCCTCGTAGACATCGTCGACGGGGCGGTAGCGCAAGAGCTCGTTCGCCGCGATGAGCGCAGCTCGAGCCTCCAAGGGTGCGCGGAGCGCGCGGGATGAAGAGCCAGCTGGTGCGAGCAACGGAGTGGCGGTGCGGCCGTCTTGGCGCACGTACGGGTGCTGAGACGATGCTTGCTGCTCGCCCCCCGCCGGGCCGGTGGCGGCGTTGACGGCGGGCGACGGGGAACGATGAGGACGCCCACCGACGGGGGCCGTCTGGGCGACGCGAGAAGCGATGGCGGCCCGGCGCTCAGCGCGGGCCCGACGAGCGTCTGACATGGATGCCGCGGTCGGAGGAGAGCGGAGTGGTGGAAGACGAATTCCGGCACACCCCTACCTGGCGCGCCAAATGTCGGATTTCGGGTTCCGGCAGACCCTTAAGGTTCGAACACTGGGGTGCGCGCGGAGATTACGCCTTCAACCATTCCGTCTCACAAGGAACTAAACTACTAAAGAAACTGCGCAAGAGACACAAGATTTATACTGGTTCGGGCCACCGATGTGGTGTAATACCCTACTCCAGTGTGTGGTTTGTGGATTGCCTCCTGGGGCTGGTGATGATGAATAATACAAGGACGAACGACCTCGCGAGGGTCTGTTCTTGGCTGGGGTGATGAACTGCTAGGAGGTTCAGTCACCTTTCTCGCTCTCTCTCTCTCACTCTCGTCGATGACCAAGAGCCGACCGAACCCCTTGCTATGTGGGTGGCTTGTCCTATTTATAGAGGCCCTGGTCCTCTCCCCAAATATTGAGCGGGAAGGGATCCAACAATGGCGGGCTAATTTGAAGGGGGACATCTAGTACATCTATCCTGACAAAAGTAGTCTTCGCCTGCCAAAGGCTCTGGTGATGACGCCGCGCTGGGCTCCATGGTGACCTCCGTCTCGTAGTCCGCCTGGTCTTGGTCTCGTTGCACCGAAGTGGCAACCTTTGCCTGATGCCTCGGTACTCCGCGGCTGCGCTTGTCCCCTTTGCACCAAAGAGGAAAGAAGGACGCTGCGCGCGCTGGCACCCGCCTGGTGCCCTGAGTCATCATGGCTTATGTCATGGGCACCTCGCGGGGTACCCTGCCTTGATGTCTCCGCCTCCTCGCGAGCCAGCCTGATGAGGCTGCGCCTGAGTATGCGCCGTGTCGTCTGCCTCGCGAGGCTTGGCCCCTCGCGAGGGTCTTGAGTCTTGTGTTGATGAAGATGGGCCACGCTGGGCCCCCACTTGAGCCACGCCGCAGGCCACAGGCAGGCAAGTCTGGGGACCCCCGTTCCCAGAACACCGACATTGTTAGCTTACTTTGTTGGGGGCGCCCCTCGGGATGCATCATCCCCAAGTCGCTCGGGCCTGACCCAGTGATGTCCACCTTCCCAGCATCTATTTGAATGAATCCACTCCTTCGCGGCTAATGAGTTTGACCTAGTTGCCCGCTCAACTGACGCCAACTGACGGAGCTGCTCCCAAACAGCACGACGCTTGCGCATGGGTCCGTCCCTGCAACGCCGGCAAACCTGAATGGCTGAGCTCTGGCCGCGGCAGCCCCGCATGGTGCCACCTCATCAAGCCTTCAGTGCCTCATCGCCCCTCGGAAGCAACCAACGGCTGACTGTCAATTGTCATGGCAACCCTCGTTCTTTCTATGATAGGTCTACAGGATCTCCTAAAGGAGCTGCGTCAGGCGAGGCCCTTGCGGTGTCTCCTTCACTCTCATCCGCGCGAACCACTTGCATGTTAAAGGGGGGTGCCTGAGCATCGCGACTCAGGGCTCCTACTGGCTCTCCAGCCCTCACCCTCTGGCCTTGTCCATGGCATCGTGACCTGGCATACCAGCGACGGCTGAGACTTGCTCGAGGGCCGGGACCTGAGGACGTAGAGCAGAAAGGGGAGCAAAGGCGAGAGGGGAGGGACACGCGAGGACCTCGCCGAGCAACCTCACGCCTGCTGATGCACGGACCTGGCGACACACCAGAGAACGGCCCCTGATTCTCGAGATAAGTCACCACCCGGAAGCACCAGCTACCGTGGCACCATCCCTGCACCATCCCCGCGGGTTCCACGGTCAAGTTCATCAGGGGCATTGTGAGCCGGTTCGAGGTGCCGAACCGCATCATCACGGACAACGGTTCGCAGTTCACCAGTAACCTCTTCAAAACACACTGTGCTAACCTTGGAATGCAGATATGCTACGCTTTGATGGCGCACCCCCGAAGCAACGGCCAGGCCGAGCAAGCCAACGCAGAGGTCCTAACGGGCCTCAAGACCAGGACGTTCAAGAAGAAGCTGGAGGCCTGCGGCAGAGGTTGGTACGACGAGCTTCAGTCCGTGTTGTGGTCCATCCACACAACCGCGACAAAGCCAACTAGAGAGACCCCGTTCTTCCTGGTCTACGGAGCCGAAGCAGTCCTCCCTCACGAGGTCAGACGTCACCCCGCACGGGTCCTGGCGTTCGACGAGGCGCAGCAGGACGCCATGCGGGGGATGGACCTCGTGCTGGGGGAGGAACATTGCCGAGAAGCCGCGCTGCGAGCGGCGAGGTACCAACAAGCATTGCGACGATATCACTGCCGCAACATCCGCCCTAGAACTCTCGAGGTAGGAGACCTTGTGCTCAGGCGGGTTCTCTCCAGGGAGGGACTGCACAAGCTCTCTCCCATGTGGGAGGGCCCGTTCAAGGTTGTTCATGTTCCCAGGCCCGGCTCCACGCGCTTGGAGACTCAGGAGGGGGTGCTGGTCCAGAACGCTTGGAACATCCAGCACCTCCGGAGGTTCTACCCCTAAAAAGGCCCGGAGCCTGTGAAGCTGTCGTGTTTTGGAAAAGGCCCGGAGCCTGTGAAGAAGGCGAATGCCTGTGAAGCTGTCGCGTTTTGGAAAAGGCCCAGAGCCTGTGAAGAAGGCGAATGCCTGTGAAGCTGTCACGTTTGGGAAAAGGCCTGGAGCCTGTGAAGAAGGCGAATGCCTGTGAAGCTGTCGCGTTTTGGAAAAGGCCCGGAGCCTGTGAAGAAGGCGAATGCCTGTGAAGCTGTCGTGTTTTGGAAAAGGCCCGGAGCCTGCGAAGAAGGCGAATGCCTGTGAAGCTGTTGCATTTTGGAAAAGGCCCGGAGCCTGTGAAGAAGGCCAACGCCTGTGAAGCTCGCCGCCTGTGACACTCTCACGTAATAATGAGTTGGGGCTGTACACGCCCCGGAGTCTCAGGAGCGCCGGCCTCAGGCCCTGGGGCTCCCTCCCACGCCCAGTGGCAGCACTTAGCTCCGCGCTGGTGAGAAGACGTTGAAGACTAGATTAGGTGCCGGACGCAACTTTTTCATTTGCTTTTCATAGTTGGCTTGTTCGTTCTCATTCGAAGTTTTATTGAAGTTGTTGCCGTCTTTGGCTTGTGGTTCTTCGACTTTTCACTCTCCTGCCTCGATTTCTCTTATGCAAGGCCTTGCGGGGGGGGGGGGGCAGCCGAGCACCCTCGCAAGAGTTCCTGTCCTAGTCGTTCAAAGGTTTCGCGACCTGGGTCCATTACAGGAGCACCCCTCTAGTCCGTGCCCCACGGGCACCGCGACACAAACACATGGCCTGGGTCGGTCGCCCCCCCCCCCACGGTTGGGGCCGGGAACTGCCCATGCGCGGGCACATAGCCGGAGGGCACGATAACGGAAGCAAAGCAACGATTAACAACAATAACCCAAACATGCCCCCGCGGGGCTCCACACTACTGTCTTTTTACGCAGGAAAAAGGAAAAGGAAGAACAAATCAGGCGCAGCTCGCCTCACACCGGCCTGCAGGGAAGACCCGAGCTGCCTCCGGCGCTCAGGAAGACTCCCTCTCGCGCTTCACTGATGCGCGACGGCGGGCAGACACGCTGCCACCTCCCAAGCCGATACGATGGCGTGGAGGCTGACCGCGGCCACCGCTAGAAGAGTCGCCGCCTGAAGAAGAACCGGTGAAGCTTGGGGAACCCTGAGTGCCACCAATCACGCGAGCGCTGTCCTCTCCATCATCGCCAGGGCTGGGTTCCCGGCCGCGGTCATCGTCCTCAGGGCAGCACCCAGCGCGGCGACCATCTTCCCCAAACACCCTCACGTAGAGGGTGGCGTCGCCGTCAAACTTGAAGTGCAGGGTGCACCGACGGCTCAGGCCACGCGCGCGTGCAAACGTCTGCCAACCACGGGCCAAGGCCAGGCTCCCGGCTGCGGAGACCTCCAATGAAGCCCATGAGGCCCGGCTACAGCAGCCGTCTGCCTGGAGCCAGAGGCCGCCCTGGGCGCCGGCCGGGAGCTCGCCGAGGAGGAAGCGAGGAAGCGGAAGCCGGGTGCTAGTCGGCTCCGCCGACCACAAAACGAACTCCGGCAGCACCTCTGCCGCACGAAAGTGCGGCCTAGGGGAACGCGCGACCGAAACACGTCCCCCGACAGTAGCAGTCCGCCCGTCACCATGCTGGAAATCGTCTTAGCGGTCGCGGGGACCTGCCGTGGTGGCCACAGGATGTTTGCGAGGGCGCCCTCGGCAGCGCTTGGGCGGGGGAGAGGCAGGCTCAACCTGGCGAGACTTCCCCTTCTCTACGGCCGAGAACCTCTTCGACGGGGCCATGAAGAAGAAGGAGAAGCAAGGGGGGATGAACTGGAAGGGCGCGCGCTGGTTCGTACTTACAGCCGGCGAGGGCCAACCGTCGCCCCCCCCACGATCGCAGGTAATTATGACCCGATTTTGCATGCAGGGACTTGTCCAATCTACACAGTTGCCGAGGCGCCGTGGGGAAGTGGAGACGCCCATGTCCAATCAACCGCCACGCGGCGCCCAAGGCTGCAGGCTGTTAGGGCCCGCGGCGCTTCGCCCTTGCCCTTTCGCCTCCCTGCACGGCCAAGTCCGGGCGCGCCTTGGGACCGAGGGCTACTATCGGCGTTCTGGGAACGGGGGTCCCCAGACTTGCCTGCCTGCGGCCTGCGGCGTGGCTCAAAGGGAGCCCAGCACGGCCCAGCTTCATTGACGCAGACCCAAGACCCTCGCGAGGGGCCAAGCCTCGTGGGGCGGATGACACGAAGCTTCCTCAGGCACGGCCACATCAGGCTGGCTCGCGAGGAGGCGGAGAGATCAAGGCGGGGTACCTCACGAGGTGCCCGTGACGCAAGCCATGACGACCAAGGGCACTAGGCGGGCGCCAGCCCGCGCAGTGTACTCCTTTCCTCTTTGGTGCAAAGGGAGCAAGCGCAGGTGAGAGCATCAAGCAAAGGCACCCGTTTTGGTGCAACGAGACCAAGACCAGTCCAACGACAGGGAGGAAGTCATTGTGGAGCCCAAGCCAGTGTCACCACCAGAGTCTTTGGCAGGCGAGAACTAACTATAGTCAAGATAAGTGTACTAGATGTTCCCCTTCGAAATGGCCAATTGTTGGCGCCCTTCCCGCTCAATATTTGGGAAGAGGCCCAGGGCCTTTGCCTATAAATAGGACTAGCCACCCACAGGGTAGGAGGAGCAAAATCGGATCGAGTAACATCACACAGAGAGAGAGAAAGGGAGAAGGGTGACTGAACTCCTCCTAGCAGTTCATCCCCACAGCCAAGAACAGACCCTCGCGAGGCTGTTCTTCCTTGTATTGCTCATCATCATCAGCCCAAGAGGCAATCCACCATACCACACACTGGAGTAGGGTGTTACACCACAACGGTGGCCCGAACCAGTATAAACCCTGTGTCTCTTGTGCTATTCTTCCCATAGCTTAGATCTCAGCGAGGCGGAGGGGTGCAGGTAGGTAGAAGGCGAAATCTCCGTGCGCACCCCAGTGTTCGAACCTCAAGGGTCTGCCGGAACCCGAAATCCGACACCGGCGGGCCTGGCGGCGGGGAGGAGAGAGAGGGCGTGGGCGCGGGCGAGGTGGCGCACAGCGATTGGCTCGGGCGGCAGCGACGCTGGGGTGGCGGCCTGCGATTGGCTGGGGTGAGGTGGCTGGCAGACATGTCCGGGCAGCGGGGATTTTTGTCCGGCGGTGCGAGGGGAAGAAGCCTAGGGTTCATCCGCAAATTTTCGGGGGGATACACATATATATAGGTAGAGGGAGCTAGGAGAGTCCAAATGAGGTGCGGTTTTCGGCCACGCGATCGTGATCGAACGGCCGAGAGCATGGAAGGGGTTTGGTTGGGTTATGGGCCACTTTGGAGGGTTGTTGGTCTGCAACACACAGGAGGCCTTTATGGTTCCCCGGTTAACCGCTGGAGTATCAAACGGACTCCAAATGGCACGAAAGTTGACAAGCGGTCTACTGGTAGTGTACCAAGGCCGCTTGGCAAATCTCGGTCCACTCCGAGAAAGTTAGAAACCCGCACACGAAAAGAGACAAAAGGAGGCGCCGGTGGACATAGGAGTGCCGGATTGCAAAACGGACAATGGGGAAATGCTTGGATGCATGAGACGAACACGTATGCAAATGCGATGCACATGATGACATGATATGAAATGCATGACATGCAAACAAATGACAAGGAAACAATAGCGAATATCTGGAAGACACCTGGCGCAACGCTCTTGGGGCGTTACACTCTTCAGCCAGTGCCGAGCTGGTCCTTTCAACTTGAGGGGTAAGTATTTGATGGCGTGGAGATCATCTCAGCGAGCCATGTGGATATGAAGGATAAAGTCCTCAATCCAGACCCCAGGGTCTGTCGTTCCGCCGTATGCCTCTATGTTCAGGGTTTGAATCCTTCGGGAAATTCGTGATCCAGCACCTCATCGGTGAAGCATATGGGGTGTGTGGCACCCATGTGTTTGGATGTGCCGTGGCGTTCTGACGGTTGTAGTGTTTTGCTTTGATTTTGTGCCGGAGCGCGCTTCCTAGATCCATAGATGGATCTGGCCAGATCGGCTTTTTGGCGCAAGTCCTCATGTAAATCGTGCACCGACTTATGTTCGACATCATTAGCTACCCGATCGTGGCCACGGGGTGGTCGATCCGGCTGATTGGCCATTTTATTTTTCGGCTGTGTAGGCTCTAAAGCCTCGTCATCGAATTCAGGCAACAGCTTGCGCTTTGGATAGCTCTTTGTGTGGCAACTGCCACCGTGCTTCTCTTCAGTGTCAAGCACTTTGTTCCATCTACTGTTGAGTGTATTTTGCATGGCTTTAAGCCTTTGCTTCTGCTTCTTTAAACTCCTCGTGGTGGCAATAAGCCTTCTATGGAGGTTCTCTTTCTCCAAGTGCCTTTCCGGGATGATGTGTGTATCGTCGTCCGGACTGTTCTCCTCTCCGGAAACAGGTTGGTGAGCTTTGCGCTCGGCGTCGCCGTGATCAGGCAACGGTTCCGTACTATGTTCGGCATCCGCTGGTTCATCCTGCTCTATCGCTGGGTCCATGTGGTCGCCGTTTGCTTTGGAGTCGTCTGGGGTATTATTCTTTCCTACGCTGTTATCGCTGTTTTTGCCGAGGTGGGATTTGGAGCGGCGCCTACTCGTCACTTTGGCTGCTTCTCGAGGGGATTACCTCCACTGCATCCCTCCGTTCCTTGTCATTGTTTTCTTTGGGTGTATCCACCATGTATATATCATGTGATGAAGCGGCCGTCCAGCGCCCTATGGGCGGTGGTTCATGTTCCTCTCCTGCATCATCGTCCATACCGTCGATGTCTTCGGAGCCAAAATTAAGCAAGTCGTCGACAGTGGATATTAAATGGGTGGTGGGTGTGGAATGAATTTCTTCGTCTTCCACTTCCCACTCAAGCCGGACATAGTTCAGCCGAGGGTCTCCTGACAAGGAGAGAGATTTCAATAAATCTAGCAAGTCGCCCAAAGGCGAGTGCTGAAAGATATCCGCGAAGGTGAACTCCATGATCGGTGCCCAATCAGATTCGATGGGCACGGGCACGGGCGGTTCAGAGCCTGTGGCTGGGGATGAATCCAAGGGTCCGGCAACACAGGTCTCATAGGGAGTGAAATCAGTATTTGGCTCTATCACCGCTGAGTGTGCGGCCTCCATGGCGGGGTCTACCCACCCGTCCTCGGACGGCACGATCTGCTCCGGATCGAAGGCCGGAGTAGCCATAGGTGTGATCTCCCGAACACCGTCCGACAGTAGAGCTAAGTCATGCTTGTCGAGACTATGCGGCGCACCTGGCATGGGCTCGAATCCGTCGAAGATCAAGTCTTTGCGGATGTCGGCAGTGTAGTTTAAGCTTCCCAACCCGACCTGATGGCCGGGGGCGTAGCTCTCGATCTGCTCCAGATGGCCAAGCGAGTTGGCCTGCAGTACAAAGCCGCCGAATACGAAGAGCTTTCTGGGGGTAAAAACCTCACCCCGGATCACATCATTGCCGATGATTAAGGATGGCAATGGGTCGGATTTGGATCGGGTAGAACAATATCAAATCCATATCCATATCCATGAAGACAGTCTTTGTCCGTCCATGAAAAAATCCATGGGTGAAAAATTGTGTCCATGTCCAAACCCGATGGATATCCTTTGGGTCCCCTCGAGACATATAAATAAGACATAACACAATGTTAACATAAGCTCTTCCAGTATTCACCTCATGGCAGGATACGCCTCAATTATGGTAAACATCAACTTATGGTAAATCAATGTCCACTAACAACTTAAGATCATTTAGTATTTTCTAATATATGAGAAGGACAATTTTTTTAACAAGGAGATAAAAATAAAGGAAGGGGCGTTGGTCGTTGGAGTATGTTACTGAGGGGATTCAATGTGAACTAATAAAAGTTACAACAGGGATTATGCAATTTATTTTGCATGTTTTAGATAACAAAGTGTAAAATTGCAGTGGGACACGTGACTATGGGGTAGGGATAGCAATTTTTTGCCCATTAAGTCATACTATCGGATCGGGTTTGGGTATACCCACGGGTACAAGATTATATCCATGCCCTACCCACGAGCAATCAGATCGGGTTTGGGCGCCACGTATGGACACAAAAGCATATCCAAACCCTATCCATTCGGGTCAGATATCCATGGGTATCCATGCCCGTGGGTAAAATTGCCATCCTTACCGATGATCGAAGGAGCCATCAAGCCTTATGGCGACGACACAGCGGAACTCTCAATGAAAGCACCAATGTCGGTGTCAAAACCGGCGGATCTCGGGAAGGGGGTCCTGAACTGTGCGTCTAAGGCGGATGGTAACAGGAGGCAGGGGACATAATGTTTACCCAGGTTCGGGCCCTCTCAATGGAGGTAATACCCTACGTCCTGCTTGATTGATCTTGACGATATGAGTATTACAAGAGTTGATCTACCACGAGATCATAGAGGCTAAACCCTAGAAGCTAGCCTATGATTCTAATTGTTGTTGTCCTACGAACTAAACCCTCCAGTTTATATAGACACGGAGGGGGCTAGGGTTACACAGAGTCGGTTGCAAGGGAGGAGATCTACATATCCGAATCGCTAAGCTTGCCTTCCACGCAAAGTAGAGTCCCACCCGGACACGGGACGAAGTCTTCGATCTGGTATCTTCATAGTCCAACAGTCCGGCCAAAGTATATAATCCGGCTGTCCGAGGACCCCCTAATCCAAGACTCCCTCAGTCACAGAGAGGAAACATTTTATTTCCGCGTAATAAAGGAAGCACTTCCTTGCGTGCGTGCGGCCATGGGCCATGTGCGTCCCTACTGTCAGCCAATCCACGTACATGCCTCATCTGAGCCGTCCCCCTCGTCCAACGGATGGTTGGCCGCCAGTTACGCCGTGCCTTGCTGTGGGCAAGACATTGGATCTCTGTCCTCGATGGCCATCATTTGTTGACAAAGTTGACCACACCGCGCTGAGAGAACCAACGCAGTGAACGATGGCAAGTATTACGAAGGGAACGACCCGAAGTCGGCGAAGACACAATAGTGGATGCCAATGCTGAGGGGAGTACGAGGGTTCACTGGTTCGGCTGCGGTGTGAGGCTGTCGTCGCTGGTGAAGAACAGGAGGTGTTGGTGAGCAGAGGAATGGCCTGGACGGCGTTGGGGACTAGAGTGGGCCAGTGAAGCCTGCGCGGAAGCACAGCCCGCCACGGAGGGGGTAGCAGGTGGTACCCCCGGCGGTGGTTTGGGCGGCTGAAGCAAGAATATCCGGGATTGAAGAAGCACCACAGCCGTTGGATGGACATGGAATTGCCACTACTGCTAGAATCGTGTCTTGATTATAAGTTTACAAAGCCTTCCGTACGCCTTAGTAGGCCCACAACCCTTCCGTACGCGTCACTGACTATAATTCTCAAAAAAATAGTAGGCCCACAAGTGAGCATCACATCTGTGGCAGAGAACATATAGCCCATTTGCGATTTGTAATAGTGTACGACCCATTTTTGAATTCTAATGGAATTTACCACAACCCATTTACAGTCTGTTAAAATTACAGCCCATTTTCTAGCCAGGACAACAATTAATAATTTAAACCAACCTCTCAAAATAGAATTCAACCAAAAATCCCACATTTAATGGGATCCGAAAAAAATTATCCGGAAATTTTGAGTCAGATTAAGTATATTCCAAAATGAATTTGTATTAGGTAAAAATCTAAAAAATACTGCGCAATAAGTAATGAAATGAAAATTTCCAAATTCAAACAATAATATTTTTGAAACTAATTACCTGCTTGGTGCGTTTTGTATATTTACAGCCCAGTTTTTATAATTACATCACATTTATTATTTCTTAAATCCTGTTTTCTTGTTAGGCCTAATAGGAAAGATTTCCAACCCATCGGGGCGGATAATAACAAGTTGACCTGGGTTGGGTATTTCTCAAAAAAAGTGTAGCTGGCTAGCCGTTTTCACCTTGAAAAAATAATACCTAGGCTGGATATTTGGTCGACATAAAATAATAGCCTGGGCTAGATGGGCCGCAGCCCGCCCAGTTGATACCCTGCTCCTCTGAACAACAACAAAAACATCGCTCAAGAAAAACTCCGCTTACACCTAAAAAAACAAATACTGCTCGAGCTGCTGGGTCCCAACTGTCGGCCTCTCCTTATGCAATTCTCTCATTTATTGACTATATATGTTGATGATGGTGTGGGACCGTGATGTCACGAAACCAGGACGAAGCAAAAAAATATTGTTGTATATAATAAGGAGGAACTTGCGTACGTACGGCTATGGCCGTAGTGGGTCCCTACTGTTATCTAGTCAAAATAAAGTCATCTCCTAAATCCTCATGTTCGTTGACCATTTTAACAATGCTCGGCGCCACGGCGAGCGCAACAACTCGAAGGACGATGGAGAGGGCCTCGCGGGCCCTACAAATGGTCTGATACAGCGCCCGGTCCTCATTCAGGAAGCCAGGATCATCATACACCTATGAGCACCTTCGAGAGACCGAGACGGCATGAAACAGTAAGGCCGCGCTTGGGAGTTCTGGTTTATTTCACACCTGTATTAAGATACAAGTGTAATTTACTCATCATCGAAAACAACGCATAAAATACAGGCGTAATGAAACCGAGGGCCCGAGGTCCGTAATGAAAACCGGCGTGTTACACGTGTAATTTGAGAGACCAGTGTATATTTTACTAGTCGAACTCAACCAACCAAGCACTTCTCCTGAGACCATCTGCTGTTATTTACAAGCGTCAGTTTTACAAGCAGTTTTGGTTGAAAAACGACGATCCAATCACGGCCTAAGATGATGAGTTGGTCGGAAGATCATATGGTTTCACGTCTAACCTACTCGAGTTGTCGTATAGGCTATAAATGAAACATATGACAATGAACTTCTTAAGCACAGAAACAACAGAAGAGGATGATCTTCTTAACATGCAAATCACACGCATTAGCTCAACATGCAAACTAATATGAAGCATTATTCTCAGGAGGCATGGTGAACAGCTCATGATGTCGCATGCCACAACATTCCAAGCTCAACTTTCCAATCAAACTCACAAGGCCTGCCATTAGATAGACAACATTCAGAACAAACTCTTAAAATACCTTACATAAGTCAACATTCATGTGACTATGCATCTCAACAGAGTAAATATTTACTTCTGAACTGAAGACATGAATAGGAAAAAATGATGGACGTTGCTCACAGCATCGGGCGCCCCACTCAAAAATATCAATTGCATGTCTTCTGGCTAACACCAATCAGCAAAATTTGACAAGGTCTTCCAATTCCAATATATTAAACTAATGTCTTCTTGCTAACATCAATGATTAAACTTTGACAAGCTTTTCCCATTCAAAATATGTAATGCCTATGATTGTGGAACAGGCAAGGTTTGTCATCAGTTTGCCATCTGATAGTCCGATGGCTCAAGGTGACGACGAATGACTAGAGAACCATTCGATGTATTGTGCATGATGAAGTATTATGGAGGATACGAACCATCTGAACCATCTAAACATTTTGTGCAGTTCCACTAAAATCAAGCTGAGCATCCCTATGGATTTTGTATTTATATGCTGCAAGAAAACAAAGACACATCATCACACACATGAATATTGGCCCCAGTGTCAACCCACCAATCGGTGGACTAAAAAACTGAGATTATGGTAAATAGATTAACATACCCATATGCCCCATCATTGTTGCTTAGAATGACATTGACAGACTTGGACTCATGTCTGGCTTCTTGTACTTGTTTGGGCACTTTTTGGCCAGTGCACTCCACGTGTTGTAGAGTTGCGTATGCTCTCTACAGACTAGTAATGTCACCAGCATCTACAAATACTCTATAAAGTTTCTCGATCATTCCTTCTGTAATGTACTGCAAACGGTGACTGCTTCTTTTTGGAAAGTGGTAAGACCAACTGGACCCACTAATGCAATAGTTTTCCTTAGACACATTGGCTCCTTTTGTGCAGTTCAACTAAAATCAAAGTCGGAATAAAACAGAGCTTTAATTTTGATATCCCTGTAAGCAACAATAGGTATAAGGGAAACAATTACTGAGAAATAACGGTTGATGACTTGTACTCCCAAAAGAAAAACATCTACTGATCTACCTTATCTTAATTTTACTAGCGGCGTTAGATTAACAAAATGAATAAACAGTTCCACGGGAGAGTGGGCGCAACAACAACATGTGCTTCCATCTACTTATAAAGGGGGTGATGCAGAGTTTTGTTGTAACAAAGAAGCAAGCATCATGTATGGGTTGGAACAATTTTTGCTCATTTAATGGTAAAATACAGTAGTTCAATAGCTTCAATTCAACATTTATTCGAAACAGTACCAATACAAGTAGCACAACATCTCAAAGCACATTGCAACATCATGTGGATGAAAGCCGGTACTGACCTTTCTTGACCAAGATTTGAAACAACTCGTGAGGAGGACTAGAAACATATCCCAACACATATATGAAAATCTGATCTCCTTTTGTGCAGTTCCACCAAAATTAAGCAAAATCGCCGGTGTGACATTCAAGTTGAACTACACAAAACACTCTTAAATCATAAGTGTTTCGCGTAGCGAAGCAAAATGTCGCAATAGCAACAAGTTGAATAGATATCCTTGTTTTAACAGAGGCCAAAAGGAATCAATTACTGGCCAGTAAAGGAGGATGCAACATGCGGCCACAAAAATGGTAATCCCGCCAATCCCTAACAAGTGTTTCATGTTTGAACTAAGATTTAGTAGTTAATTCTGAGAGTGGCATTTCTTAATTTTATTAGCAGCATTAGATTAACAAAAAGCATAAACAGTTCCATGGGAGAGTGGGCGCAACAATGACATGTGCTATGACTTTGCTATGCTTAATGCTTGTCACTAGGGCCCGAGTGCCATGATTTCAGATCTGAACCTATTATGTTTTCATGAATATATGTGAGTTCTTGATCCTATCTTGCAAGTCTATAGTCACCTATTATGTGTTATGACCCGTTAACCCCAAAGTGACAATAATCAGGATACTTACCGGTGATGACCATAGTTTGAGGAGTTCACGTATTCACTATGTGTTAATGCTTTGGTCCGGTACTCTATTAAAAGGAGGCCTTAATATCCCTTAGTTTCCAATAGGAACCCACTACCATAGGAGGGTAGGACAAAGTATGCCATGCAAGTTCTTTTCCAGAAGCATGTATGACTATATTCGGAATACATGCCTACATTACATTGATGAACTGGAGCTAGTTCTGTGTCACCCTATGTTATAACTATTGCATGAGGAATCACATCCGACTTAATTATCCATCACTGATCCATTGCCTACGAGCTTTTCATATATTGTTCTTCGCTTATTTACTTATCCGTTGCTACTGTTACAATCACTACAAAACCAAAAACTATTGCTTTTGGTACTGTTACCACTACTATCATATTACTTTGCTACTAAATAATTTCCTGCAGATATTAAGTTTCCAGGTGTGGTTGAATTGACAACTCTGCTGCTAATACTTGAGAATATTCTTTGTCTGCCCTTGTCTCGAATCAATAAATTTGGGTTGAATACTCTACCCTCGAAAACTGTTGTGACCCCCTATACTTGTGGGTTATCAAGACTATTTTATGGCGTTGTTGCCGGGGCGCATAGCTCTATTCTTTGATTCACTTGGGATTTATATCTGCTAATCACTATGAAGAACTTGAAAGATAAAAGAACCAAGATTTTTCCCTCAACTACGAGGTGTGGTACGGAACTGCCATCTAGCTCTGCACTTGATTCACCTTCTGTTTTGAGTAAACTTGTGACACCTACTCCTGCTATTCATTCTGATATGTCGCATGTTATTGATGATGCCACTTCTGCTTTGCATGATACTTATGATGAAACTACTTCTATGCTTTATAATATTATGCTGCTAGGTGAATTTCTTGATGAACAACTTGCTAGGGTTAGAGAGAATAAAATTATTGAAACTGATAATATTGATGAAAGTGATGATGAAGATTCACCCCCCCCCCCAAGATATGAACTGCCTGTTGTGCCTAAGGGTTATGTTATGGATGAAGAAACTGCTAGAGACTTCTTAGCTTGCAATGATAGATCTGAACTTAAAAAATTATTAGCTAAGCTTAAAGAAAAGTCTTTGAATGTTAGAATGAAATATGACCCTGCTTTTGCTACTTCACCTATCTTTATTACTGATAAGGATTATGATTTCTCTGTTGATCCTGAGTTAACTACTTTGGTTGAATCTGATCCTTTCTATGGTTATGTGTCTGAAACTGTTGTGGCACATCTTAATAAATTAGATGATATAGCCACCCTGTTTACTCATGATGAGAAAAATTGCTATTACTTTATCCTTAAGTTGTTTCCGTTCTCATTAAAGGGTGGTGCTAAAACATGGTTTAATTCTCTTGATCTTGGTTGTGTGCGTAGACCCCAGGATATGATTTATTACTTCTCTGCTAAATATTTCCCCGCTCATAAGAAACAAGTTGCTTTAAGGGAAACATATAATTTTGTGCAAATTGAAGAAGAGAGTCTCCCACAAGCTTGGGGAGGCTTCTTCGATTACTTAATGCCTTGCCTGACCATCCTCTCAAGAAAAATGAAATACTTGATATATTTATAATGGACTAACTAGTGCTTCCAGAGACTACCTGGACAGTTGTGCCGGTTGTGTTTTCAGGGGAAGAACTGTTGATCAAGCTGAATTGCTATTGAATAATATGTTGAGTAATGAAAATGATTGGGCACTTCCTGAACCAACTCCTAAGCCAACTCCGAAGAAAAGGGGTATTCTATTTCTCAGTCCTGAAGATATGCAAGAGGCAAAAAAATCTATGAAATAAAAAGTTATTAAAGGTGAAGATGTTAAGAATTTACCACCTATTAAAGAAATACATGGTCTTGATAACCCGACACAGGTAGTAAAGGTAAATTCTCTCTATAGATTTGATGAAGGTGATATTCATCGTTATAAGTCTGCTAGCCAATGCTTAGATGAGTTTGATAATTTTATTGTTAAACAAGAAAACTTCAATGCTTATGTTGGTAGACAATTGAAACGCAATGCTGATATGCTTGAGCACTTGAGTGATTATATGTCTAGAGATAAAGGTGAACTTAAGCTTATTAGTAAACATGCTTCTATGGTTACCACTCAAGTAGAATAAGTACTTAAGGCTCAGAATGATTTTCTCAATGAATTAAACAATAAGAAAAATGATAATGATGTTAGAGTTATGACTAGAGGGGGTAAAATGACTCAGGAACCTTTGTATCATGAGGGCCATCCTAAGAGAATTGAGCAAGATTCTCAGAGAACTAATGTTGATGCACCTAGTCCTTCTAAAAGGAATAAAAAGAAAAATGATAGGACTTTGCATACTTCTAGTAAACCTGTTGTTGACACACCTGAGAATCCCAATGATATTTCTATTTCTGATGCTGAAACACAATCTGGTAATGAACATGAACCTAGTGATAATGTTAATGATGATGTTCATGTTGATGCTCAACCTAGCAATGACAATGATGTCGAGACTGGACCTGCTATTGATCTTGATAACCCGCAATCAAAGAATCAACATTATGATAAGAGAGACTTTATTGCTAGGAAGCACAGTAAAGAAAGAGAACTGATACGTCTCCAACGTATCTATAATTTTTGATTGTTCCATGCTAATATTATACCCTGTTTTAAACATTATTGGGATTTATTATCCACTTTTATATTATATTTGGGACTAACCTATTAACTGGAGGCCCATCCCAGAATTGTTGTTTTTTGCCTGTTTTAGGGTTTCGCAAGAAAAGAATATCAAATGGACTCCAAACGGAATGAAACCTTCGGGAACGTGATTTTCTCACCGAATATGATCCAGGAGACTTGGACCCCACGTCAAGGCATCAAACAGGAGGCCATGAGGTAGGGGGCGCGCCTACCCCCCTCCCAGGTGCGCCCTCCACCCTCGTGGCCCCCCTGTTGCTCCACTGACGTACTTCTTCCTCCTATATATACCTACGTACCCCCAAACGATCAAAGCAGGAGCCAAAAACCTAATTCCACCACCGTAACTTTCTGTATCCATGAGATCCCATCTTGGGGCCTGTACCGGAGCTCCACCGGAGGGGGCATCGATCGCGGAGGGCTTCTACATCAACACCATAGCCTCTCCGGTGAAGTGTAAGTAGTTTACTTCAGACCTTCGGGTCCATAGTTATTAGGTAGATTGCTTCTTCTCTCATTTTGGATCTCAATACAAAGTTCTCCCCCTTTCTTGTGGAGATCTATTCAATGTAATCTTATTTTTGCGATGTGTTTGTTGAGACCGATGAATTGTGGGTTTATGATCAAGTTTATCTATGAACAATATTTGAATCTTCTCTGAATTCTTTTATGTATGATTGGTTATCTTTGCTAGTCTCTTCAAATTATCAGTTTGGTTTGGCCTACTAGATTGATCTTTCTTGCAATGGGAGAAGTGCTTAGCTTTGGGTTCAATCTTGCGGTGTCCTTTCCCAGTGACAGTAGGGCCAGCAAGGCATGTATTGTATTGTTGCTATCGAGGATAACAAGATGGGGTTTTCATCATATTGCATGAGTTTATCCCTCTACATCATGTCATCTTGCTTAAGGCGTTAGTCTGTTCTTATGAACTTAATACTCTAGATGCATGCTGGATAGCGGTCGATGTGTGGAGTAATAGTAGTAGATGAAGGCAGGAGTCGGTCTACTTGTCTTGGACGTGATGCCTATATACATGATCATACCTAGATATTCTCATAACTATGCTCAATTCTGTCAATTGCTCAACAGTAATTCGTTCACCCACCGTAGAATACTTATGCTCTCGAGAGAAGCCACTAGTGAAACCTATGGCCCCCGGGTCTATCTTCATCATATTAATCTTCCAACACTTTGTTATTTTCATTGCTTTTTATTTTACTTTGCATATTTATTATAAAAATACCAAAAATATTATCTTATCATATCTATCAGATCTCACTCTCGTAAGTGACCGTGTAGGGATTGACAACCCCTATCGCGTTGGTTGCGAGGATTTATTTTTTTGTGCAGGTGCGAGGGACTAGCGCGTAGCCTCCTACTGGACTAATACCTTGGTTCTCAAAACTGAGGGAAATACTTACGCTACTCTGCTGCATCACCCTTTCCTCTTCAAGGGAAAACCAACGCAAGTGCTCAAGAGGTAGCAAGAAGGATTTCTGGCACTGTTGCCGGGGAGGTCTAAGCAAAAGTCAACATACCAAGTACCCATCACAAACCCTTATCTCCCGCATTACATTATTTGCCATTTGCCTCTCGTTTTCCTCTCCCCCACTTCACCCTTGCCGTTTTATTCGCCCTCTATCTATATCCTCCCTCTCTTTCTCTATTTGCCTCTTTTTCTTGTTCCTCGTTTGCTTGTGTGTTGGATTGCTTGCTTGTCACGATGGCTCAAGATAACACTAAATTGTGTGAGTTCACCAATACCAACAACAATGATTTTATTAGCACTCCGATTGCTCCTCTTACCGATGCTGAATCTTGTGAAATTAATACTTCTTTGCTGAATCTTGGCATGAAAGATCCGTTTTCCGGCCTTCCTAGTGAAGATGCCGCTACCCGTCTAAATAGCTTCCTTGATTTGTGTGATATGAAAAAGAAGAAAGATGTGGATAATGATATTGTTAAATTGAAGCTATTTCCTTTTTCGCTTAGAGATCGTGCTAAAGCTTGGTTTTCGTCTTTGCCTAAAAATAGTATTAATTCATGGAATAAGTGCAAAGATGCTTTTATCTCTAAGTATTTTCCTCCCGCTAAGATCATCTCTCTTAGAAACGATATTATGAATTTTAAACAACTTGAACATGAACATGTCGCACAAGCTTGGGAGAGAATGAACTGAACGATACGTAATTGCCCAACACATGGTTTGAATTTGTGGATGATCATACAAATTTTTTATGCCGGATTGAATTTTGCTTCTAGAAATCTTTTAGATTCGGTGGCGGGAGGCACTTTTATGGAAATCACTTTAGGAGAAGCTACTAAACTCCTAGATAATATTATGGTTAATTATTCTCAATGGCACACCGAAAGATCTACTCATAAAAAAGTGCATGCGATAGAAGAAATTAATGTTTTGAGTGGAAAGATGGATGAACTTATGAAATTATTTGCTACTAAGAGTGTTTCTTCTGATCCTAATGATATGCCTTTGTCTACTTTGATTGAGAATAATAATGAATCTTTGGATGTGAATTTTGTTGGTAGGAATAATTTTGGTAACAATGCGTATAGAGGAAACTTTAACCCTAGGCCGTATCCTAGTAATTTCGCTAATAATTATGGTAATTCCTACAACAATTCTTATGGAAATTATAATAAGATGCCCTCTGATTTTTAATCTAATATTAAAGAATTTATTACTTTGCAAAAGAATTTCAATGCTTTGATTGAAGAAAAGTTGCTTAAGATTGATGAGTTGGCTAGGAACGTTGATAGAATTTCTCATGATGTTGATTCTTTGAAACTTAGATCTATTCCACCTAAGCATGATATCAATGAGTCTCTCAAAGCCATGAGAATTTCCATTGATGAGTGCAAAGAAAGAACCGCTAGGATGCGTGCTAAGAAAGATTCCTTTATAAGAGCATGTTCTTCTAGTTTGCATGATAATAAATATGAAGATCTAAAAGTTATTGATGTTTCCCCTATTAAATCTTTGTTTTTCAATATGAATCTTGATAATGATGGGACTGAATATGATCCACCTTAACCTAGAAGACGTTCCAAAAATTCAGAGTCTTTAGATCTTGATGCTAAAATTGATAAAAGTGGGATTGAAGAGATCAAAACTCTAGATATTAATGAACCTACTATTATGGATTTCAAGGAATTTAATTATGATAGATGCTCTTTGATAGATTGTATTTCCTTGTTGCAATCCATGCTAAATTCTCCTCACGCTTATAGTCAAAATAAAGCGTTTACTAAACATATCATTGATGCTTTGATGCAATCTTATGAAGAAAAACTTGAGTTGGAAGTTTCTATCCCTAGAAAACTATATGATGAGTGGGAACCAACTATTAAAATTAAAATTAAAAATCATGAATGCTATGCTTTATGTGATTTGGGTGCTAGTGTTTCCACGGTTCCAAAGACTTTGTGTGATTTGTTAGGTTTCCGTGATTTTGATGATTGCTCTTTAAACTTGCACCTTGCGGATTCCACTATTAAGAAACCTATGGGAAGAATTAATGATGTTCTTATTGTTGCAAATAGGTATTATGTTCCCATAGATTTTATCATTCTTGACATAGATTGCAATCCTTCATGTCCTATTATTCTTGGTAGACCTTTCCTTAGAACGATTGGTGCAATTATTGATATGAAGGAAGGAAATATTAGATTCCAATTTCCGTTAAGGAAGGACATGGAACACTTTCCTGGAAAGAAAATTAAATTACCTTATTAATCTATTATTAGAGCCACTTATGGATTGCCTTCCAAAGATGGCAATACCTAGATCTATCCTTGCTTTTATGCCTAGCTAGGGGCGTTAAACGATAGCGCTTGTTGGGAGGCAACCCAATTTTATTTTTGTTCCTGTTTAGTAATAAATAATTTAGTTAGCCTCTGTTTTGGTTGTGTTTTTGTGTTTAACTAGTGTTTGTACCAAGTAGAACCGTTGGGAAGACTTGGGGAGAGTCTTGTTGATCTTGCTGTAAAAAACAGAAACTTTAGCGCTCACGACAACTGCTGTCATTTTTATTTGAAAAGTTATATTTAGTTAATTCTTTTTGAAGATGATTAATAGATAAATACCTCACGTCCAGAAATTTATTTTAGAATTTTTGGGGTTCCAGATCTTGCGCTAGCTACAGATTACTACAGACTGTTCTGTTTTTGACAGATTCTGTTTTCCGTGTGTTGCTTGCTTATTTTGATGAATCTATGGCTAGTAAAATAGTTTATAAACCATAGAGAAGTTTGAATACAGTAGGTTTAACACCAATATAAATAAGGGATAATTAGATTTATGCCCCTAGTTGTGTCCCACTCGTCTGTTTTACCCCTAATTTCCAAAAGTCACCGGTTCTGTCCAAGTCACTTTGCTCCTCTTATACTTTTGCCCTTTGACCATTTGACTGCCAGTTTGAAAACTTCATAACAAATTCATACTGAATCATAAAAATGCAAATAAGACACCAAAATGTTCAAAGAAACATCACCTATATGTCAGTGTCATTTGCATTCATGAAAAAGTGTTGGAAAGTGCACATCCGAGTTTTAGCTCTTTTGATACCACCATGAATAGTAAAATCTCAAAAAAAATCAAAAAATATTGTGGCAAAGAACGACAAATGTTCTAAGTGCTTGCCAAGTTTCATCAGGGAACGACATTCGTGGAAGTCGTGGCAAACAAACAATCTATTTTGGAGTGTTGATTGTTTTTTCTCCTGGGGCACCCATGAATGTCATTCCCTGACGAAACTTGGCGAGCACTTAAAAAATTTCTCATTCTTTGCCACCAATTTTTTTTGAATTTTTTGAATTTTTTTTAGATTTTACTATTCATGGTGGTAGCATAAGAGCTAAAACTCGGATGGGCACTTTCAAACACTTTTTTCATGAATGCAAATGACACTGACATATAGGTGATGTTTTTACGAACATTTTGGTATCTTATTTGCATTTTTCTGATTTAGTATGAATTAGTTATGAAGTTTTCAAACTGACGGTCAAACGGTCAAAGGGCAAAAGCATAAGAGGAGCGAAGTGACTTGGATAGAAGCAGTGACTTTTGGAAATTAGGGTAAAACAACCGAGTGGGACACAACTAGGGGCATAAATCTAATTATCCCTATAAATAAAGAATGAGTTCATTACAATACCTTGAAGTGGTCTTTTGTTTTCTTTCGCTAACAGAGCTCACGAGATTTTCTACTTTAAGTTTTGTGTTGTGAAGTTTTCAAGTTTTGGGTAAGGATTTGATGGATTATGGAACAAGGAGTGGCAACAGCCTAAGCTTGGGAATGCCCATGGCACCCCCAAGATAATATAAGGACACCAAAAAGCCAAAGCTTAGGGATGCCCCGGAAGGCATCCCCTCTTTCGTCTATTTCTATCGGTAACTTTACTTGGAGCTATATTTTTATTCACCACATGATATGTGTTTTGCTTGGAGCGTCTTGTATTATTTGAGTCTTTATTTGTTAGTTTACCACAATCATCCTTGCTGCACACCTTTTGAGAGAGACACACATGATTCAGAAATTGTTAGAATACTCTATGTGCTTCATTTATATCTTTTGAGTCTTATAGCTTTTGCTCTAGTGCTTCACTTATATCCTTTAGAGCACGTCGGTGGATTTGTTTTATAGAAACTATTGTTCTCTCATGATTAAATTACTTTGAGAGTCCTACAAAACAGCATGGAGAAGTTTGATACTTGATCATTGTTTTGAGATATGGAGATGGTGATATTAGAGTTGTGCTAATTGAGTAGTTGTGAATTTGAGAAATGCTTATGTTGAAGTTTGTGATTCCCGTAGCATGCACGTATGGTGAACCGTTATGCTAAGAAGTTGGAGCATGAAGTATTTATTGATTGTCCTCCTTATGAGTGGCGATCGGGGATGAGCGATGGTCTTTTCCTACCAATCTATCCCCCTAGGAGCATGCGCATAATACTTTGCTTTGATAACTAATAGATTTTTGCAATAAGTATGTGAGTTCTTTATGAGTAATGTTGAGTCCATGGATTATACGCACTCTCACCCTTCCACCATTGCCAGCCTCTCTAATACCGCGCACCTTTCGCCGGTATCATACACCTTATACCTTCCTCAAAACAGCCACCATACCTACCTATTATGGCATTTCCGTAGCCATTCCGAGAATATTTCCATGCAACTTTCCACCGTTCCGTTATTATGACACGCTCCATCATTGTCATTTTCCTTTGCATGATCATGTAGTTGACATTGTATTTGTGGCAAAGCCACCATTCATAATTCTTTCATACATGTCACTCATGAATCATTGCTATCCCGGTACACCGCCAGAGGCATTCCTATAGAGTCATACTTTGTTCTAGTATCGAGTTGTAAGCATTGAGTTGTAAATAAATAGAAGTGTGATGATCATCATTCATAGAGTATTGTCCCAAAAAAAGAGCAAGGCCAAAAAAAAGCAAAGGCCCAAAAAAACAAAAAGGGGCAATACTACTATCCTTTTTCCACACTTGTGCTTCAAAGTAGCACCATGATCTTCATGATAGAGAGTCTCCTATGTTATCACTTTCATATACTAGTGGGAATTTTTCATCATAGAACCTGGATTGTATATTCCAACGATGGGTGTCGGTGTCAAAACTGGCGGATCTCGGGTAGGGGGTCCCGAACTGTGCGTCTAAGGCGGATGGTAACAGGAGGCATGGGACACGATGTTTATCCAGGTTCGGGCCCTCTCAAGGGAGGTAATACCCTACGTCCTGCTTGATTGATCTTGATGATATGAGTATTACAAGAGTTGATCTACCACGAGATCGTAGAGGCTAAACCCTAGAAGCAAGCCTATGGTATGATTGTGTGTTGTCCTACGGACTAAACCCTCCAGTTTATATAGACACCGGAGGGGGCTAGGGTTACACAGAGTCGGTTAAAAGGGAGGAGATCCACATATCCGTATTGCCAAGTTTGCCTTCCACGCTAAGGAAAGTCCCATCCGAACACGGGAAAAAGTCTTCAATCTTGTATCTTCATAGCCCAACAGTCCGGCCAAAGGATATAGTCCGGCTATCCGGAGACCCCCTAATCCAGGACTCCCTCGGTAGCCCCTTGTTCGCACACGAACACGTCACCGTGTACCCTCGACGCCGAGGGTGATGCACCGCAGCTCACGTCGAAGGAGACCCGGCCAGAAGCGCGGTACACAGGCAATCCGGCGGCCGCGTTTGAAGACCCGAAACCCCGCACGCCCGGGAGGGACCCCGTCTGGACGCGCGGCGGCTATGGGCTGCCCTAGGTCGACCTGATCGCCCCTAGGGCCTCGAGGTTCGCCGCCCTACAAAGAAGAAGAACATACAAAGAACGAGGAAGAAGAAGAATTAGGGTTAAGGAGAAAAGATAAAAGATAAAAAGTAGTAGATGAATTGATCAATTGGTGTTGTTTCAATCGGTCGTCACCCCAACATATATAAGAGGCGGCTGGACTTCCCGTACAAGCAAAAGATTCATCTATGCTTTCCTTACAAGAAAATTACATCAATTCACGTCCAAAACCCTAGTCAAATACGGATTGGTTTATCCGAACTTTCCAAAACTGTTCGGTTTAAACTAGTTGTACCTTGCGGGTCTTTTTTGTGGTGGCAAACGGCCTCAGATGGAAATGAGTCCAAAAGCAATCTTGATTGCTTCGACAAGACGAACAACTTTAATGTTGATCGTTTTTTCATCAGAGGTCATCTCGAGGGCCAAATTGTTCGTGGAAGACAGCTAATTATTCACGCAGCACATCAGACATACCCACATATGTGTCTGGTTCCGGGGTCATATTTTTGCTCATTGGAGGGTTGCGCTGTGCGGGCTCTAACTTTTGCATATGACCTTGGATTGAGACAATATTTATATCAAAATCGATCGTTTCGACGAGACGAAGACAATTCATGTAGATCAGTTTGCAATATGGGGCAATCTTGGGGGTGTAATCAGCCGAAAAGTGTTCTGGACACAAAATCTCAGTACTTCGAACACAACTTCGGCCTTAGAGATGAGATCGGATGACTATGGCCCAAATATCAAAGTTTATCCTTTTGATGATACGAAACTTTATCACTTTGAGAAATTTTTCATTTGAGGCCATATTTATTGCGTTTTGTATCGTGCCAAAATGGGTGTCAACACATGCCCCCTGTTTTCTGGTAGAGCTTGCGTGCCAGAAAATACTTTGCCTCGGGTATTGTTTAAGCACGATGTCAACACTCCATCGGCTGTGTATGCTGAGGACGATAATTGTTATCGGCCATATGATCGGGCTTGTTGCTGCTTGAGTAGAACTTCTTCAGATGATAGACATCTGAGAACAACCATTGGATGTCACAAAGGCCTCCACGCAAATTTCTCATGTCAATTCTAAACTTACTTTGTCCATGTACTCCTTGGAAATATTAGAACCGCTCGACAATACATCGCCAAGCCGTCTTGCCGACCAATTATAACCATGCACCTCAAAGGAATACCGACAACTGTTCGGTGACTCAACTCATTGTTGACCAAAGTACACCATCAAGCCCCCGCCGAACATCATCTGTCTCCTAACATGGATCCTACAGATAACTATCATCATGAGTCAGAGCTTTTATGCACTAAACTCTTGATCAGTGGCCGAATAAATAATTAAGTTGGCCTCACTGGTATTGGCAAACACCGAGCATCGGCTATAGGAGTACAAGATAAACATGATGAACAGCGTTAACAAGATGCCCTATTTTGCCAATACAATGAACTCTCAGGGCGATATGAAAATATAGGCCATGCATTCTCGTCTCAAAGGAGCTTGAAAATCCATCCACCAAAGTGTGAATAGCCAAAATAAATCAGTCGTATAGTGACATGAAAATCGTTGTTTTCGCCTACCGGCTTCACTCTTGTCCTCCCTTACTCCTGCTGGCTTCACAACAGGAGCTGGCACATCATTCTCGCCTTGACGGCTTCCCTTGGGGACCCATGCCATATTCCTCTTCTCCAACTCTTTGGCCCTGAGCCGCTTCAGCTTTCTTTCTTGCCAATGTGATAAGCCGAGTGAGCATCCCGGCTATGATTTTGTTTTGTGCACTAGCAACTCTTTCCTGACCATTGGCACTTCTAGCTTGGCCTGTCCAGACTCGATGATTGGGTCCTTGAAAGTTACCCGCTTCACTTCCTTTCCCTTAGTAGCCAACGTAGACCCGGCTGGCTTTTTGTCGTCTGGAGTCGGATCTGAAACAGCACACTTGCGGCCATCCTTTTTTACTCGGTACACTTGCTTGACCACGTCCATCTTCTTTGCTGACCCCCAGACCGATTCTTTTTGGTTGAGTCGGTCTTTCACATGTGGTTGTTGAACAAATGATGATCCTCTCGGAGCTGCATAATTTTGGTGATGTGGTTTAGAATATGATGGACGGTGTGCCCTTGATTTATACTTGTTCCATGATTGATCTGAATAATAGACAACATGGGGAGGTATCCATGACATCGGCATTGGTGGCTGATACGTCTCCAACGTATCTACTTTTCCACACACTTTTGCCCATGTTTTGGACTCTAACTTGCATGATTTGAATGGAACAAACCCGGACTGACGCTGTTTCAGCAGACTTACCATGGTGTTATTTATGTGCAGGAGCAAACATTCTCGGAATGACCTGAAACTTCATGGAGCCACTTTTCCGAAAATAAGAAAAATACCGGCAAAATATGAAGGCCAGGGGGCCCACCACCTCTCCACAAGGATGGGGGGCACGCCCCCCTACTTCGTGGGCCCCCTGTAGCCTCTCCGACTCCAACTCCACCTCCATATATTGAGTTTTGGGGAGAAAAAAATCAGAGAGAAGAAATCATCGCGTTTTAAAATACGGAGCCGCCGCCAAGCCCTAAAACCTCTCGGGAGGGCTGATCTGGAGTCCGTTCGGGGCTCCGGAGAGGGGAATCCGTCGCCTTCGTCATCATCAACCATCCTCCATCACCGATTTCATGATGCTCACCACCGTGCGTGAGTAATTCCATCGTAGGCTTGCTGGATGGGGATGGGTTGGATGGGATCTATCATGTAATCGAGTTAGTTTTGTTAGGGTTTGATCCCTAGTGTCCACTATGTTCTGAGATTGATGTTGCTATGACTTTGCTATGCTTAATGCTTGTCACTAGGGCCCGAGTGCCATGATTTAAGATCTGAACCTATTATCTTTTCATCAATATATGATAGTTCTTGATCCTATCTTGCAAGTCTATAGTCACCTATTATGTGTTATGATCCATTAACCCCGTAGTGACAATAATCGGGATACTTACCGGTGATGACCGTAGTTTGAGGACTTCATGTATTCACTATGTGCTAATGCTTTGTTCCGGTTCTCTATTAAAAGGAGGCCTTAATATCCCTTAGTTTTCGTAAGGACCCCGCTGCCATGGGAGGGTAGGACAAAAGATGTCATGCAAGTTCTTTTCCATAAGCATGTATGACTATATTCGGAATACATGCCTACATTATATTGACGAACTGGAGCTAGTTTTGTGTCACCCTAGGTTATGACAGTTACATGATGAACCGCATCCGACATAATTCTCCATGACCGATCCATTGCCTACGAGCTTTCCACATATTGTTCTTCGCTTATTTACTTTCCCGTTGCTACTTCTATCATCATTACAAAATACCAAAAACATTGCTTTTACTACTGTTACCTTTTGTTACCGTTATCACTACAATCATATTACTTTGCTACTAAACACTTTCTGCAGATATTATGTTTCCAGGTGTTGTTGAATTGAAAACTCTGCTGCTAATACTTGAGAGTATTCTTTGGCTCCCCTTGTGTCGAATCAATAAATTTGGGTTGAATACTTTACCCTCGAAAACTGTTGTGATCCCCTATACTTGCGGGTTATCAAGACTATTTTCTGGCGCCGTTGCCGGGGAGCATAGCTCCATTCTTTGAGTCACTTGGGATATATATCTGCTTATCATTATGAAGAACTTGAAAGATCCAAGAACCAAGATCTATCCCTCAACTACGAGGGGAGGTAAGGAACTTCCATCTAGCTCTGCACTTGATTCACCTTATGTTTTGAGTAAGCTTGCAACACCTACACCCGCTAATGCTATTCGTTCTGATATGTCGCATGTTATTGATGATGCCACTTCTGCTATGCATGATACTTATGATGAAACTACCTCTATGCCTGATACTACTGTGCCACTTAGTGATTTTCTTGATGAACAACTTGCTAGGGCTAGAGAAATTGAAAATATTGAATCTGATGATACTGATGAAAGTGATGATGAAGAATCACTTGTTATTCCTAAGGGTTATGTTTTTGATCAAGAAGCTTATTTAGCTATTTTAGCTTGAAAAAATAGAAATGAACTCAAAAGGTTATTAGCTAAATGGAGTAAGCAATCTCTAAATGCTAGAATGAAACCTGACCCTACTTTTGCTACTTCACCTATCTCTGTTACTGATAAGGATTATGAATTCTCTGTTGATCCTGATATAATTACTTTGTTTGAATCTGATCCTTTTCATGGTTATGAATCTGAAACTGTTGTGGCACATCTTACTAAATTAAATTATATAGCTACCCTGTTTACTAAAGATGAGAGAACTCGCTACTTTTATATCCTTAAAATATTTCCGTTCTTATTAAAGGGTGATGCTAAGATATGGTTTAATTCTCTTGATCCTGGTTGTGTGCGTAGTCCCCAGGATATGAGTTATTACTTCTCTGCTAAATATTTCCCTGCTCATAAGAAACAAGCTGCTTTAAGGGATATATATATATAATTTTGTGCAAATTGAAGAAGAGAGTCTCCCACAAGCTCGCGGAGGCTTCTCCAATTACTTAATGCTTTGCCTGATCATCCTCTTAAGAAAAATGAAATACTTGATATCTTTTATAATGGTAACTGATGCCTCCAGATATTACCTAGATAGTTGTGCTGGTTCTGTTTTCAGGGAAAGAACACCGGATGAAGCTTAAATTTTATTGAATAATATGTTGACAATTGAAAATAATTGGACACCTCCAGAGCCAATTCCTAAGCCTATTCCTAAACCAACTCCGAAGAAGAGGGGTATTCTATTTCTCAGTCCTGAAGATATGCAAGAGGCAAAGAAATCTATGAAAGAAAAGGGTATTAAAGCTGACGATGTTAAGAATTTACCTCCTATTGAAGAAATACACGGTTTTAATTTACCACATATTGAAGAAACATATAATCTTGATCCATTACCTATTGAAGAAACTCATGGTTTTGATATCCCGACATAGGTAGTAAAGGTAAATTCTCTCTATAGATATGATAAAGCTGAAATCCCATTCACTAAATTTGCTAGCCCATGCTTAGATGAGTTTGATAAATTTATGGCTAAGCAAGAAGATTTTAATGCTTATTTTGGTAGACAATTGAAATACAATTCAAATCTGCTTGAACACTTGGGTGATTATATGGCTAATGTTAAAGGTGAACTTAAACTTATTAGTAAACATGCTTCTATGGTTACCACTCAAGTAGAATAAGTACTTAAAGCTGAAAATGATTTGCTCAATGAATTGAATAGTAAAGATAATGGTAATTTTGTTAGAGTTATGACTAGAGGTGGTAGAATGACTTAGGAACCTTTGTATCTTGAAGGCCATCCTAAGAGAATTGAGCAAGATTCTCAGAGAAATAATATAGATGCACCTAGTTCTTCTAAAAAGAAGAAAAAGAAAAATGATAGGACTTTGCATGCTTCTAGTGATCCTATTGTTGAAACACCTGAGAATCCAAATGATATTTCTATTTATGATGCTTAAACTCAATCTGGTAGTGAACCTAAAACTAGTGATAATGTTAATGATAATGTTCATGATAATGCTCAACCTAGTAATGATAATGACATAGAAATTGAACCTGCTGTTGATCTTGATAACCCACAATCAAAAAATCAACGTTATGATAAGAAAGATTTTGTTGCTAGGAAACATGGTAAAGAAAGAGAACCATGGGTTCAGAAACCCATGCCTTTTCCTCCCAAACCATCCATGAAAAAGGATGGTGAGGATTTTGAGCGCTTTGCTAAAATGATTAGACCTATCTTTTTGCGTATGCGATTAACTGATATACTCAAAACCAATCCTTATGCTAAGTACATGAAAGATGTTATTAAAAATAAAAGAAAGATACCGGAAGCTGAAATTTCCACCATGCTTGCTAATTATACTTTTAAGGGTGGAATACCAAAGAAACTTGGAGATCGAGGAGTACCCACTATACCATGCTCCATTAAAAGAAACTATGTTAAAATTGCTTTATGTGATCTTGGAGCCGGTGTTAGTGTTATGCCTCTCTCTTTATATCGTAGACTTGATTTGAATAAGTTGACACCTACTGAAATATCTTTGCAAATGGCTGATAAATCAACTGCTATACCTGTCGGTATTTGTGAAGATCTGCCTGTTGTAGTTGTAAACGTTACTATTTTAACAGACTTTGTTATTCTTGATATTCCCGAGGACGATAGTATGTCTATTATTCTTGGAAGACCCTTTTTGAATACTACAGGGGCTGTAATTGATTGTACTAAAGGCAATGCACTTTTCATGTTAATGGTAATGAGCATACGGTACACTTTCGAGGAAACAACCTCAAGTTCACAGTATCAATTCTATTGGAAAAATTCCGTCGATTATATTTGGAGGTTTTGAATTTCCTCTTCCTACTGTCAAGAAGAAATATGATATTCTTATTATTGGGGATGTGCATATCCCCGTTGAGGTAACATAGCGTTATTCGAAATTTCTCCGGTTCCATGTTATTCGGAATGAGTTCGTTAACAAGACTTAATCAACCTTGTTAGTGGATCCCTTTTGATGATCATGAGATGGATGAAACTAGAAGGCACAACCTTCTGTACTCCACTTTTACTTTCTGTTATTTAAATTAAATAAAATAAAAATAAATATTTTTCTGTCTGTTATCTAATTATCCGTGCAATATAAAAATACCTCAAAAATAAAAATTCTCCAAATGCCCTGAAATTTAAATATGATTTTTTCCAGAATATTTGAGAATATTTGGCACAAAGAAAACAGCAGGGGGCCAACCACCTGCCCATGAGGGTGGAGGGCGCGCCCTACCCCCTGGGCGCGCCCCCTGCCTCGTGGGCCCACGGTGGCCCTCCTCCACTTATTCCTTCACCCACACACTCCTTCTTCCTCCCCCAAACACGAATATCTAGCTCAAACCCGAGTCCAAGCTCGTTTTGCTGCCATTTTTGATCTCCTTGCTCAAAGCACCTCTCACAAAACTGCTTGGGGAGATTGTTCCTTGGTATGTGACTCCTCCATTGGTCCAATTAGTTCTTGTTCTAGTGCTTTATTCATTGCAAATTTTTGCTGCTTAGGTTACCCTGTTCTTGAGCTTGCATGTCAAATTTATATGGTCAAAAGTAGTTTTGATGCATGATATAGGCCCTAGGCACTTGTAGGACTAGTTGCTATCAATATTATTGAGATTGGTTTACTTTTATTTTCAAGTTACTAAAAAATTTCAGAATTTTTCAGAGGAAGATATACTATTACCAGAGAGGAGGCAGATGAGTACGAGAGGAGAGAGGAGGCCACTCGTCGCCACGCTACAGCTCAGAGGCGATAGCCGCTGCATCGCAGTGCGACCCCAGCTACTATTATGGATATCCGCCAGGCCAACCGTGACCATAGACCAACTTAGGCCAAAAGCCTAAGCTTGGGGGAGTACGTATTTCCCACGGACATTACATTTATGTTCACACACTCATTGCTAGATGTCGGTGCTCATACTTTTTCATTGTATCATCCATGCTAGTTTATTTTCCTTTTTATGATTTCTTCTTGTGTGTTTAATAAACCTTAAGAAAAACCCAAAAAATTAGTTGTAGCTTTTAATTAGTTTACTTTCCATGCTTGTAGTAGTAATTAAAAAGAAAACCCAAAAAGATTTCCTGTTATTCTTTTGCTTGTTGGGAGCTTTCCCATGTAAATAGTTTTATTTCTTTTCTTTTCTTTGGGGGTCGATAGGAGAAGACCATAATTAAATTGTTGAAGTGGCTCTTATATGCATTATTGTTTATCTGACAAAAGAGCCCATATTGCCTTGTCTTCTCCTGTTTATTGAATGCTTGCAGATTCCAGCTTAGTCCAATGCATGTGCACTATTATTATTATTCACATCATTCGATCATGCAAGTGAAAGGAAATTATGATGATATATGATGGACTGGCTGAGATGAGAAAAGCTGGTATGAACTCGACCTCTTTTGATTTTGTAAATATGATTAGTTCATCGTTCCTGATTCAGCCTATTATGAATAAACATGTTTGCAATGACAAATAGAGATCATAGTTTCTTGTGCCATGCTTGATTAGCTATGAGTTATAATGGTTTACCTTGTATGCCAACATGCTATTGAGATAGTTATGATGTGGTATGATAGGGTGGTATCCTCCTCTAAATGATTTATGTGACTTGACTGGGTGCATGTTCACGCATGTAGTTGAAACAAAATCAACATAGCCTTCACGATATTTATGTTCATGGTGGATTATATCCTACTCATGCTTGCATTCGGTGTTGATTAATTTTAATACATGTTCATGACTGTTGTCACTCTCTAGCTGGTCACTTCCCAGTCTTTTGCTAGCCTTCACCTGTACTAAGCGGGAATACTGCTTGTGCATCCAATCCCTTAAACCCCAAAGTTATTCCACATGAGTCCACTATACCTACCTATATACGGTATCTACCTGCCATTCCAAGTAAATTTGTATGTGCCAAACTCTAAACCTTCAAATAAATATCCTATTTTGTATGCTCAAATAGCTCATGTATCAACTAGGGCTGTCTGTATCTTCCATGTTAGGCGGGTTATTCTCAAGAGGAGTGGACTCCGCTCCTCACTCACGAGATAAATGGCTAGTCACCGGGATGCCCAGTCCCATGCTTTATGCAAACTAAATCAAAATAATTGCAAAAAAACTCCCCCTGGGACTCTTGTTAGTTGGAGGCACTCGTTGTTTCGAGCAAGCCATGGATTGATGCTTGTTGGTGGAAGGGGGAGTATGAACTTTACCATTCTGTTTGGGAACCGCCTATAATGTGTGTAGCATGGAAGATATCGCCACCTCTTGGTTGTTATGTTGACAATGAAAGTATACCCCTCAAAATATTATTCACCTCTGTTTCAAAACCGAGCTCTGGCACCTCTACAAATCCCTGCTTCCCTCTGTGAAGGACCTATCTATTTACTTTTATGCTGAGTCATCATCCTCTTATTAAAAAGCACTAGTTGGAGAGCACCGCTGTCATTTGCATTCATTACTGTTAGTTTACATTGAGTATGACTTGACTGGATCTCTTTTACCATGAATTACAATGTCTAGTCAGTCCTTGGTCTTTAAAGGTGATCTGCATTTATGTTTTGTGGTCTCAGAATGGGCTAGCGAGATACCATCTTGTTATATCATATTATGATTGTTTTGAAAAAGTGTTGTCACCCAAGATTTTATTATTATGGCTCGCTAGTTGATTGTGCTATTGATATGAGTAAAGTTGAGACCTATGCGTTATTGTGAATGTGGTTAGTTATAATCTTTGGTGAAAACTTGAATGATGGCTTTAGATATTTACAACAACAAGAGCAAACAGAGTTTGCAAGAGTTTTTCTTTATCACTTCCAGTTTATCAACTGAATTGCTTGAGGACAAGCAAAGGTTTAAGCTTGGGGGAGTTGATACGGCTCAAATGTATCTACTTTTCCAAATACTTTTGCCCTTGTTTTGGACTCTAACTTGCATGATTTGAATGGAACTAACCCGGACTGACGCTGTTTTCAGCAGAATTACCATGGTGTTATTTATGTGTAGGAGCAAACGTTCTCGGAATGACTTGAAACTTCACGGAGCCACTTTTCAGAAAATAAGAAAAATACCTGCAAAAGATGAAGGCCAGGGGGCCCACCACCTCTCCACGAGGGTGGGGCGCACCCCTCTACCTCGTGGGCCCCCTGTTGCCTCTCCGACTCCAACTCCACCTCCATATATTGAGTTTCGGGGAGAAAAAAATCAGAGAGAAGAAATCATCGCGTTTTACAATACGGAGCCACTTCCAAGCCCAAAACCTCCCGGGAGGGCTGATCTGGAGTCCGTTCGGGGCTCCGGAGAGGGGAATCCGTCGCCATCGCCATCATCAACCATCCTCCATCACCAATTTCATGATGCTCACCGCCGTGCGTGAGTAATTCCATCGTAGGCTTGCTGGACGGTGATGGGTTGGATGGGATCTATCATGTAATCGAGTTAGTTTTGTTAGGGTTTAATCCCTAGTGTCCACTACGTTCTGAGATTGATGTTGCTATGACTTTGCTATGCTTAATGCTTGTCACTAGGGCTCGAGTGCCATGATTTCAGATCTGAACCTATTATGTTTTCATCAATATATGAGATTTCTTGATCCTATCTTGCAAGTCTATAGTCACCTATTATGTGTTATGATCCGTTAACCCGAAGTGACAATAATCGGGATACTTACTGGTGATGACCGTAGTTTGAGGAGTTCATGTATTCACTGTGTGCTAATGCTTTGTTCCGGTTCTCTATTAAAAGGAGGCCTTAATATCCCTTAGTTTCCGTAAGGACCGAAGTTCTTTTCCATAAGCACGTATAACTATATTCGGAATACATGCCTACATTATATTGACGAACTGGAGCTAGTTCTGTGTCACCCTAGGTTATGACTATTACATGATGAACCGCATCCGGCATAATTCTCCATCACCGATCCATTGCCTATGAGCTTTCCACATATTGTTCTTCGCTTATTTACATTCCCGTTGCTATTTCTATCATCATTACAAAATAGCAAAAACATTGCTTTGACTACTGTTACCTTTTGTTACCATTATCACTACTATCATATTACTTTGCTACTAAACACTTTGCTGCAAATATTAAGTTTCCAGGTGTGGTTGAATTGACAACTCAGCTGCTAATACTTGAGAGTATTCTTTGGCTCCACTTGTGTCGAATCAATAAATTTGGGTTGAATACTTTACCCTCGAAAACTGTTGCGATCCCCTATACTTGCGGGTTATCAGTGGCCCAAAAGGAGGGTATGGATTTTGTTTGCTCAACTTCCTCCTTCGCCAATCCCGGTCCTCAAATTTATTCCTTAGGGGTGACTTCGATGCTTTTGTTTCACTCGTCCGATAAGCACTCTTTGCCTCACTTATCTTCTGATATTTTTCTAATAACTGCGCGAAAGTGACTTTCGGCCTTTTACCTTTGTGCTTACCATTGTCTTTGCTTTCTTTAACTGTGCGTGCTTCGGTCTTTGAATTTTCTTGTTGCCCCCCTAGTGCTAGATGTCGCCATTGTAACTTTGATGGAATTCCCATCTTCAAGATTGTTGTTGATGCACGTTTTAACCATATCCTTGCTCGAAGACTTGACCCCATCATCATTGGTGTGTACCTGTTGACCTTTAGGTGAATTAGCTTGAGATAGCCGAGTCAACATTTGATCGCCATCAAAACCAATCTGATCCGACTGGTCATATGATTTTGCCTCAACAAACTTCAGTCGTCTCGATTGTGTGGCTTGATGAATCACGTTGTTGTCTTCGATATTCTCTTCAAACAAACATTGCATTTGCTCTTGTCCTGATGGCTCGACATCATGATCAATTATAATAGGATTAGTGGACGATGCACCAACGATGTGATCAACTATGCTCGGACTGAAGGTACACTTCTCGTTCATTAACTGATATTGTGATACAAGCTCTGAAACAAAATAACTGAGCAGTGCTGGCTTAGCGTCATCTGACTCGGCTATGCATTGATTTTCATCCTCTTTTCCTGATGCTTTTGAATCGGCTTCGAAGGACTTTGGACCTGGCTTTATGTTTCTGCAACCAAAATAATTACAGAATATACGTCTCATCCGAGACCAAATGTTAGCCAGGCATGAAACAAACAAAGTTGTCCATATGAATACAAAGTTCAGTTGGCATGACAAGAACGACTTTGGTTTTGATAAGTTGTCACTATTAGCCTCTATGAATGATACCATGTGTTGACTATCATGATTAGTGAAAAGATCATTCCTAACAAATAGATTACTCATTTCAATTGGTCTTTCAAAATTAATTAGAATCTTACTAACAGGTGCATCAACAATATGATTTTGACCGAATCGAAAATTGAGTAAACTATCTGCTAGGTGTACCTTTGTGAAGACGTTGGAAGGAGAAGATGGTTGCACCACTGGAACAATACATTGCTCCACTTCTGAATAATTCTCCAACGCCTCTTCCTCTTTTTTGGATCTGGTGCCTCATCACTCGGATTGCCCGAGTATATTTCACTCAAACTGCCCGAGTATATTTTAGTCGGATTTCCCGAGTGGATTTCACTTGGACGCTCTTTGTCAGTTGAACTTTGCTCGGCCGCATTTTCTTGGTCTTGATGTTCATCGTTAACTAAACTGTGTTCAGCCATATTACTTTGTTCTTGATGCTCATCAATATCTTTAGCACGAAACTCATAGGGTAGCATGTAAGCTTCCTTACATCCAGAAAAATCGAGGAAAGCCAATTTGTTGCGTTTGTCGTTCCTTTGTTCAACCAAGCTGGCATCTTCTATTTTGGTACATGCGCCAATAGTTGGCTTGATGCACTCGGCTTTAGCCGGTGATGCACTCGTCTGGAATGATGCACTCGGCTGGCACGATGCAATGCACTCGGCCTTAAACATACCGTTGCTCAATCTGGTTTCAACCGAATCCATCGTATTAGCCGAGTGAATCCTTTTTTGTTGGTTTGCTTGCAAAGCTTCTTTTTTTATCTTGCCTCAACAGTGTAGAAGGGACAACGTGGTTGCTACATGGAGGAAGGCACTTGACGTATTCTTGCAAATATCCCTCTCCACGCTTCTTCTTGAGTGCTTCGTAGGCTTGTCGATATTCTGCTGGTAATTCCTCAAGGGTAGGTGTAGTAAATTCGTTGACTCTATTCCCTGCGAGCTTTGTCTTGATCTTGCCCACTTGGGCCAGATATTTTTCTTTAAACTGAGCCCTGCTTCGATCAGCTTGCCCCCCAATACTTTTAGGATGTTTCGTCAATGAATTGATGTTGCCAAAATTTTGCGCTTGTATAGGGGGTGTATAACATGCTGCAATGATAGGTGAAGGCTGATACATCCATTTTGCATCATGCTTTTATATCGATATTTATTGCATTATGGGCTGTTATTACACATTATGTCACAATACTTATGCCTA
This sequence comes from Triticum urartu, assembly GCF_056163025.1. Lineage (NCBI taxonomy): Eukaryota > Viridiplantae > Streptophyta > Magnoliopsida > Poales > Poaceae > Triticum > Triticum urartu. Next base: position 19,491,268 of record NC_141876.1, on the reverse strand, counting down.
TTCTCTCTTATTTCACAAGGTTTACATGAAGAGGGAGAATGCCGACAGCTGAGATTCTGGGCTGGAAAAGGAGCAAATATTAGACCTATTCTACACAGCTCCAAAAGTCCTGAAACTTCACGGACGGCGTTTTCAGAAAATATAAAAAATACTCAGTGAAAGAGATTCACCAGGGGGGCCACACCATGCCCACGAGGGTAGGGGGCGCGCCCTACCCCCTGGGCGCACCCCCTACCTCGTGGGCCCCCCAGGTGGCCATCTTCTTCTATATGAAGTCCTTCGATGGAAAAAAATAAGAAGCCATCTTCTCGGACGAAACTCCGCTGCCACGAGGCGGAACCTTGCACTACAAAAAAAAAGACACATCCGTGACATTTTGGGCCGAACGAATTTTTTTTCTGTCATGCATATGACACTTCTATGATGATAATTGCGACAAAACCTGGTATCATCATAGATGTGGTGGGCTCCTACTTCTATGACAAAAAATCATGACAGAAAATGGGCTTTTCGTCCTGGGTGGGCCGGAGACGCAGCTGCATGACATTCTTTGGGCCGTCCATGACGGAAAAAACCGTGGTAGAAGCGAGGGCGAGGAAAATTTCGGGGAGTTCCCGGTTACGGTGGGAGGTCGGGGGCCGAGCGATGCGTGTTTCTCTCGTACACATACACACGTGTGTGCGAGGCGTTGGCTCTAACTGAACCCGAGCGAGGCGTTGGGCTCTAACTGAACCCGAGCGATTGCACTGCAGGCTATGCGTTACTGAACCTGAGCGATCAATCGATGGCTGTTAACTGAACCCAATCAAGCGATTCCTTCGCTACTGCTGCTAACCGAAGCCGGTCGATGCTGCCTCTGGATGAACAGTGAGCGTTGCGGGGGGGGGGGGGGGATTTGGATGAACAGTTCCCGATGGGGGTGGATGAACAGGACACCGTGGTGTTACCTCTGGATGAATAGGACCCCGATCGATCGAGCCGGTTGGGGCTGGATGAACAGGACCCCGTGGAGGGCTGGATGAACAGGACCACCTCGTGGAGGGCAGGATGAACAGTAGATGGTGGAGGGCAAGATGAACAGTAGCCCGTGGAGGGGTGGTTGAATAGGAGCCCGTGGAGAGTGCTGGTTGAATAGTAGCCGGTGGAGTAGCGCGCGGTGGAGGTTGGATGAACAGGAGCCCATGGATGAACAGTCGCAGGTGGAGGCTGGAGGAGGTCGACGGTGGATGAACAGTAGCTCGTGGAGGCTGGAGGGGGTCGACGATGGAGATGAACAGTATCCCGTGGAGTCCCGTTTTGCGGTACGCCACACCGCTCCCGATGAACAGGACCCCCGTTTCGACCGTAGCGCTCCAACACAAGTCCGTTTCCTCTGTTTTGCGGTACGACACACCCCTCCCGATCAACATGACCCCCATTTCGACCGTAGGAGGTCCGTTTCCTCCGTTTTGCGGTACGCCAGACCCCTCCCGATGAACAGGATCCTGTTTCGAATGTGGCCAGTCGAACACAAGGCCGTTTCCTCCATTTTGCGGTACGCCAGGCCTCGTTTCCATCGCCTGTTCCGTCCAAGCCCTCCCGATGAACACGACCATGCATTCCGTTCTGTCCCAACCAGTTGGCTCCCATGCGTTCCGTTGCCGCCCCATGAACATGACGCATTCCGTTGCCTCCCCATGAACATGACGACGACGATGTTTCTCCGTTCCGACCCAGCCATGTACACGAGCCCTGGGAGTATGTATGTGCAAGTAGGCATTCGAGACCCCGCCCGTATGTACACATAGGTGGCCGTATTTTCTTTCTTGCACCCTGGCCGCTGTACATACGTGTACATGCTACGTGCGCGCCTCTACTACGACACGTGCGTGCCTCTACTACAACATGTGTGCGCCTCCACGTTGACAAGTATGTACGTACACGTTTGCGACCGGAATGACAACGCTACGTACACTTCGACCAGGTGGGTCCCGACTGTCAGGCACTTCCTTGCCTGTGAAGATTTAGCTGGTGGGTCCCAACAGTCAGGGGGCGAATCGTTTTTTTTTCGGACGCACTTCCTTACGTGCGAAGATGTAGCTGGTGGGTCCCAGCAGTCAGAGGGAAATGTTTTTTTCGCGAAATATAGTGGCCCGTCCGGTGGGTCCCAGATGTCAGGTGGAGGAATCATTATTTTTCCGTGTAATAAGGAGGCACTTCGTTGCTGCGGCCGTGGACCCAGCTGTCAGCCTCTCCACGTAGAGTCCACGTCCGATGGAAGTCGTTCCTTGACCACGTTGACCACGCCGCACCGAGAGCACCAGGGCGGTGGACGACGGCGAGGCCTAGGAAGGGGATGACACGGAGGCAGGGAAGACTCGGCAGTTGTTTCCCACGCGGAGGGGAGTACGACTGTACGAGGGTTTACTGGTTCGTCTGCCATCGCCGGAGAATAATAGCAGGTGTGGGTGAGTAGAAGAATGGCTAGGCCAGCGATGGGAGTACGGTCGGGCGGTGAGGCCTGCATGGCAGCACAGCCGGCCGCGAGGAGGAGGGAGCAGGCAGTCCCGCCGGCGCTTGTTTGAGCGGCTGGAGCAGGAAGAGCAGAGATTGAAGAAGCACGACGGCCGTTGGATGGACATCCAATAGTCAGTGCTTGTGCGTCAATCTTTTTTTAGGAAAGCCTCAAATCTGTGGAAAACAGCATACAACCCATCTGCCATTATTTCTAATAATTTATAGCCCATTTGCTAATTCTTAAGGTTTTTTTGGAGCCCATATTGTTTTTGTTAGCATTACAACCCATATTGTGGCAACGGTTAAAAAATTATATGAAATTTTGCATATTTCGGTGCGGTCCGAACTGTTTTTAATCCTGAAATTTCGACTCACATTCAAACTGGTTTTAAAAATAAATGTATATCAATATAAAATCCAACAAATTCTCCACGCATAAAAATTAATGTAATTTAAAATCTTGAAATGAAAAAAAGATATTTGAAACTAATTGCCGGTTTGATGTGTTTTAAAAATGTACAACCCATTTCTCATTACTGATGGGCCATTTTCTCGGCCAGCCGAATGAAAGCTCTCCTCGTCTTGAAAGATTTGCAGCCCAATAGGCCTGACAAAGTGACTTACTTGGCAAATCACAAAAAAACTAGGCTGTGGCCATGGACCCAGTTGTCAGCCTCTCCACGTACAGTACTCTTTCGATGGAAGTCGTTCCTTGACCACGTTGACCACGCCATGCGGAGAGCACCATGGCGGTGGACGACGGCGAGGCCTAGGAAGGGGACGACGCGGCAGTGGAAGCCTGCGCGGAGAGGACTACGAGGGTTCACTGGTTCGGCTGCGGTGTGAGGCTGCCTTCACCGCAGGGCCTGGCCAGCGGTGGGAATAGTAGGGGGCGATAAGGCCTCTGCGGCAGCACAGCCGGCCACGGGAGGCAGCAGCATGCAGCACGACCGGCGCTGCTTTGGGCAGCTGGAGCAAGAAGACCAGAGGTTGAAGAAGCACTTCGGCCGTTGGGTGGACATCGTACGGTCACTCGAGCTAGAGTCGTTCATATTGACTAAGTTGACAAAGCCCTTCGCCCCCATCAACTTAGTAGGCCCACAAGTCAGCCTCCCAGCAAGGTGGGTCCTAGCTAGCCGGGGGAGTATTCATTTTTTTGTGCGTAATAAGGAGGCACTTTCGGTGGGTCCGAGCTGACAACGGGGGGGATTTTTTTTTCGTGAAATACGGTAGCCCATCCGGTGGGTCCCAGCAGTCAGGGGGAAATGTTTTTTTTCGCAAAATACTGGTGGCCCGTCCGGTGGGTCCCTGCTGTCAGGTGGAGGAATCATTATTTTCCGCGTAATAAGGAGGCACTTCCTTGCTGCCGCCGTGGACCCAGCTGTCAGCCTCTCCACGTATAGTCCACGTCCGATGGAAGTCGTTCCTTGACCACGTCGCGCCAAGAGCACCAGGGCGGTGGACGATGGCAAGGCCTAGCAAGGGGACCACGCGGAGCCGGTGAAGACTCGGCAGTGGATGCCCACGCGGAGAGGAGTATGAGGGTTCACTCATTTGGCTGCGGTGTGAGGCTGCCGTTGCCGCAGGGCCTGGCCAGTGGTGGGAATAGTAGGGGGCGGTGAGGCATCCGCGGCAGCACAGCCGGCCACGAGAGGCAGGAGCAGGCGACACGACCAGCGCTGCTTTGGGCGGCTGGAGCAAGAAGACCAGAGGTTGAAGAAGCACTATGGCTGTTGGATGGACATCGTACGGTCACTGTAGCTAGAATCGTTTATATTGACTAAGTTGACAAAGCCCTTGGTATTTTAACTTAGTAGGCCCACATGTCAGCTTCTGAAACGGTGCACCCTAGATGTCAAGGGGAGGAATCATTTTTTTGGGCGGGTGAAGCTAGAATATCCGAGATTCAAGAAGAAGCACGACATCCGTTGGATGGACATCCAACGGCCACGGCTACTAGAACCGTGTGTTGACTATAAGTTGACAAAGCCTTGCATACGCGTCAACTTAGTAAGGCCAGAAGTGTGTGGCAGAGAACTTATAGCCCATTTGAGATTTGTAAGAATGTGTAGCCCATTTTTGAATTCTAATGGAATTTACTACAGCCCATTTACAGATTGTTAAAAGTACAGCCCATTTCAACCAACCGTTCAAAACAAAATTCAATAAAATTTCCCACATTTTGATGGGTTCCAAAATATTTTTATCCAGAAATTTCTAGTCAGATTAAATACAAGTTCAATATAAATTTATATTACATAAAAATCCAACGAAACATTGCACTCGCAACAATTAATGAAATTAAAATTTTCAATATCCAAAAATAATATTTTATAAAGTAATCACGTGTTTGGTGCATTTTTTTTATAATTACTGCCCAGTTTTTATAATTACATCCCATTTATTATTTCTTAAAGCCCATTTTCTTGTTAAGCCTAATGCATCCCTCCTAGGAAAGATTTGCAGCCCAGCGGAGCGGAGAATAACATCTTGACCTTGCCTGGGTATTCCTAAAAAAGTATAGCTGTGCTAGACATTTTCAGCTTGAAAAAAATTAATATTTGGGTTGGATATCTGGCCTGGGCTAGACGGGCCACAGCCCGCCCAGTTAATACCTACAGCGATGTTTTCGTTGTTGTTCAGAGGAGAAAAATTAATATCTAGGCTAAACATCAAAAAACTCTGGAGTGCTCACACCTCAAAAACACAAATACTGCTCGTGTCCGTCCCTCCGCCCGCCCACCATTGCTATATAAACTGCTGCGCCGGCCATAGCCGCAGTCATCCGCATCCGTTCCCTTTCTCCTGTCCACACCACTACTGCCCACCATGGCTTCCTCGCGCTCCAGCGCTCTTCTGGATGGGCGGACGACGAACCACAAGGAGATGGCAGCCATTGCTGCCGACCGGCTGGCCGGCAGGCAGCCGGAGGACGACGATGTCCCAATGGTAAACATGGTAGTCGACGATCCGGCGCCAACGCCCTCCTCCGCGCCATCCTCGATGGTGCATTGCACCATGACCATCGGCGAGGCCCGTGCCCAATATATGGACAGTGTGAGGCAGATGTTTCAGGAGCAGTTCTGGGAGGCGCAGGACGACGCAGCCTACAACCACCATCTCCTCCAGGAACACCTGCAGGCGGAGGAGCAGATCACCGTTGAGCGGGCGGAGCAGGAGGCGCTGCTCGACTCGTACCGCTCCGCCCGCAAGGGCCGCCTCGAGTGCTGGCGCTACCACATGCAGGTGGCGGAGGCTGCAGCCGCATACAAAGAGGCTAGCAAAGAGGGCGATGAAGCGGGCGAGGCGCTGTTTGGCGAGACCGAGGACGAGGCAGAGGACAATGCCAGCTCCGACGAGTCCCCGCTCCGCTGGCGTCGACGAGGCCCTGCTCCGCTGAGGCCCCGCGGCCCTGCTCCGCATGTTTATATGAAATCCGACCGTGTATGAATGAATTTATTTCGATTAGTTCGAATTCCTGTATCACTGGCATTGGATGAACATGCAAAACAATACGTACTAGTATTATTCCGAGGGTGATCACCTCGTTTGCAGCAGTTTCACATGTACTCCCTCCGGTCCTTTCTAGTCTGCATACAAGTTTTGTCTGCAGTCAAAGTATCTTTACTTTGACCAATCTTATACAAAAAAGTATGCACTTTCACAATGTGCGAAGTAAAACAGAACAAAAGGAGTACAAAGAGTTTGAGCAGCTTTTTAGCGTTTTTGTACATTGCAATCAAGCACACAGGCCTGACAATTCATAGAGAACATTCAAAACAATCGATGATTATGCATCTTAGCGACTCACATGTTAGAGGCAATATTTACTTCACAACTAAAGAATAAAGAAAAAATTGATCGACGCTGCTGACAGCAAAGGGCGTCCCATTCGAAAATATCAAACGCATGTCTTGCTAAAATCAATGAGAAAAATTTGACAAGGTTGTCCCATTCCAAAATATCAAATACCTACGATTGTGGAGTGGGCAGGGTTTGCCATTAGTTCGGACATTGACATGGCACCTCGTGCTAAATAAACCAGCTGTTCTTTTTGTGCAGTTCCACCAAAATCAACCAAATTCGCACGTAGCTTGTATGATTTCGCCCTTATATGTTTGCAACGCCTTGACCTTATCAGCACCTCCTTTCTTGTGGTGGCAATGAATGATTCGATGTATTCATGAACATTTTGTGTAGTTCCCATTAAAATCAAGTTGAGCACCCATGTTTGCACAAATAAAAAAAGTGATTAGTATAGAGCAAACTGTACTATGAATTGACAGTTTCAACAGGCACATACATGGTTCATGTAGAGCACACTTTTAGAAAAAAATGGAACTCACTAGAAAGAATCCTAGAACAACATTGTACTCGCGCATCACAGCAAAAAAATGGAGATTTTGTCAGTCCTTCTGAGCTGAAGTTAGTTTGGTCTTGTGGGGAGTAATGTAACCATCCTTCAACTGCTCCTTCTTATGATAAGATAGACAAGGCTTCTTCATCCTGGCATAATCGGAACTAGTCACTTCACGTACTCCATATTCTTCTTCAGAGGAATATGATCCTCTTTGCATCACTGTTTGCTCGAAAAAAAGGAAAGGAAATATTTAAAACAGCACAGATGAAGCACTTCTCAAGGACAATACCACTTTTTCATGACAGTATCTAAACAGCAGCACAACACAAATAGAGATGACAAAGCTCAATCATATGGATGAAATCAGTGGGCGAGTACCAACCTTTGTCAGGAGGCTTATTGTGTAGAGCATACAGATGAAGCAATTCTCCGGAACCATCTATTGCTATCTACGGTGGTGGCCATGCTTACTATATACTCCTCGATTAGTTTAATGTTTCCAACATCTTCTTGTGCAGTTCCACTAAAATATATGGTATCTTCAAAGAAGATCCCTATTTGTACAAGTAGAGATAATTACATATTACATTAAGAGTGGCATCAAATCAGTGGCAAAACAATTGCTCGTTCCAGCCATAGCAATAAATTAAGACGCAAAACTATATCATTACTTGTGTCATCACAGTTCCAGTGCTTCATTACAGCACCGGGAGTTGATTTTTGTTCTTCTTCCTCTTGTTCTTCCCCTTCATCACTTGGTTCAATAACAAACAACCTTTGCCTTCAATGTAAGATTTGGCATGTCAATTAGGGAGCACACGTATAGTACTAAACTTAATTTTCTGATGAAAGTGGCAAAATACAGGCCAGTAGTTGTGAAATATCCTTATCTTACCTCAATGGGATATTACGGTGCACATACAGATTGGAAGTCTTGTCTCCATTTGTGCAGTTCACTAAAATCAAGCAACATTATCATACAGGTAGCACAACATATGAATGCACACTGCATAATCATGTGAAAGAAGGCTAGTACTGACCTCTCATGATGCGGAATTCAAACAACTCACAATAAGAAGATTTAAACCAAATTCGCCTTAATGGATAGGAAGTAAGATCTCCTCTTGTGCAGTTCCACTAAGATCAAGCAATCAAGCAACATTGTCGGTGTGACATTTTGGTTGAACTGCACAAAACACTCTTAAAACAAAAGTGTTTTGTGCAGTGCAAGAAAAGGTTGCAATGGCAATGAGGTGAAGCAGATAACCCTATTTACACAGAGGTGCAAAGGAAATAATTAGCGGTCAATAACAGTGGATGACACAGAAGCCAACAAAAAGAAGCATCTACCTTATCTAAATGGGAAAGAAAGCAAGACAGTAGCATTTCTCAAACGGTGGCATTGATTAATATTAACATAGAGATTATATTAACAATAAAATTTGTTAAACATGTAATTTGCTTTTAACTGTGGCATTGCATCAATTTTCCAGCGGCATTATTAGAGGGTGTTTGTTTACAAGGACATTTTGGTGTAGGGACTGAAAAAACTCCATGTCAGTCCAATCTAAACCAAAGAGGAGGGACTTTTAGGGACTAAAAGTGGGCATTTGCGACTAAAGAAAGAAGACCCCGAGGGAGTCTTTTTGGGACTTTTTTCAACAGTTGCCCCTGCCACGCATCGCACCTTGTCTCTATTAGTTCATCACTAGGGGTAATATGGTCTTTTAGCATGTCATTTAATAACCTCTAGTCCATGTTTAGTCCCTGGAACCCAGCAGGTAGGGACTAGGGAGTTTTTAACCAAACAGGGCCTTAGATTAACAACAGCTAATGAGTTGCACGGGACAGTGGACGCACCAGCACCATGTGCATCTACCGATGTAATGTGGTCATGCACAGTCTATTGCAACAAAGAACAAACAACCAAGGAGCATATTTGTGTTGGTCCCAGTTTTGTTATCTTTAGACGCCTTTACCTATGTGAGCGCAGCAAATCTAGTCCTTCTCAAACTCTATAGCCTTGTCCCTTCCTTTCCTTTTTGAACTAGTACTTTTGCCCCTACCTTTCCTCTTTGAACCACGTCCTAGATTTATGCGATACAACTTTCCCCACTAGTTTCCCCCATTCCTTTCCTCTTTGAACCACGTCCTAGATTAATGCTATACAACTTTCCCCCTTCATTTCCTCTTTGAACCACGTCCTAGATTCATGCTATATACAACTTTTCCCACTACTTTCCCCCACTCCTTTCCTCTTTGAACCACTTCCTAGATTCATGGTATACATGCAGCTAGAGCAATGCATGTGGAGTAAGTAAATTATACCTTAAGGTTCTTGGGGCGTGGTTCGGTGGGCAACGGGACGGCGGTGAAGAAGAAGGGGTCAGAGGCCCTCCCGCACCGCCGCTGGGTGGAAAGTGAATAGCTGCACCGGTAGTCCCTCGCCGACGACGACAACGTTAAGCCTCCTTCCCTTCCCGACGGACGGATCCTTCCGGCTCTTTGAGCAGCAGTGAGGGGAGAGAGAGGCCAATGAAGTCTTGTTTAGATCTGGAGAGGGCGAGAGAGTGTGAAGAGAGAAACTACAAGCGCTGAGGCTCCAGCGGGAGAGGGCGAGGGAGTGTGAAGAGAGAAACTACAAGCGCTGAGGCTCGAGCGTGTATATATATACTGGAGAGAGAGAGAGTGAAGTGTGCAAACCCTAGAAAACATTTTGACTAGTCAAAGAATCCTCCTGGCACTAATTATGCTCAAGTGTAGTTATCGAACCCGAGACCTCAAGTTTGATGAGCGAACAGGCTAACCAGCTACACAACCCTCCCGTTATGTTCAACGAGAGGGAAATAATGTTCTATACATTCCTGCATTCGTGTGACAAGCATGCCGTGTTTTTTTGTGTGTGTGTGGGAGTCATTGGGATTTCAATCATAATCGTGTCATGTGGCTTTGGTGGTAAGACTATCCACAGTGGTGCAGAAATAATGCAGCCTTAGTCACCTACCTCTCTCCATGTAGTACGTTGGGTCCCACCAGTCAGCGGGTGAAACAAACAAATTAATAAGAAAAATTAAAAGCGCCAGCGGTGTATCTTACCTCACACATCTCGCTACTGCTCGGGAACACTATCCAATTGATCCCTCTGTTCGCTCACGTACTATTTTAAGTGAATCCTTATTATAACATGCACACAAATTTTGGGCACTTGTATTCGACTTAAGTCAGTGTGCCACCGTATCTCCTATACTTACTACTCCCTCCATCTAGGTGTAATAAGTCACATTAGAAGGTGCAACGGGACCAAGGTGCGTGCGTGCGCGCCTGTGTGTGTGTGTGTGTGTGTGTGTGTTTAACACCATGTGTGTGTTAGAGAGAGCGACAGATTGACCTACTCCTACAGAGAGATGTTGTGTAGTGTACGATTTTAGCCGTGAGAGTCGGTGCATCCTCTCGTTTCCGGGCGTGTCCGGTAGGGATATGTAGATAGCTATCACGCCCGCTCCTGACCAGCCTGGCCCACCCAAAGCCCCTCCATCGCCCGCACGCGCTTCCCGCCCGAAACGGTCAGCGCCGTTCCAAAGAATCAGTGCCGCATTCATGCCCGGGCAGAGCGGACGCGACCTCTCACTGGCGCAAGAGTGATGGTTGCTTCGTCCGTCCAACTTACTGCCGGGTCTATGTGATTTGACGGCTCATTGGTCTTTATTACTGAGGTGGTAGGACTGCTGGATGTCCCACGCTTTCGGCGAAATGAGGTATACTACTACTAGATTACAATTTTCTCCATTCTTACAGTGGAGGCGTGCAAGAGCAGTGAAAACACGCAGGCTCAGTGATTACATGGCCCACCTCACACTATCACCGTGCGACATCTAACTCTTTACGTAGTACTCCCTCCATTCCTAAATATTACTAGATGAGTCCCCGCGCGTTGGCGCGGAACAACGGTATATCTCTCTGCGCAAAATTATCGATTTCATAGAACAAAAAAAACTCTATAACCGCATGACAAATGTGGTAGCCAAACTAAATAAACTCCCATCATCATTTAGATCATCCCACATAAGGAAAAAAGATCAGCCAACTCCTACTGCACAATGGGATTATATTTTTCTTTTTGACATGTTAATGGGACTTAAAAGCTCACTTACATGCATGTTACCAGTGCATGCTTGCATGCAGACATGTTGATGTGATTTAAAACCCACTCACATGCATGTGGCATGGTATTTCTGCATGCTTGCATGTGGCTTAGTGCGGAGCCTCTCAACGTCAAGATCAGACAACTATTATGGACTGATTTACTTCATCTAACGGCTACATCAATTTTGATGACGTGGCTCAAGGAGAGGATAGAGAATTCCTAGTAGTGGGGGCTAGCTATTACTAGTAGATATAAGTCTTTGTAGAGATTCCACTACATACGGAACAAAATGAATGAATCTACACTTAAAATGCATCTATATACATCGGCATGTGGTTCATGGTGAAATCTCTACAAAGACTTATATTTAGGAACGGAGGAAGTACTAGTATAGTACTGTGACGCCCCCGATTCAATCGTACACTAATCATACACGCAAACGTGTACGATCAAGATCAGGGACTCACGGGAAGATATCACAACACAACTCTACAAATAAAATAAGTCATACAAGCATCATATTACAAGCCAGGGGCCTCGAGGGCTCGAATACAAGAGCTCGATCATAGACGAGTCAGCGGAAGCAACAATATCTGAGTACAGACATAAGTTAAACAAGTTTGCCTTAAGAAGACTAACACAAACTGGGATAAAGATCGAAAGAGGCGCAGGCCTCCTGCCTGGGATCCTCCTAAACTACTCCTGGTCGTCGTCAGCGGGCAGCACGTAGTAGTAGGCACCTCCGATGTAGTAGGAGCCGTCGTCGACGGTGGCGTCTGGCTCCTGGGCTCCAACATCTGGTTGCGACAACCAGGAAGAAAGGAAAGGGGAAAAAGGGGGAGAAAGCAACCGTGAGTACTCATCCAAAGTACTCGCAAGCAAGGAGCTACACTACATATGTATGCATTGGTATCAACTTGAATAAGGCTAATATGTGGGCTGTACTGCAGAAAGCCGGAATAAGAGGGGGATAGCTAGTCCTTTCGAAGACTACGCTTCTAGCAGCCTCCGTCTTGCAGCATGTAGAAGAGAGTAGACTGAAGTCCTCCAAGCAGCATCGTATAGCATAATCCTAACCGATGATCCTCCCCTCGTCGCCCTGTGAGAGAGCGACCACCGGTTGTATCTGGCACTTGGAAGGGTGTGTTTTATTAAGTATCCGGTTCTAGTTGTCATAAGGTCAAGGTACAACTCCAAATCGTCCTGTTACCGAAGATCACGGCTATTCGAATAGATTAACTTCCCTACAGGGGTGCACCACATACCCCAACACGCTCGATCCCATTTGGCCGGACACACTTTCCTGGGTCATGCCCGGCCTCGGAAGATCAACACGTCGCAGCCCCACCTAGACCAACAGAGAGGTCAGCACGCCGGTCTAAACCTAAGCGCCCAGGGGTCTGGGCCCATCGCCCTTAGCACACCTGCACGTTGCGTGGGCGGCCGGAAGCAGACCTAGCCTAGTGGCGTTCCAGTCCAATCCAGCGCGCGCCGCTCCGTCGCTGACGTCAAGAAGGCTTCGGCTGATACCACGACGCCGGGATACCCATAACTACTCCCGCGTAGATGGTTAGTGCGTATAGACCAAATGGCCAGACTCAGATCAAATACCCAGATCTCGTTAAGCGTGTTAAGTATCCGCGAACGCCGACCAGGGCCAGGCCCACCTCTCTCCTAGGTGGTCGGAACCTGCCCTGTCGCTCCGCCTCAAAGATCCACACAGAGGGCCGTTGGGACAAAGGTCCTTTCAGCCCCCAATCCGTGAATCACTCGCGGGTGCTCCACAAGCCGACCCGTCTTTAGTCACCACATGTATCATGTATAAAGCATATAGTATATACCCGTGATCAACTCCCGAGTGATCACGGCCCGATAGTATAGCATGGCAGACGGACAAGGATGTAGGGCCACTGATGAAAATACTAGCATCCTATACTAAGCATTAGGATTGCAGGTAAAGGTAACAACAGTAGTAGCAAGGACAGGCTATGCATCAGTATAGGATTAACGGGAAGCAGTAACATGCTACACTACTCTAATGCAAGCAGTATAGGGAAGAGTAGGCGATATCTGGTGATCAAAGGGGGGGCTTGCCTGGTTGCTCTGGCAAGAGAGAGGGGTCGTCAACTCCGTAGTCGTACTGGGTAGCAGCGGCGTCGGTCTCGGAGTCTATCGAGAGAAGAGGGGGGAGAAACAATAAATATTTAAGCAAGCATATGCATAGTGATGCATGACATGACAAGTAACGGCGTTAGAGGTGCCCTATCGCGGTATGAGGTGATACCGGTGAAGGGGGAAAACATCCGGGAAAGTATCCCCGGTGTTTCGCGTTTTCGCACAGATGAAACAGAGGGGGAAGTGGCGTGTTCGCTATGCTAGGGATGCGTGGCGGATAAACGGGCTGCGTATTCAAATTCGTCTCGTCGTTCTGAGCAACTTTCATGTACAAAGCTTTTCCATCCGAGCTACGGTTTATTTTATATAAATTTTAAAAGATTTAAATCATTTTTAGGATTTATTTATTTAATTTAATCAACATTATCCAGAATAGTGTCTGCTGACGTCATCATGACGTCAGCATGACGTCAGCAATTGACCAGGTCAACCTGACGCATGGGTCCCACCTGTCAGTGTCATATTTGATTAACCAATTTTAATTAACCTAAACATGATTAATTAGGGGGTGGACCCCACTGTCATTGATTATTTAATTAACTAACAGCTGTTAGTTTAATTAGTTATTTGGTTAATCTAATTGTGATTAATTAGTTTAATTAATTGTTTGGTTTAATTAACCCAAGTTTAGTTAAGTTAATTAATTCTTTAATTAATTAATTATTAATTCTATTTATTTAATTATTATTTTTCTTTGTTTTTAACATTTATATTTTTTTGTAAACGTTTTGGGGCCGCGGGGCCCGGCTGTCATAGGCCCATGGCCATTGCGGGCACGAGCGCTGGGGCGCTGCGGGGCGCCCGAACTGGTCGTAGCCAGTCGGGGCCACGGCGAGCGGAGACGAGGCACGGCGAGGCACGGGCCATGGGGCGTCGGCCGGGGAGCGGACTAGGCGGCGCGACGGAGCCGTGGCAGAAGACGGGGCTGCCACGGGGAAGGGCGGCAGCGGCTGCGACTGGCGCAAGCGCACGGCTGAGCCCACAGCGGGCAGCAGTGGCGAGCGGGGGGGGGGGAGGGAGGCGGACATGGGCAGTGGTAGCGGGCGCGCACGCGGTGGCGAACGACGGCGGCCTGAGGCAGCAGGAGGAGGAGGAGGCCAGGGGCGGAGCGCGGTGAGGGGAAGGAGGTGGGGGTCGTCGGAGAGGCTCACAGCGGAGCTCGTGGAGGGCTCGGTGAAGCCGGGGGAGGTCGAGGCCGTCCGGCGAGGTGGGGATGAGGACGACGGTTCCAGGCGGCGGCGGTTGGCGTCGGTGCGACGAGCACGACGTCCTGCGGGGCTCGGGGAGGAGGACGAGGACGCGAGGCCGTCGCGGCAACGGGCGACGGAATCGGGAGTGCGAGGCGACGCGGGATCGGGCCCCTCCCCGATCCAGAACCAGCCGAGCGTGGGGGGCGCTGGGATGGAGGGTTGAGGAGGAGGGAGCTGGGCGGCGGTGGCGATGGTGAACGGCGGCGGGGCGACGGGGATCGAGGCGGAGAGGCTCCGGCGAGGTGGCTCCGGCAGGCGGCATCGGACGGCGTTGAGGTCGAGCCCTGATCCATTTCTGGATCGGGAAGGGGGCGAGGACGGGGAGGCGCGCGACGGGGTCAAGGCGACGATGGCGGGGCGGCGCCTGAGACGACGAGAGGCGTCGGGGAGCGCCGTCGGCAAAGTGGGCAGCGGGGGAGTGCGAGGAGCGAGGGGAGTGGGGGGGTTTGCCCCGATCCGATCGGGGAAGGGGGAGAGCGGCGTGGGGGGGGGGGGGGAAGTGGGGATCGTGCTAGGGTTCGGTGCCCCCACGGGGTTATAGGCCAGGGGAGGGAGTGGGCCGGCCTGGCAGGCCACTGGCTGGGCCGAGGCCCAGTTAGCCTGGGGGGTTTCTTTTTTTTTTTGTTATGTATTTTCTTTTCTTTTATTTATTTCCTTTTCTGTTTTGGCTAATTGTTTGGGCACCATATGAGTTTTGTAAGATATGAGAGTTGGCCCACAATTCACATCACAATATATCCTACCACCAAAAACTAGTTTGGGGTAATTATCATTTCATATTTATTTTTTTATTATTAAAAAGGTTAGTAAATAATGTTTTCAGCCACTGTTTGAGGTCGTTTAAGTCACTTATCACATTTCAATAATGTTGTATACAATTTTATCATAGCCTCTGATTTATCTACTATTTATTGAACATTTTAGTTTTAATATTTGAAAATCTTTTATTGTTTGCTTGATTTTGATTTTGAATTTGAATCGGTTTCGAACTAACTCGAGATTAGCAACTATAAACGAGGTGACGTGGCATCATTAGCGTGGGATCACTGTAGCTTAATTATCCGGGCGTCACAATTCTCCTCCACTACAAGAAATCTCGTCCCGAGATTTAAGAGGGGGACTAGGGGGTAAGGTCTGGTTACGAAATTCTAACGAATCTTCTCGGTCTTGGTTGCTCTCCTCGAAGTGGTCGATCCATTACATTGATGTCTTCATCTTTCTGCTTCAGGTCATTAAGATGAAGTCGGCACCCTTTCTTCGAAAACTCCATCGTACTTACGAAAGAATAAGGGGGAGCATTCCGGGAGAACAGACCTTGGCAAGGTTGACTATCTGGTAGATAACATCGGGGAGGGACGCGGAAAGTAACTCTCGAATGGAAACCTCCGAAAATATCGAGAGCAAAGTAAGGAGGTACAATGAGAAGTTCCAAACGGATAGGCAAGCATTCGATGCCTAATCAGAAGGTGAAAGGGGTTCAGAGCAACGAGAATAAGTATTGCGTCTGATACCCGAATAGATCACTTGGCAGGTGGCCCGTGAATTACATAAGAAGTCAAGCGTGAGGAATAACTTCGACAACAGGGTGTATAGGAGGGTCAGGTTTCGATCCTGTGGAACTGTGGGTTATGGGCCCACCATGTGGGTAAAAAGTAGAAAGGGGGCTGACATCTTGCACGGTCATGATAGCAAGGCAATTCAGAGGGTAGCCTGCCAGTTATGTTGGCAACAACATCGATACCAAGGGCGAGGGACGAAGAGAACCACTTTCCTGCTCGTTGAACGAGGCGGGCCAATAGGCAAGGTTCTCGTCCATCGGTGGCTACCGAAATGTCATCAACACTAGTAACAGGGTCATACTAACAGAGTGGTGCAACGAGGTGCTTACCTAAGCAGTGAATTATTACTGCTTAGAGTATATAGATCACAAGAAAGGTCAAGGAAACCAATGGAAAGGAAGATGTGATCATCAGGTTAAACAGAACAATGGAAAGGAAAATGCGTTTACACACATATTTCAGGGGTATATCCTTCCCAAGGTGAAGCAGAGCATGATATCCATGATAGGATATAATGTAGAAAACTCATTAGGTAAGGGGAGAGAAATTTCATGACATTACCCATACAACAGTGTTTGAATAGTTAATAAAGGAAATTTAGCATGGTGCTTCAAAATGTGCAGAGTACCATAGACATGCTTCGAGATAGCATTGACAAGGTCATCAAGTAAGGTTCAGAATTTGGATGCACGAAGGATCCATCAGGAACAACTTGTAGAATAAGTTTTACAATTTCCGCATGGAAAAAATCGCTAACCTTGCTTAAGATGGGAGCTATGACAATAGGTCCTCCGGCCAGGTGTACTAGGCATGACACCACCTTACCAGGTTATATAAAGACCAATGTTATGACTCTTGGAAAAGGTTCCAACCATCATATCTGACCGAGATTCAGATCTGATTGGTGTCAGGATAACTCAGACTCAGGATGCCTGAGAAGAAAGGTGTAACACACATTGTCGAGATGACATTGTAAGATTCTCGGGAATTGAACTATGGAAGCGAGTTCCGAGACAAGAGTTCTCCACTAATCCAAGGAGAGATGAGGAGGTGCCTGATGGATTCAGCAACATTTTATCAAGATTTCCAAAAAATGAATTTCCACAATTCAGGTGAATAAAGAGATATCATTTGTCGGATCAAATGATATAATGATGTATGCTTGAGGAAAAGATACACAGTTAAAGGTGCACCCGAAATATGGGCTTACGTAGAATGATCAATGTTAGAATGGTGGTTCAACAACCAGTAGTCTAAGAATGAACGGCCGACCATTAACTTCAAAGCAATAGGGTTGCTAGAAGGAAAGAATCCAAACAACACCGTTCACTTGTTGGAATCAACACGGGGACCAAGAAAGAATGGTGATGGTGAGAAGTATCACTATACCAAGAATTCTTAAGAGGTGGAGTAATCCTCGTGACATTCCTGTCATAAAAGATGGTAATACTCCAAGGTAAAGAAGAACAAATGCTGGATAGCAATGAACTCAAGGTACAACACAGAACACGGACAAGTTTGTGTTGGAGGGAAGGCAATAAAGTGGTCGATGACAAAACAACTCATCGAGGGCAAGGATGGTATTTCTCATCATGAATTCAATTGATATCCTGGAAGAACTCGGAATGCTGATGATGATCACGACACATTTGTCGGGAGATTTCATGAGGATGTAATCGATCAGCGATGACATCAAGTCAAAGGAATGATGAAGCAAGAGGTCAATGGAAGCACAGATACGACACAACTCGAAATCAAGCTTGCTTTTCAAGGTGAATTGATATGACAAGGAAAATCGACGTAAGCTTAGCTCATCGTCGAAGTGGTGCTCCGAGAATAAGGTCCAGGTAGCACAGTTAAAATCACCACGACAATGATATAGCCATACAAGCTAGGAATGGCGTGGTCGGATACAAACTCGTACTTAAAGAAGATCATCAAGTGACGTTGAACCGTTTTGCAGACTCGGTTCAGTTATCGGTGTTTTTGAGTGTTTATTGACTCAGAGCCCGTGGAAATTGGATCAGTGCGAACGTAGCACTTGATGAAGAACTCATAAAAAGTTATGTAGTTCCATGATAATCTCGAGATACCAGGGGGTAATACTCGAAGACGGATCAAAGTAGAGGTTGGATTGGGGTATTGCTCTACAGAAGACAAGTGATTAGACTTGCACGAGTAATGGTATTTAAAGGAGAACATGGTCGGAACCACAATTGCAAAGGCCAGATCCCAGATATACGATGAATTTATACCAAAGGAATAATTAACTTAAGAGAAGCTTTAATGATAATATCTACATCGTGTCCATGGGCATGAACACAAGGTTTAAGGTCGACCCCCACTTCTCCAATGCATAACCTTTCATTCACTTCTCGCTTTGATAAAGGCATTAGTGTTGAAAGTTTTACCTGGTGAAATACTAGATGAGTATGAATCGTGAAAACTTCCGAGTTCACACATATAAGGGAAGGCATAGGTTCAACCCGTCAGGGTATCGTGGAATCATATACCACAAATTTCAAGAATAATAACACAAGCTCAATAGTAGAGCATGCTTGAGAAAGCAGAGGATACAATTTACCAAAGGCATTATGTATTCGAGGAAAAGCTCACAGGCTTATTGAATATGAAGGATGCTGTCGGATAAAATGCAACAAAGGATCTGGTGGTCCACAAGGGATCTGATGTGAGCATCGGTACTCAACTACAGGAAGAAGAATGCAAGGATATCGGATTATAGAAACATCTGACTAACTCATGGCTCAAATACAAAGGAATTATGATTTCCAAATGAAGGGATCAGAAGCAAACGCTCTGATTAAGGATGGATAAGCTGAGCAGGCTTAGGGGTACAATCGATGGCGATTTGATTGGTCGAGAACCAGCCCATGTTTAAAATGACGTCTGAGCTGGAAGGATGAATTCTAGGACCTGATTGAGGATTGCGAGCCTTCGCAACTTGTCGAATCAATGGACTCAAAATGATAGTGTCAACGGATGCCAATAAGATTACTAGACTTATGAAATTAACCATAATGCAAGCGAGCACGAATTTCAAGAACAACAGGCTGTTGAGGATTTTCTGAAGATTGAATGGTATTTCGAAGACTGATATGAAATACTTGAAACAACTGTGGATGAGCAAATACTCAATAAGTGCGAGAAACTATTCATATGGGTATTCAGGTGGCAAAGAACTGCAAGGCAGTGGCACGAAGTATTCTCGGAACAATAAAGAATTTCGGGGTATCTTGTAATAACAAGATCAACTGGAAATAAAAGTAAGAATGACAAGTGCATGTAGCTATCTATAGGGGTAGCGATGTTAGGGAATTGCAAAAGCAATGTCACAAAGTCTCAAGAGAACATCGGGAACATCTTCGGATTCTTCTGGTGCAGCAGACGATCATCTGTAATAAGGGGCTCTCCGGGAGAAAGTATTATCGAGAACCTAGAGTCAGAGTTAGTAAAATTGTTTAACCCGAATAGAAGAGAGTTCAGAGTCCCAGAGTAAGGATCGAGGAGTAAAAGATCCTAATACCACCCAGATGGCGACGTGGGCCCGTAAGGCACACAGCCATGTTAGTAAAAGGGTTTTGTAATGTCTAGACTCGACTTCGGCCAAGGAGTGTGGAAGGGGGGTTCCTACAGGCAGTCGGCTCTGATACCAACTTGTGACGCCCCCGATTCAATCGTACACTAATCATACACGCAAACGTGTACGATCAAGATCAGGGACTCACGGGAAGATATCACAACACAACTCTACAAATAAAATAAGTCATAAAAGCATCATATTACAAGCCAGGGGCCTCGAGGGCTCGAATACAAGAGCTCGATCATAGACGAGTCAGCGGAAGCAACAATATCTGAGTACAGACATAAGTTAAACAAGTTTGCCTTAAGAAGACTAACACAAACTGGGATACAGATCGAAAGAGGCGCAGGCCTCCTGCCTGGGATCCTCCTAAACTACTCCTGGTCGTCGTCAGCGGGCAGCACGTAGTAGTAGGCACCTCCGATGTAGTAGGAGCCGTCGTCGACGGTGGCGTCTGGCTCCTGGGCTCCAACATCTGGTTGCGACAACCAGGAAGAAAGGAAAGGGGAAAAAAGGGGGAGAAAGCAACCGTGAGTACTCATCCAAAGTACTCGCAAGCAAGGAGCTACACTACATATGTATGCATTGGTATCAACTGGAATAAGGCTAATATGTGGGCTGGACTGCAGAAAGCCGGAATAAGAGGGGGATAGCTAGTCCTTTCGAAGACTACGCTTCTAGCAGCCTCCGTCTTGCAGCATGTAGAAGAGAGTAGACTGAAGTCCTCCAAGCAGCATCGTATAGCATAATCCTAACCGATGATCCTCCCCTTGTCGCCCTGTGAGAGAGCGACCACCGGTTGTATCTGGCACTTGGAAGGGTGTGTTTTATTAAGTATCCGGTTCTAGTTGTCATAAGGTCAAGGTACAACTCCAAATCGTCCTGTTACCGAAGATCACGGCTATTCGAATAGATTAACTTCCCTACAGGGGTGCACCACATACCCCAACACGCCCGATCCCATTTGGCCGGACACACTTTCCTGGGTCATGCCCGGCCTCGGAAGATCAACACGTCGCAGCCCCACCTAGACCAACAGAGAGGTCAGCACGCCGGTCTAAACCTAAGCGCCCAGGGGTCTGGGCCCATCGCCCTTAGCACACCTGCACGTTGCGTGGGTGGCCGGAAGCAGACCTAGCCTAGTGGCGTTCCAGTCCAATCCAGCGCGCGCCGCTCCGTCGCTGACGTCAAGAAGGCTTCGGCTGATACCACGACGCCGGGATACCCATAACTACTCCCGCGTAGATGGTTAGTGCGTATAGACCAAATGGCCAGACTCAGATCAAATACCCAGATCTCGTTAAGCGTGTTAAGTATCCGCGAACGCCGACCAGGGCCAGGCCCACCTCTCTCCTAGGTGGTCGGAACCTGCCCTGTCGCTCCGCCTCAAAGATCGACACAGAGGGCCGTTGGGACAAAGGTCCTTTCAGCCCCCAATCCGTGAATCACTCGCGGGTGCTCCACAAGCCGACCCGTCTTTAGTCACCACATGTATCATGTATAAAGCATATAGTATATACCCGTGATCAACTCCCGAGTGATCACGGCCCGATAGTATAGCATGGCAGACGGACAAGGATGTAGGGCCACTGATGAAAATACTAGCATCCTATACTAAGCATTAGGATTGCAGGTAAAGGTAACAACAGTAGTAGCAAGGACAGGCTATGCATCAGTATAGGATTAACGGGAAGCAGTAACATGCTACACTACTCTAATGCAACAGTATAGGGAAGAGTAGGCGATATCTGGTGATCAAAGGGGGGGCTTGCCTGGTTGCTCTGGCAAGAGAGAGGGGTCGTCAACTCCGTAGTCGTACTGGGTAGCAGCGGCGTCGGTCTCAGAGTCTATCGAGAGAAGAGGGGGGAGAAACAATAAATATTTAAGCAAGCATATGCATAGTGATGCATGACATGACAAGTAACGGCGTTAGAGGTGCCCTATCGCGGTATGAGGTGATACCGGTGAAGGGGGAAAACATCCGGGAAAGTATCCCCGGTGTTTCGCGTTTTCGCACAGATGAAACAGAGGGGGAAGTGGCGTGTTCGCTATGCTAGGGATGCGTGGCGGATAAACGGGCTGCGTATTCAAATTCGTCTCGTCGTTCTGAGCAACTTTCATGTACAAGCTTTTCCATCCGAGCTACGGTTTATTTTATATAAATTTTAAAAGATTTAAATCATTTTTAGGATTTATTTATTTAATTTAATCAACATTATCCAGAATAGTGTCTGCTGACGTCATCATGACGTCAGCATGACGTCAGCAATTGACCAGGTCAACCTGACGCATGGGTCCCACCTGTCAGTGTCATATTTGATTAACCAATTTTAATTAACCTAAACATGATTAATTAGGGGGTGGACCCCACTATCATTGACTATTTAATTAACTAACAGCTGTTAGTTTAATTAGTTATTTGGTTAATCTAATTGTGATTAATTAGTTTAATTAATTGTTTGGTTTAATTAACCCAAGTTTAGTTAAGTTAATTAATTCTTTAATTAATTAATTATTAATTCTATTTATTTAATTATTATTTTTCTTTGTTTTTAACATTTATATTTTTTTGTAAACGTTTTGGGGCCGCGGGGCCCGGCTGTCATAGGCCCATGGCCATTGCGGGCACGAGCGCTGGGGCGCTGCGGGGCGCCCGAACTGGTCGTAGCCAGTCGGGGCCACGGCGAGCGGAGACGAGGCACGGCGAGGCACGGGCCATGGGGCGTCGGCCGGGGAGCGGACTAGGCGGCGCGACGGAGCCGTGGCAGAAGACGGGGCTGCCACGGGGAAGGGCGGCAGCGGCTGCGACTGGCGCAAGCGCACGGCCGAGCCCACAGCGGGCAGCAGCGGCGAGCGGGGGGGGGGGGAGGGAGGCGGACATGGGTAGTGGTAGCGGGCGCGCACGCGGTGGCGAACGACGGCGGCCTGAGGCAGCAGGAGGAGGAGGAGGCCAGGGGCGGAGCGCGGTGAGGGGAAGGAGGTGGGGGTCGTCGGAGAGGCTCACAGCGGAGCTCGTGGAGGGCTCGGTGAAGCCGGGGGAGGTCGAGGCCGTCCGGCGAGGTGGGGATGAGGACGACGGTTCCAGGCGGCGGCGGTTGGCGTCGGTGCGACGAGCACGACGTCCTGCGGGGCTCGGGGAGGAGGACGAGGACGCGAGGCCGTCGCGGCAACGGGCGACGGAATCGGGGGTGCGAGGCGACGCGGGATCGGGCCCCTCCCCGATCCAGAACCAGCCGAGCGTGGGGGGCGCTGGGATGGAGGGTTGAGGAGGAGGGAGCTGGGCGGCGGTGGCGATGGTGAACGGCGGCGGGGCGACGGGGATCGAGGCGGAGAGGCTCCGGCGAGGTGGCTCCGGCAGGCGGCATCGGACGGTGTTGAATCGAGCCCTGATCCATTTCTGGATCGGGAAGGGGGCGAGGACGGGGAGGCGCGCGACGGGGTCAAGGCGACGATGGCGGGGCGGCGCCTGAGACGACGAGAGGCGTCGGGGAGCGCCGTCGGCAAAGTGGGCAGCGGGGGAGTGCGAGGAGCGAGGGGAGTGGGGGGGGTTTGCCCCGATCCGATCGGGGAAGGGGGAGAGCGGCGTGGGGGGGGGGGAAGTGGGGATCGTGCTAGGGTTCGGTGCCCCCACGGGGTTATAGGCCAGGGGAGGGAGTGGGCCGGCCTGGCAGGCCACTGGCTGGGCCGAGGCCCAGTTAGCCTGGGGGGTTTCTTTTTTTTTTGTTATGTATTTTCTTTTCTTTTATTTATTTCCTTTTCTATTTTGGCTAATTGTTTGGGCACCATATGAGTTTTGTAAGATATGAGAGTTGGCCCACAATTCACATCACAATATATCCTACCACCAAAAACTAGTTTGGGGTAATTATCATTTCATATTTATTTTTTTATTATTAAAAAGGTTAGTAAATAATGTTTTCAGCCACTGTTTGAGGTCGTTTAAGTCACTTATCACATTTCAATAATGTTGTATACAATTTTATCATAGCCTCTGATTTATCTACTATTTATTGAACATTTTAGTTTTAATATTTGAAAATCTTTTATTGTTTGCTTGATTTTGATTTTGAATTTGAATCGGTTTCGAACTAACTCGAGATTAGCAACTATAAACGAGGTGACGTGGCATCATTAGCGTGGGATCACTGTAGCTTAATTATCCGGGCGTCACAAGTACGTACTATAATTTATCAGCGAGATAAATTTGTACAATGCTATGAAGCTTCCAGCTTCTGTTACATGTATCTTGCGTCCAAGGTTGCCCGTTGCAACATTTCATCAAATACAAAGGAGACTAACATGCATGCTATTGCATCTCAATGATTGACACATCATAGCAAATATGTACTCCCTCCGTTCCAAAATAAGTTTCTAAACTTTAGTTAAAAGTTTTACTACTACTAAAGTTGACAAGCTCGAACCCAAATCCGTTGTACTACTAAAGTCAAAATCCGTTGAGACGACGCCTTATGAACTGTGGTTTGGCAAGAAACCAAAGTTGTCGTTTCTGAAAGTTTGGGGCTGTGATGCTTATGTGAAAAAGCTTCAACCTGATAAGCTCGAACCCAAATCGGAGAAATGTGTCTTCATAGGATATCCAAAGGAAACTATTGGATACACCTTCTATCACAGATCCGAAGGCAAGAATTTTGTTGCTAAATTCGGAAACTTTCTGGAGAAGGAGTTTCTCTCAAAAGAAGTGAGTGGGAGGAAAGTAGAACTTGACGAGGTAATAGAACCTGCTCCCTTATTGGAAAGTAGTACATCACAGAAACATGTTTCTGTGACACCTACACCAATTAGTGAGGAAGCTAATGATAATGATCATGAAACTTCAGAACAAAATACTACTGAACCTCGAAGATCAACTAGAGTAAGATCCGCGCCAGAGTGGTATGGTAATCCTATTCTGGAATTCATGCTACTAGATCATGATGAACTTATGATCTATGAAGAAGCGATGGTGAGCCCAGATTCCGCAAAATGGCTTGAAGCCATGAAATCTAAGATGGGATCCATGTATGACAACAAACTGTGGACTTTGGTTGACTTGCCCAATGATCGACAAGCAATTGAGAATAAATGGATCTGCAAGAAGAAGACTGACGCTGACGGTAATATTACTATCTACAAAGCTCGACTTGTCGCAAAAGGTTTTCGGCAAGTTCAAGGCATTGACTACGATGAGACCTTCTCACCCGTAGCGATGCTTAAGTCTGTCCGAATCATGTTAGTAATTGCCGCATTTTATGATTATGAAATTTGGCAAATGGATGTCAAAACTGCATTCCTGAATGGATTTCTGCAAGAAGAGTTGTATATGATGCAGCCGGAAGGTTTTGTCGATCCAAAGGGAGCTAGCAAAGTGTGGAAGCTCCAGCGATCCATTTATGGACTGGTGCAAGCCTCTCGAAGTTGGAATAAACGCTTTGATAGTGTGATCAAAGCATATGGTTCTATGCAGACTTTTGGAGAAGCCTGTATTTACAAGAAAGTGAGTGGGAGCTCTGTAGCATTTCTGATATTATATGTAGATGACATATTGCTAATCGGAAATGATATAGAATTTCTGGATAGCATAAAAGGATACTTGAATAAGAGTTTTTCAATGAAAGACCTCGGTGAAGCTGCTTACATATTGGGCATTAAGATCTATAGAGATAGATCAAGACACTTAATTGGACTTTCACAAAGCACATACCTTGACAAAGTTTTGAAGAAGTTCAAAATGGATCAAGGAAAGAAAGGATTCTTGCCTGTATTACAAGGTGTGAAATTGAGTAAGACCCAATCCCCAACCAATGCAGAAGATAGAGAGAAAATGAAAGATGTTCCCTATGGTTCAGCCATAGGCTCTATCATGTATGCAATGCTGTGTACCAGACCTGATGTGTGTCTTGCTATAAGTATAGCAGGGAGGTACCAAAGTAATCCAGGAGTGGATCACTGGACAGCGGACAAGAACATCCTGAAATACCTTAAAAGGACTAAGGATATGTTTCTCACATATGGAGGTGACAAAGAGCTCATCGTAAATGGTTACGTTGATGCAAGCTTTGACACTGATCCGGACGATTCTAAATCGCAAACCGGATACGTGTTTACATTAAACGGTGGAGCTGTCAGTTGGTGCAGTTCTAAACAAAGCATTGTGGCGGGATCTACATGTGAAGCGGAGTACATAGCTGCTTCGGAAGCAGCAAAAGAAGGAGTCTGGATGAAGGAGTTCATATTCGATCTAGGTGTCATACCTAGTGCATCGGGTCCAATGAAAATCTTTTGTGACAATACTGGTGCAATTTCCTTGGCAAAGGAATCCAGATTTCACAAGAGAACCAAGCACATCAAGAGGCGCTTCAATTCCATCCGGGATCTAGTCTAGGTGGGAGACATAGAGATTTGCAAGATACATACGGGTCTGAATATGGCAGACCCGTTGACTAAGCCTCTTCCACTAGCAAAACATGATCAGCACCAAAGCTCCATGGGTGTTAGAATCATTACTGTGTAATCTAGATTATTGACTCTAGTGCAAGTGGGAGACTGAAGGAAATATGCCCTAGAGGCAATAATAATGTTATTATTTTATTTCCTTATATCATGATAAAATTTTATTATTCATGCTAGAATTGTATTATCCGGAAACATAATACTTGTGTGAATACATAGACAAACCAAACGTCACTAGTATGCCTCTACTTGACTAGCTCATTAATCAAAGATGGTTATGTTTCCTAACCATAGACATGTGTTGTCATTTGATTAATGGGATCACATCATTAGGAGAATGATGTGATTGACATGACCCATTCCATTAGCTTAGCACCCGATCATTTAGTATGTTGCTATTGCTTTCTTCATGACTTATACATGTTCCTATGACTATGAGATTATGCAACTCCCGTTTGCCGGAGGAACACTTTGTGTGCTACCAAACATCACAACGTAACAGGGTGATTATAAAGGAGCTCTACAGGTGTCTCCAAAGGTACATGTTGGGTTGGCGTATTTCGAGATTAGGATTTGTCACTCCGATTGTCGGAGAGGTATCTCTGGGCCCTCTCGGTAATGCACATCACATAAGCCTTGCAAGCATTACAACTAATGAGTTAGTTGCAAGATGATGTATTACGAAACGAGTAAAGAGACTTGCCGGTAACGAGATTGAACTAGGTATTGAGATACCGACGATCGAATCTCGGGCAAGTAACATACCGATGACAAAGGGAACAACGTATGCTGTTATGTGGTCTGACCGATAAAGATCTTCGTAGAATATGTGGGAGCCAATATGAGCATCCAGGTTCCGCTATTGGTTATTGACCGGAGACGTGTCTCGGTCATGTCTACATTGTTCTCGAACCCGTAGGGTCCGCACGCTTAAGGTTTTGATGACAGTTATATTATGAGTTTATGCATTTTGATGTACCGAAGTTTGTTCGGAGTCCCGGATGTGATCACGGACATGACGAGGAGTCACGAAATGGTCAAGACATAATGATTGATATATTGGAAGCCTGTATTTGGATATCGGAAGTGTTCCGGGTGAAATCGGGATTTTATCGGAGTACCGGGAGGTTACCGGAACCCCCCGGGAGGTATATGGGCCTTAGTGGGCTTTAGTGGAAGAGAGGAGAGGTGGCCAGGGCTGGGCCGCGCGCCCCTCCGCCCTAGTCCGAATAGGACAAGGAGAGGGGGGCGGCGCCCCCCTTCCTTCTCTCTCTCCTCTTTCCCCCTTCCCGAATCCTATTCCAACTAGGAAAGGGGGGGAATCCTACTCCCGGTGGGAGTAGGACTCCTCCTGGCGCGCCCTCCTCCTGGCCGGCCGCACCTCCCCCTTGTTCCTTTATATACGGAGGCAGGGGGCACCCCTAGACACACAAGTTGATCCACGTGATCATATTCTTAGCCGTATGCGGTGCCCCCTTCCACCATAATCCTCGATAATATTGTAGCGGTGCTTAGGCGAAGCCCTGCGATGGTAGTACATCAAGATCGTCACCACGCCATCGTGCTGACGGAATTCTTCCCCGACACTTTGCTGGATCGGAGTCCGGGGATCGTCATCGAGCTGAACATGTGCTAAAACTCGGAGGTGCCGTAGTTTCGGTGCTTGATCGGTCGGGCCGTGAAGACGTACGACTACATCAACCGCGTCGTGCTAACGCTTCCGCTGTCGGTCTACAAGGGTACATAGATCACACTCTCCCCTCTCGTTGCTATGCATCACCATGATCTTGTGTGTGCGTAGGATTTTTTTTGAAATTACTACGTTCCCTAACAGTGGTATCAGAGCCTAGGTTTTATGTGTTGATGTTATATGCACAAGTAGAACACAAGTGAGTGTTGGAAATATGCCCTAGAGGCAATAATAAATTGATTATTATTATATTTCCTTGTTCATGATAATCGTTTATTATCCATGCTAGAATTGTATTGATAGGAAACTCAGATACATGTGTGGATACATAGACAATACCATGTCCCCAGTAAGCCTCTAGTTGACTAGCTCGTTGATCAATAGATGGTTACGGTTTCCTGACCATGGACATTAGATGTCGTTGATAACGGGATCACATCATTAGGAGAATGATGTGATGGACAAGACCCAATCCTAAGCATAGCACAAGATCGTGTAGTTCGTATGCTAAAGCTTTTCTAATGTCAAGTATCATTTCCTTAGACCATGAGATTGTGCAACTCCCGGATACCGTAGGAATACTTTGGGTGTGCCAAACGTCACAACATAACTGGGTGGCTATAAAGGTACACTACAGGTATCTCCGAAAGTGTCTGTTGGGTTGGCACGAATCAAGACTGGGATTTGTCACTCCGTGTGACGGAGAGGTATCTCTGGGCCCACTCGGTAGGACATCATAATAATGTGCACAATGTGATCAAGGAGTTGATCACGGGATGATGTGTTACAGAATGAGTAAAGAGACTTGCCGGTAACGAGATTGAACAAGGTATTGGGATACCGACGATCGAATCTCGGGCAAGTATCGTACCAATGGACAAAGGGAATTGCATACAGGATTGATTAAGTCCTTGACATCGTGGTTCATCCGATGAGATCATCGTGGAACACATGGGAGCCAACATGGGTATCCAGATCCCGCTGTTGGTTATTGACCGGAGAACGTCTCGGTCATGTCTGCATGGTTCCCGAACCCGTAGGGTCTACACACTTAAGGTTCGATGACGCTAGGGTTATAAAGGAAGTTTGTATGTGGTTACCGAATGTTGTTCGGAGTCCCGGATGAGATCCCGGATGTCACGAGGAGTTCCAGAATGGTCCGGAGGTAAAGATTTATATATAGGAAGTCCTATTTCGGCCATCGGGACAAGTTTCGGGGTCATCGGTATTGTACCGGGACCACCGGAAGGGTCCCGGGGGTCCACCGGGTGGGGCCACCTATCCCGGAGGGTCCCATGGGCTGAAGTGGGAAGGGATCCAGCCCAAAGTGGGCTGGGGCGCCACTTTCCCCTAGGGCCCATGCGCCTAGTGGTCGAGAAACCCTAAGGAAGAGTCCCAAAAGGGGAAGGCACCTCCTAGGTGCCTTGGGGAGGAGGGATACCTCCCTTGGCCGCCGCCCCCCTAGGATATTGGATCTCCTAGGGCTGGCGCCCCCCCCCCCCTTGGCCCCCCTATATATAGTGGGCGAGATGGAGGACTTCTTACCTTTGCCTTTGGTGCAGCCCTCCCCCTCTCCCAAGTCCTTCTCCTCTGCCGTGGTGCTTGGCGAAGCCCTGCAGGATTGCCACGCTCCTCCATCACCACCATGCCATTGTGCTGCTATTGGATTGAGTCTTCCTCAACCTCTCCCTCTCTCCTTGCTGGATCAAGGCATGGGAGACGTCACCGGGTTGTACGTGTGTTGAACGCGGAGGTGCCGTCCGTTCGGCACTAGGATCTCCGGTGATTTGGATCACGACGAGTACGACTCCTTCAACCCCGTTCTCTTGAACGCTTCCTCTTAGCGATCTACAAGGGTATGTAGATGCACTCTCCTTCCCCTCGTTGCTGGTTTCTCCATAGATAGATCTTGGTGATACGTAGGAAAATTTTGAATTTCTTCTACGTTCCCCAACAGTGGTATAAGAGCTAGGTCTATGCGTAGTTACTATGCACGAGTAGAACACACAAAGTAGTTGTGGGCGTTGATTTTGTTCAATATGCTTACCGTTACTAGTCCAATCTTGATTTGGCGGTATTGTGGGATGAAGCGGCCCGGACCGACCTTACACGTACTCTTACGTGAGACAAGTTCCACCGACTGACATGCACTAGTTGCATAAGGTGGCTAGCGGGTGTCTGTCTCTCCCACTTTAGTCGGAACGGATTCGATGAAAAGGGTCCTTATGAAGGGTAAATAGCAATTGTCATATCACGTTGTGGTTTTGCGTAGGTAAGAAACGTTCTTGCTAGAAACCCATAGCAGCCACGTAAAACATGCAAACAACAATTAGAGGACGTCTAACTTGTTTTTGCAGGGTATGCTATGTGATGTGATATGGCCAAAGGATGTCATGAATGATATATGTGATGTATGAGATTATCATGTTCTTGTAATAGGAATCACGACTTGCATGTCGATGAGTATGACAACCGGCAGGAGCCATAGGAGTTGTCTTAATTTATTATGACCTGCGTGTCAACATAAACGTCATGTAATTACTTTACTTTATTGCTAATCGTTAGCTATAGTAGTAGAAGTAATAGTTGGCGAGACAACTTCATGAAGACACGATGATGGAGATCATGATGATGGAGATCATGGTGTCATGCCGGTGGCGATGATGATCATGGAGCCCCGAAGATGGAGATCAAAAGGAGCAATATGATATTGGCCATATCATGTCACTATTTGATTGCATGTGATGTTTATCATGTTTATACATCTTATTTTCTTAGAACGACGGTAGTAAATAAGATGATCCCTCATAATAATTTCAAGAAAGTGTTCCCCCTAACTGTGCACCGTTGCGACAGTTCATTGTTTCGAAGCACCACGTGATGATCGGGTGTGATAGATTCTAATGTTCACATACAACGGGTGTAAGACAGATTTACACACGCGAAACACTTAGGTTGACTTGACGAGCCTAGCATGTGTACAGACATGGCCTCGGAACACAGAAGACCGAAAGGTCGAGCATGAGTCGTATAGAAGATACGATCAACATGAAGATGTTCACCGATGTTGACTAGTCCGTCTCACGTGATGATCGGACACGGCCTAGTTGACTCGGATCATGTAATCACTTAGATGACTAGAGGGATGTCTATCTGAGTGGGAGTTCATAAGATGAACTTAATTATCCTGAACATAGTCAAAAGGTCTTCGCAAATTATGTCATAGCTCGCGCTTCAGTTCTACTGTTTAGATATGTTCCTAGAGAATATTTAGTTGAAAGTTCATAGTAGCAATTATGCGGACTAGGTCCGTAAACTGAGGATTGTCCTCATTGCTTCATAGAAGGCTTATGTCCTTAATGCACCGCTCAGTGTGCTGAACCTCGAACGTCGTCTGTGGATGTTGCGAACATCTGACACACACGTTTTGATGACTACATGATAGTTCGGTAATGTTAAATGGTTTAGAATTGAGGCACCGAAGATATTTTCGAAACATCGCGGAACATATGAGATGTTTCGAGGGCTGAAATTGGGATTTCAGGCTCGTGCCCATGTCAGGAAGTATAAGACCTCCGACGATTTTCTTAGCCTGCAAACTAAGGGAGAAAAACTCAATTGTTGAGCTTGTGCTCAGATTGTCTGAGTACAACAATCATTTGAATCGAGTGGGAGTTGATCTTCCAGATGAGATAATGATGTTTCTCCGAAGTCATTACCACCAAGCTGCTAGAGCTTCGTGATGAACTATAATATATCAGGGACATATATGATGATCCTTGAGATATTCGCGATGTTTGACACCACAAAAGTAGAAATCAAGAAGGAGAATCAATTGTTGATGGTTGGTGAAACCACTAGTTTCAAAGAAGGGAAAGGGCAAGAAGGGATACTTCATGAAACGGCAAATCAGCTGCTGCTCTAATGAAGAAACCCAAAGTTGAACCCTAACCCGAGACTAGGTGCTTCTGTAATAAGGGGAACAGCCACTGGAGCAGAATTACCCTAGATACTTGGTAGATGAGAAGGCTGGCAAGGTCGGTAGAAGTATATTGGATATACATTGTGTTAATGTGTACTTTACTAGTACTCCTAGTAGCACCAGGGTATAAGATACCGGTTCGGTTACTAAGTGTTAGTAACTCAAAATAAAAGCTACGGAATAAACGGAGACTAGCTAAAGGTGAGCTGGCAATATGTGTTGGAAGTGTTTCCAATCTTGATATGATCAAGCATCGCACGCTCCCTCTACCATCGAGATTGGTGTTAAACCTAAATAATTGTTATTTGGTGTTTGCGTTGAGCATAGACGTGATTGGATTATGTCTATCGCAATACGGTTATTCATTTAAGGTGAATAATGGTTACTCTGTTTATTTGAATAATACCTTCAATGGTCTTACGCCTAAAATGAATGGTTTATTGAATCTCGATCGTAGTGATACACATGTTCATGCCAAAAGATATAGGATAGTAATGATAGTACCACCTACTTGTGGCACTGCCACGTAAGTCATATCGGTATAAAACGCATGAAGAAGCTCCATGTTGATGGATCTTTGGGCTCACTCGTTTTTGAAAAGTTTGAGACATGCAAACCATGTCTATTGGTGTGTATGCATGAAGAAACTCCATGCAAATGGACCGTTTGGACTCACTTGATTTTGAATCACTTGAGACATGCAAATCATACCACATGGGCAAGATGACTGAAAGCCTCGTTTTCAGTAAAATGGAACTAGAAAGCAACTTGTTGGAAGTAATACATTTTGATGTGTGCAGTCCAATGAGTGCTGAGGCATGTAGTGGATATCCTTATGTTCTTACTTCACAAATGATTTGAGTAGATGTTGAGTACATTTACTTGATGAATCACGAGTCTGAATTATTGAAAGGTTCAAGTAATTTCAGGGTGAAGTTGATAGATCGTTGTGACAAGAGGATAAAATATCTATGATATGATCATAGAGATGAATATCTGAATTACGAGTTTGGCATAGAATTAAGGCATTGTGGAAATTGTTTCTCAACTGATACAGCCTGGAACACCATAGTGTGATGGTGTGTCCGAACATAATAACTGCACCCTATTGGATATGATGCATACCATGATGTCTCTTATCGAATTACCACAATAGTTTATGGATTAGGCATTAGAGACAACCACATTCACTTTAAATAGGGCACCACGTAATTCCGATGAGATGACATCGTATGTACTATGGTTTAGAGAAACCTAAGCTCTCATTTCTTAAAAGTTTGGGGCTGCGACGCTTATGTGAAAAAGTTTCAGGCTGATAAGCTCGAACCCAAAGCGAATAAATGCATCTTCATAGGACACCCAAAACAGTTGGGTATACCTCCTAATTCAGATCCGAAAGCAATAGAGATTGTTTCTTGAATCGGGTTCTTTCTCGAGGAAAAGGTTTGTCTCGAGAATTGAGTGGGAGGAAGGTGGAGACTTGATGAGGTTATTGAACTGTCACTACAACTAGTGTATAGCAGGGCACAAAGAGTTGTTCCTGTGGCACCTACACCAATTGAAGTGGAAGCTTATGATAGTGATCATGAGACTTCAGATCAAGTCACTCCCAAACCTCGTAGGACGACAAGGATGCATACTACTTCAGAATGGTACGTAATCCTGTCTTGGGAGTCATGTTGCTAGACAAAAATGAACCTACGAGCTATAGAGAAGCGATGGTGGGCCCGGATTTCGATAAATGGCTCGAGGCCATAAAATCCGAGAGAGGGTCCATGTATGAAAACAAAGTGTAGACTTTGGTAGAACGATTCGATGGTCGTAAGGCTGTTGAGTACAGGTGGATTTTAAAAGGAAGATAGACAATGATGGTAAGTGTCACCATTGAGAAAGCTCGACTTGTCGTTAAGATGTTTCCCGACAAGTTTAAGGAGTTGACTACGATGAGACTTTCTCACACGTAGCGATGCTAAGAGTCTGTTGGAATTATATTAGCGATTACTGCATTATTTATGAAATCTTGCAGATAGGATGTCAAAACATTGTTTCCTCGACGATTTTCTTGAGGAAAGGTTTTATGTGATACAACCGAAAGGTTTTGTCAATCTTGAAAGATGCTAATAAGTATGCAAAGCTCCAGCAATCCTTCTAAGGACTGGAGTAAGCATCTCGGAGTTGGAATGTATGCTTTGATGAGATGATCAAAGATTTTGGGTGTATACAAAGTTTATGAGAAACTTGTATTTCCAAAGAAGTGAGTGGGAGCACTATAGAATTTCTGATGAGTATATGTTGTTGACATATTGTGGATCAGAAATGATGGAGAATTTCTGGAAAGCATATAGGATTATTTGGAAAGTGTTTTTCAATGGAAAGCCTGGATTAAGCTACTTGAACATTGAGCATCAAGATCTATAAGGATAGATCAAAATGCTTAATGGTACTTTCAAATGAGCACATACCTTGACATGATCTTGAAGGTGTTCAAGATGGATCAGTCAAAGAAGGAGTTCTTGCCTGAGTTGTAAGGTATGAAGTTAATACTTAAAGCTAGACCATGGCAGAATAGAGAGAAAGGACGAAGGTCGTCCCCTATGCTTAAGACGTAGGCTCTACAGTATGCTATGCTGTGTACCGCACCTGAAGTGTGCCTTGCCATGAGTCAGTCAAGGGGTACAAGAGTGATCCAAGAATGGATCACAGAACAGCGGTCAAAGTTATCCTTAGTAACTAGTGGACTAAGGAATTTTCTCGATTATGGAGGTGGTAAAAGAGTTCGTCGTAAAGAGTTACGTCGATGCAAGCTTAACACCGATCCGGATAGCTCTGAGTAGAGATACCGGATACATATAATGGAGCAACAATTTAGAATAGCTCCAAGTAGAACAGTTATTTGGATTAGCTCCAAATAGAACGTGGTAGCTACATCTAGGAGATGACATAGAGATTTGTAAAGCACACACGGATCTGAAAGGTTCAGACCCGTTGACTATAACCTCTCTCACAAGCATAACATGATCAAACCCAGAACTCTTTGGGTGTTAGTCACATGGGGATGTGACCTTGAGTGTTAATCACATATCGATGTGAACTGGATTATTGACTCTAGTGCAAGTGGGAGACTATTGGAAATATGCCCTAGAGGCAATAATAAATTGATTATTATTATATTTCCTTGTTCATGATAATCGTTTATTATCCATGCTAGAATTGTATTGATAGGAAACTCAGATACATGTGTGGATACATAGACAACACCATGTCCCTAGTAAGCCTCTAGTTGACTAGCTCGTTGATCAATAGATGGTTACGGTTTCCTGACCATGGACATTGGATGTCGTTGATAACGGGATCACATCATTAGGAGAATGATGTGATGGACAAGACCCAATCCTAAGCATAGCACAAGATCGTGTAGTTCGTATGCTAAAGCTTTTCTAATGTCAAGTATCATTTCCTTAGACCATGAGATTGTGCAACTCCCGGATACCGTAGGAATACTTTGGGTGTGACAAACGTCACAACGTAACTGGGTGGCTATAAAGGTACACTACAGGTATCTCCGAAAGTGTCTGTTGGGTTGGCACGAATCGAGACTGGGATTTGTCACTCCGTGTGACGGAGAGGTATCTCTGGGCCCACTCGGTAGGACATCATCATAATGTGCACAATGTGATCAAGGAGTTGATCATGGGATGATGTGTTACAGAACGAGTAAAGAGACTTGCCGGTAACGAGATTGAACAAGGTATTGGGATACCGACGATCGAATCTCGGGCAAGTATCGCACCGATGGACAAAGGGAATTGCATACGGGATTGATTAAGTCCTTGACATCGTGGTTCATCTGATGAGATCATCGTGGAACATGTCGGAGCCAACATGGGTATCCAGATCCCACTGTTGGTTATTGACCGGAGAACGTCTCGGTCATGTCTGCATGGTTCCCGAACCCATAGGGTCTACACACTTAAGGTTCGATGACGCTAGGGCTATAAAGGAAGTTTGTATGTGGTTACCAAATGTTGTTCGGAGTCCCGGATGAGATCCCGGACGTCACGAGGAGTTCTGGAATGGTCCGGAGGTAAAGATTTATATATAGGAAGTCCTATTTCGGCCATCGGGACAAGTTTCGGGGTCATCGGTATTGTACCGGGACCACCGGAAGGGTCCCGGGGGTCCACCGGGTGGGGCCACCTATCCCGGAGGGTCCCATGGGCTGAAGTGGGAAGGGATCCAGCCCAAAGTGGGCTGGGGTGCCACTTTCCCCTAGGGCCCATGTGCCTAGTGGTGGAGAAACCTTAAGGAAGAGTCCCAAAAGGGGAGGGCACCTCCTAGGTGCCTTGGGGAGGAGGGATTCCTCCCTTGGCCGCCGCCCCCTAGGAGATTGGATCTCCTAGGGCCGGTGCCCCCCCTTGGCCCCCCTATATATAGTGGGGAGATGGAGGACTTCTTACCTTTGCCTTTGGTGCAGCCCTCCCCCTCTCCCAAGTCCTTCTCCTCTCCCGTGGTGCTTGGCGAAGCCCTGCAAGATTGCCACGCTCCTCCATCACCACCACGCCGTTGTGCTGCTGCTGGATGGAGTCTTCCTCAACCTCTCCCTCTCTCCTTGCTGGATCAAGGCATGGGAGACGTCATCGGGCTGTACGTGTGTTGAACGCGGAGGTGCCATCCGTTCGGCACTAGGATCTCCGGTGATTTGGATCACGACGAGTACGACTCCTTCAACCCCGTTCTCTTGAACGCTTCCGCTTAGCGATCTACAAGGGTATGTAGATGCACTCTCCTTCCCCTCATTGCTGGTTTCTCCATAGATAGATCTTGGTGATACGTAGGAAAATTTTGAATTTCTGCTACGTTCCCCAACAGTGAGTTGTGGGCGATATAAGTCATACTGCTTACTAGCATGTCATACTTTGGTTCAGAGGTATTGTTGGACGAAGGGGCCCGGACCAACATTACTCGTACGCTTACGCGAGACCGGTTGTCCCGACGTGCTTTTCACATAGGTGGCTTGCAGGTGACAGTTTCTCCAACTTTAGTTGAACCGAGTGTGGCTACGCCCGGTCCTTGCGAAGGTTATAATAGCACCAACTTGAAAAACTATCATTGTGGTTTTGATGCGTAGGTAAGATTGGTTCTTTCTTAAGCCCGTAGCAGCGATGTAAAACTTGCAACAACAAAGTAGAGGACGTCTAACTTGTTTTTGCAGGGCATGTTGTGATGTGATATGGTCAAGACATGATGCTAAATTTTATTGTATGAGATGATCATGTTTTGTAACCAAGTTATCAGCAACTGGCAGTAGCCATATGGTTGTCGCTTTATTGTATGCAATGCAATCGCGATGTAATGCTTTACTTTATCACTAAACGGTAGCGATAGTCGTGGAAGCATAAGATTGGCGAGATGACAACGATGCTACGATGGAGATCAAGGTGTCGCGCCGGTGACGATGGTGATAATGACGGTGCTTCAGAGATGGAGATCACAAGCACAAGATGATGATGACCATATCATATCACTTATATTGATTGCATGTGATGTTTATCTTTTATGCATCTTATCTTACTTTGATTGACGGTAGCATTATAAGATGATCTCTCACTAATTATCAAGAAGTGTTCTCCCTGAGTATGCACCGTTGCGAAAGTTCTTCGTGCTGAGACACCACATGATGCTCGAGTGTGATAGGCTCTACGTTCAAATACAACGGGTGCAAAACAGTTGCACACGCGGAATACTCAGGTTATACTTGACGAGCTAAGCATATACAGATATGGCCTCGGAACACGAAGACCGAAAGGTCGAGCGTGAATCATATAGTAGATATGATCAACATAGTGATGTTCACCAATGAAACTGCTCCATCTCACGTGATGATCAGACATGGTTTAGTAGATTTGGATCACGTGATCACTTAGAGGATTAGAGGGATGTCTATCTAAGTGGGAGTTCTTAAGTAATTTGATTAATTGAACTTAAACTTATCATAAACTTAGTACCTGATAGTATCTTGCTTGTTTATGTTTGATTGTAGATAGATGGCTCGTGCTGTTGTTCCATTGAATTTTAATGCGTTCCTTGAGAAAGCAAAGTTGAAAGATGATGGTAGCAATTACACGGACTGGGTCCGTAACTTGAGGATTATCCTCATTGCTTCTCAGAAGAATTACGTCCTGGAAGCACCGCTGGGTGCCAGGCCTGCTGCTGGAGCAACACCAGATGTTATGAACGTCTGGCAGAGCAAAGCTGATGACTACTCGATAGTTCAGTGTGACATGCTTTACGGCTTAGAATCGGGACTTCAACGACGTTTTGAACATCATGGAGCATATGAGATGTTCCAGGAGTTGAAGTTAATATTTCAAGCAAATGCCCGGATTGAGAGATATGAAGTCTCCAATAAGTTCTATAGCTGCAAGATGGAGGAGAACAGTTCTGTCAGTGAGCATATACTCAAAATGTCTTGGTATAATAATCACTTGATTCAGATGGGAGTTAATCTTCCATATGATTGCGTCATTGACAGAATTCTCCAATCACTGCCACCAAGCTACAAGAGCTTCGTGATGAACTATAATATGCAAGGGATGATCAAGACTATTCCCGAGCTCTTCGAAATGCTGAAAGCTGCGGAGGTAGAAATCAAAAAGGAGCATCAAGTGTTGATGGTCAACAAGACCACTAGTTTCAAGAAAAATGGCAAAGGGAAGAAGAAGGGGAACTTCAAGAAGAACAGCAAGCAAGTTGCTGCTCAAGAGAAGAAACCCATGTCTGGACCTAAGCCTGAAACTGAGTGCTTCTACTGCAAGCAGACTGGTCACTGGAAGCAGAACTGCCCCAAGTATTTGGCGGATAAGAAGGATGGCAAGGTGAACAAAGGTATATGTGATATACATGTTATTGATGTGTACCTTACTAATTCTCGCAGTAGCACCTGGGTATTTGATACTGGTTCTGTTGCTAATATTTGCAACTCGAAACAGGGACTACGGATTAAGCGAAGATTGGCTATGGACGAGGTGACGATGCGCGTGGGAAACAGTTCCAAAGTCGATGTGATCGCAGCCGGCACGCTACCTCTACATCTACCTTCGGGATTAGTATTAGACCTAAATAATTGTTATTTGGTGCCAGCATTGAGCATGAACATTATATCTGGATCTTGTTTAATGCGAGACGGTTATTCATTTAAATCAGAGAATAATGGTTGTCCTATTTATATGAGTAATATCTTTTATGGTCATGCACCCTTGAAGAGTGGTCTATTCTTATTGAATCTCGATAGTAGTGATACACATATTCATAATGTTGAAGCCAATATTCATAAGAGTGGTCTATTCTTATTTAAATTTTATTGTATGAGATGATCATGTTTTGTAACCAAGTTATCGGCAACTGGCAGGAGCCATATGGTTGTCGCTTTATTGTATGCAATGCAATCGCGCTGTAATGCTTTACTTTATCACTAAGCGGTAGCGATAGTCGTGGAAGCATAAGATTGGCGAGACGACAACGATGCTACGATGGAGATCAAGGTGTCGCGCCGGTGATGATGGTGATCACGGCGGTGCTTCGAAGATGGAGATCACAAGCACAAGATGATGATGGCCATATCATGTCACTTATATTTGATTGCATGTGATGTTTATCTTTTATGCATCTTATCTTGCTTTGATTGACGGTAGCATTATAAGATGATCTCTCACTAATTATCAAGAAGTGTTCTCCCTGAGTATGCACCGTTGCGAAAGTTCTTCATGCTGAGACACCACGTGATGATCGGGTGTGATAGGCTCTACATTCAAATACAACGGGTGCAAAACAGTTGCACACGCGGAATACTCAGGTTATACTTGATGAGCCAAGCATATACAGATATGGCGTCAGAACACGGAGACTGAAAGGTCGAGCGTGAATCATATAGTAGATATGATCAACATAGTGATGTTCACCAATGAAACTACTCCATCTCACGTGATGATCGGACATGGTTT
Source organism: Triticum urartu (assembly GCF_056163025.1). Classification (NCBI taxonomy): domain Eukaryota; kingdom Viridiplantae; phylum Streptophyta; class Magnoliopsida; order Poales; family Poaceae; genus Triticum; species Triticum urartu. The sequence goes on along the minus strand of NC_141876.1, from coordinate 19,451,561 downwards.
AGTTTATTTTGATCACGTAATCACTTAGAGGATTAGAGGGATGTCTATCTAAGTGGGAGTTCTTAAGTAATATGATTAATTGAACCTAAATTTATCATGAACTTAGTACCTGATGGTATCTTGCTTGTTTATGTTTGATTGTAGATAGATGGCCCGTGCTGTTGTTCTGTTGAATTTTAATGCGTTCCTTGAGAAAGCAAAGTTGAAAGATGATGGTAGCAATTACACGGACTGGGTCCGTAACTTGAGGATTATCCTCATTGCTGCACAGAAGAATTACGTCCTGGAAGCACCGCTGGGTGCCAGGCCTGCTGCTGGAGCAACACCAGATGTTATGAACGTCTGGCAGAGCAAAGCTGATGACTACTCGATAGTTCAGTGTGACATGCTTTAAGGCTTAGAATCGGGACTTCAACGACGTTTTGAACATCATGGAGCATATGAGATGTTCCAGGAGTTGAAGTTAATATTTCAAGCAAATGCCCGGATTGAGAGATATGAAGTCTCCAATAAGTTCTATAGCTGCAAGATGGAGAACAGTTCTGTCAGTGAGCATATACTCAAAATGTCTGGGTATAATAATCACTTGATTCAATTCGGAGTTAATCTTTCGGATGATTGTGTCATTGACAGAATTCTCCAATCACTGCCACCAAGCTACAAGAGCTTCGTGATGAACTATAATATGCAAGGGATGAATAAGACTATTCCCGAGCTCTTTGCAATGCTGAAAGCTGCGGAGGTAGAAATCAAGAAGGAGCATCAAGTGTTGATGGTCAACACGACCACTAGTTTCAAGAAAAAGGGCAAAGGGAAGAAGATGGGGAACTTCAAGAAGAACAGCAAGAAAGTTGCTGCTCAGGAGAAGAAACCCAAGTCTGGACCTAAGCCTGAAACTGAGTGCTTCTACTGCAAGCAGACTGGTCACTAGAAGTGGAAGTGCCCCAAGTATTTGGCGGATAAGAAGGATGGCAAGGTGAACAAAGGTATATGTGATATACATGTTATTGATGTGTACCTTACTAATGCTCGCAGTAGCACCTGAGTATTTGATACTGGTTCTGTTGCTAATATTTGCAACTCGAAATAGGGACTACGGATTAAGCGAAGATTGGCTAAGGACGAGGTGACGATGCGCGTGGGAAATGGTTCCAAAGTCGATGTGATCGCAGTCGGCACGCTACCTCTACATCTACCTTCGGGATTAGTATTAGACCTAAATAATTGTTATTTGGTGCCAGCGTTAGGCATGAACATTATATCTGGATCTTGTTTGATGCGAGACAGTTATTCATTTAAATCAGAGAATAATGGTTGTTCTATTTATATGAGTCATATCTTTTATGGTCATGCACCCTTAAAGAGTGGTCTATTCTTATTAAATCTCGATAGTAGTGACACACATATTCATAGTGCTGAAGCCAAAAGATGCAGAGTTGATAATGATAGTGCAACTTATTTGTGGCACTGCCGTTTAGGTCATATCGGTATAAAGCGCATGAAGAAACTCCATACTGATGGAATTTTGGAACCACTTGATTATGAATCACTTGGTACTTGCGAACCGTGCCTTATGGGTAAGATGACAAAAACACCATTCTCCGGTACTATGGAGAGAGCAATAGATTTATTGGAAATCATGCATACCGATGTATGTGGTCCGATGAATATTGAAGCTCGTGGCGGATATCGTTATTTTCTCACCTTCACAGATGACTTAAGCAGATATGGGTATATCTACTTAATGAAACATAAGTCTGAAACGTTTGAAAAGTTCAAACAATTTCAGAGTGAAGTCGAAAATCATCGTAACAAGACAATAAAATTCCTACGATCCAATTGTGGAGGAGAATATTTGAGTTACGAGTTTGGTGTACATTTGAAATAATGTGGAATAGTTTCGCAACTCACGTCACCCGAAACACCACAGCGTAATGGTGTGTCCGAACTTCGTAATCGTACTTTACTAGATATGGTGCGATCTATGATGTCTCTTACTGATTTACCGCTATCATTTTGGGGATATGCTCTAGAGACGGCCGCATTCACGTTAAATAGGGCACCATCAAAATCCGTTGAGACGACGCCTTATGAACTGTGGTTTGGCAAGAAACCAAAGTTGTCGTTTCTAAAAGTTTGGGGCTGCGATGCTTTTGTGAAAAAGCTTCAACCTGATAAGCTCGAACCCAAATCGGAGAAATGTGTCTTCATAGGATATCCAAAGGAAACTATTGGATACACCTTCTATCACAAATCTGAAGGCAAGACTTTTGTTGCTAAATTCGGAAACTTTCTGGAGAAGGAGTTTCTCTCAAAAGAAGTGAGTGGGAGGAAAGTAGAACTTGACGAGGTAACAGTACCTGCTCCCTTATTGGAAAGTAATACATCACAGAAACATGTTTCTGTGACACCTACACCAATTAGTGAGGAAGCTAAGGATAATGATCATGAAACTTCAGAACAAAATACTACTGAACCTTGAAGATCAACTAGAGTAAGATCTGCGCCAGAGTGGTACGGTAATCCTGTTCTAGAATTCATGCTACTAGATCATGATGAACCTACGAACTATGAAGAAGCGATGGTGAGCCCAGATTCTGCAAAATGGCTTGAAGCCATGAAATCTGAGATGGGATCCATGTATGACAACAAAGTGTGGACTTTGGTTGACTTGCCCAATGATCGGCAAGCAATTGAGAATAAATGGATCTACGAGAAGAAGACTGACACTGACGGTAATGTTACTGTCTACAAAGCTCGACTTGTCGCAAAAGGTTTTCGGCAAGTTCAAGGGATTGACTACGATGAGACCTTCTCACCCGTAGCGATGCTTATGTCTGTCCGAATCATGTTAGCAATTGCCGCATTTTATGATTATGAAATTTGGCAAATGGATGTCAAAACTGCATTCCTGAATGGATTTCTGCAAGAAGAGTTGTATATGATGCAGCAGGAAGGTTTTGTCGATCCAAAGTGAGCTAGCAAAGTGTGCAAGCTCCAGCGATCCATTTATGGACTGGTGCAAGCCTCTCGGAGTTGGAATAAACGCTTTGATAGTGTGATCAAAGCATTTGGTTTTATGCAAACTTTTGGAGAAGCCTGTATTTACAAGAAAGTGAGTGGGAGCTCTGTAGCATTTCTGATATTATATGTAGATGACATATTGCTAATCGGAAATGATATAGAATTTCTGGATAGCATAAAAGGATACTTGAATAAGAGTTTTCAATGAAAGACCTCGGTGAAGCTGCTTACATATTGGGCATTAAGATCTATAGAGATAGATCAAGACGCTTAATTGGACTTTCACAAAGCACATACCTTGACAAAGTTTTGAAGAAGTTCAAAATGGATCAAGCAAAGAAAGGATTCTTGCCTGTATTACAAGGTGTGAAATTGAGTAAGACTCAATCCCCGACCAATGCAGAAGATAGAGAGAAAATGAAAGATGTTCCCTATGCTTCAGCCATAGGCTCTATCATGTATGCAATGCTATGTACCAGACCTGATGTGTGTCTTGCTATAAGTCTAGCAGGGAGGTACCAAAGTAATCCAGGAGTGGATCACTGGACAGCGGTCAAGAACATCCTGAAATACCTAAAAAGGACTAAGGATATGTTTCTCATATATGGAGGTGACAAAGAGCTCATCGTAAATGGTTACGTTGATGCAAGCTTTGACACTGATCCGGACGATTCTAAATCGCAAACCGGATACGTGTTTACATTAAACGGTGGAGCTGTCAGTTGGTGCAGTTGTAAACAAAGCGTTGTGGCGGGATATACATGTGAAGTGGAGTACATAGCTGCTTCGGAAGCAGCAAACGAAGGAGTCTGGATGAAGGAGTTCATATCCGATCTAGGTGTCATACCTAGTGCATCAGGTCCAATGAAAATGTTTTGTGACAATACTGGTGCAATTGCCTTGGCAAAGGAATCCAGATTTCACAAGAGAACCAAGCACATCAAGAGGCGCTTCAATTCCATCCGGGATCTAGTCTAGGTGGGAGACATAGAGATTTGCAAGATACATACGGGTCTGAATATGGCAGACCCGTTGACTAAGCCTCTCCCATGAGCAAAACATGATCAGCACCAAAGCTCCATGGGTGTTAGAATCATTACTGTGTAATCTAGATTATTGACTCTAGTGCATGTGGGAGATTGAAGGAAATATGCCCTAAAGGCAATAGTAATGTTATTAGTTTATTTCCTTATATCATGATAAATGTTTATTATTCATGCTAGAATTGTATCATCCGGAAGCATAACACTTGTGTGAATACATAGACAAACCAAACGTCACTAGTATGCCTCTACTTGACTAGCTCATTAATCAAAGATGGTTATGTTTCCTAACCATAGACATGTGTTGTCATTTGATTAATAGGATCACATCATTAGGAGAATGATGTGATTGACATGACCCATTCCATTAGCTTAGCACCCGATCGTTTAGTATGTTGCTATTGCTTTCTTCATGACTTATACATGTTCCTATGACTATGAGATTATGCAACTCCCGTTTGCCGGAGGAACACTTTGTGTGCTACCAAACGTCACAACATAACTGGGTGATTATAAAGGAGCTCTACAGGTGTCTCCAAAGGTACATGTTGGGTTGGCGTATTTCCAGATTAGGATTTGTCACTCCGATTGTCGGAGAGGTATCTGTGGGCCCTCTCGGTAATGCACATCACATAAGCCTTGCAAGCATTACAACTAATGAGTTAGTTGCAAGATGATGTATTACGAAACGAGTAAAGAGACTTGCCGGTAACGAGATTGAACTAGGTATTGAGATACCGACGATCGAATCTCAGGCAAGTAACATACCAATGACAAAGGGAACAACGTATGTTGTTATGCAGTCTGACCGATAAAGATCTTCGTAGAATATGTGCGAGCCAATATGAGCATCCAGGTTCCGCTATTGGTTATTGACGGGAGACGTGTCTCGGTCATGTCTACATTGTTCTCGAACCCGTAGGGTCCGCACACTTAAGGTTTTGATGACAGTTATATTATGAGTTTATGCATTTTGATGTACCGAAGTTTGTTCGGAGACCCGGATGTGATCACGGACATGACGAGGAGTCTCGAAATGGTCAAGACATAAAGATTGATATATTGGAAGCCTGTATTTGCATATCGGAAGTGTTCCGGGTGAAATCGGGATTTTACCGGAGTACCGGGAGGTTATCGGACCCCCCCGGGAGGTATATGGGCCTTAGTGGGCTTTAGTGGAAGAGAGGAGAGGTGGCCAGGGCTGGGCCGCGCGCCCCTCCCCCCTAGTCCGAATAGGACAAGGAGAGGGGGGCGCCCCCCCTTCCTTCTCTCTCTCCTCTTTCCCCCTTCCCGAATCCTATTCCAACTAGGAAAGGGGGGATCCTACTCCCGGTGGGAGTAGGACTCCTCCTGGCGCGCCCTCCTCCTGGCCGGCCGCACCTCCCCCTTGTTCCTTTATATACGGAGGCAGGGGGCACCCCTAGACACACAAGTTGATCCACGTGATCATATTCTTAGCCGTGTGCGGTGCCCCCTTCCACCATAATCCTCGATAATATTGTAGCGGTGCTTAGGCGAAGCCCTGCGACGGTAGTACATCAAGATCGTCACCACACCGTCGTGCTGACGGAATTCTTCCCCGACACTTTGCTGGATCGGAGTCCGGGGATCGTCATCGAGCTGAACGTGTGCTAAAACTCGGAGGTGCTGTAGTTTCGGTGCTTGATCGGTCAGGCCGTGAAGACGTACGACTACATCAACCGCGTCGTGCTAACGCTTCCGCTGTCGGTCTACAAGGGTACGTAGATCACACTCTCCCCTCTCGTTGCTATGCATCACCATGATCTTGCGTGTGCGTAGGAAATTTTTTGAAATTACTATGTTCCCTAACAATAATCTCTATAACCAAGGTAATAGGGACGAGGAGTAAACGGAGGGAGTAGTACAATTTTCTCCTCGTCCTGCGAGCCACCGCGCGCATGGGCGAGGGAGCGGGCGTAAGGCGTAGTAAGCAAGCTTCACCTCATCCCGCGAGCCACCGCACCAGTGGGCGGGGGAGACAGCGTACTAAGCAAGCTTCTCCTCGTTCTATGAGTTGACGGGACACATCAAAAGTACTCCAGTGTATAGAGCCTTGCCTCTAAGGTAGGCCCCACATGGTTTGCCTCTTTTTTTAACATAACACGTCAAGTCGCAATTTGTTTGTTCACCCGTGGTAGACGATCCTCCCTCCACCAAGTGGACAACCAGTACACATGCCAAAGTACCACGTGGGCTGCCTTTTTCATACAGAAATGAGCTCCACCGTGTACCCGCGGGGGTGTGGTTGGCAAAGAGACGGGAGTACGTGTGCCGTGCATGCACCTCTTCTCTTCATGCACGTCCCCCACCTATGTGGGTGTGTGTGAGAGATACAAACCGCGTTCGTGAGTGTTTTTTGTTTTGGGGTGGGGGTGGGGTGGGGGTTGATTTCGTGAATTATTTGTGGGAATATGTGTCGATGACATCTCAAACAAAATTTCGCATGCAATGTGTGTGAAATGGAGGCCTATCCATATCATACATAGAGGGTCGGGCAATCCACGAGAAGAGAGGGAGGGGTCATAGCTATTGATAGAGTCGAAGAGAGGATCAAGTGGGTGGGTGCGAGATCGATGAAGAGAGCCATCAAAATTGTGTGTGTGCAAGTCAAAGATATAGGGCGACTGGCCTACCGGAACGTTAGAGGGCACACATCAAGTTTGTGTGTGGCAGGGAGACATGACTAGAGCGCTCGATGTATCGGTGTGTGTGGGGGGAGGGGGTGGTGGGAGGGGTAGGCAGAGGCCTAACTATAGAGGTAGAACGACTCGTATATCTGTTGAGAAGGAGAGACCCAGCTATGTCTTGAGGGAGATCGGTCGACATCCATACATAACTGAAGGACGGGAAATATGATGGGAGAGAGAGAGAGAGAGGAGAGAGAGAGGGAGGGAGAGGGAGGGAGAGGGGTAGAGTGCTGGATGGGTGATGGAGTTGCTTCTCGAAGATGGTGGGAGAGGCCTACTAGAAAAAATGAGGGTGGAACTGCAATGTTATCAATAAGAGTGGGGATGTGTTTATGTGTGTACCTATGCGCAATAGATCTGTCGGGACGCATCCATGGATGATGAAGGGGAACCATGTGTTTGGTAAGCAAACCTAACTAGATTGGTAGATCAATTGTTGTTTGTCGGAGGAAGGGAGAGACACAACTAATGAGGTAGATCGATTGACGTGTGGGTAAAAACGAGTTATAAGGACCTAGCTAGCTATATGTATAGCGAGAGATCGGTCGGTGTACGTCCATTTGTTAGAGGCAAATAAGGCCCAGCAAGACGGATAGACAGAGAGAATGGAGCTAGGAGGTGGTGCGAGAGGCCCAACTACTAGCTAGATAGGGGGAGGAGTGTGCGGTTGTGAGAGCGATGAAAAGAGGGGCAAGAGTTTACACGTGTGTCCGACCGTATGAGAGACACGAGGCAAGGACACATAAAGGAGGAGATTGAAGGTGTGTTTGTATGTTGTAGGCAGGCATCGCTGGAGAGGTTTATCGATAGGTGTGTGTCGGAAAGGAGTTGTGAAGACTCTGGGAGAACGACCTAAAGAAAAAATGAAGGCGCACGGTGGATAGAGTGCCGACGGAGGGGGAGGGCGAGGAGGGCGTGTGCATGCACGAGAGAAAGTTAGTGGTAGCTACAAAGGTTAGAGGATTGTGTGGGTGTAAGAGACTAACAAAGATCATAATTTGATATGAAAGCGGATTCATATATTTGAATAGGAGATCATAGTGTTTTAAACATTGCATGCATGAATATAGCGGTGATACACGTGCTGTGCACATGTTATACCATAATGTGATAATGCATGGCGTTTGCAACTCACAGCTAAATGCCGAACAATCTAAACCATACTATACATCAAACAATCTTGCATTTTATTTGAATTTGTGATAATGTGTGGCATTTGCATCTTACAACTAAATATCGAACAATCTAAACAATACTATATATCGAACATTCTCACATTTTATTTGAATTTGTGGTAATGTGTGGTGTTTGCAACTCACATCTAAATACTTGTAGGCGTAGGGGCGGGGCACCATACATAATGTGATAAACACATTATACATATGAGACATTGTTTAGATTATGAAGATCTAGCTAGATCTAGAAATGTAATGTGATTTCAAATCAAAATAAAGTGGATTCAAAAAATCTAGTTCGAGTTCATATAGTACACATAGTTCATATGTAACTCTAGACTAATCATGTGGTGTGCTGTGAAGATAATACACAAACGATGGTTTAACTTGACAATAATGATGATTGTAGATCTTATTAAAACAGAGAAACGAATTCAAATGCTTTGACTTCACAACAATCATTACTGTAGATCTTATTCAAATAGAGAAACGAATTCAAATTTAGTTCATATTGAAGCGGTAGTATATACGTTTGGAATGCACTAAAACGTTCATTTGAGTAGTAGGTTGCATGCATTATACACGTAGGGAAATATTTTAATTGAACATAACATGAATTCAAAGTTTTGAATGACGTTTGTTGGGCGCATTGATTTGGTACAGTACACGTTAGGCTTGTCCGGAAATTTCAACCCGCGCCTTGTTAGCCCGAAATATTTAAGATATATCTTTGTCTTGTTGTGCTCCGACAACTCCCTCCATCTCAACCCGCGCCTTGCTATTCCGAAATTACAACGCGCGAAAACTCCCACCTCCTGTGAAATCCCGACACGCGAAATGCCCGTGGTACCCCTGAACCGAAAGAATCGCCTCAAATCGGTGGGGGTACTTTCGTAACTTACCCCACATTTCGGACAAGCGCGTCTCTAAGCCATGGTTCCCCACTGCCATCCCATCCGCCCACCCATTCGTACACTGAGGCCGCGAAACCCGCGACGAAACCCCACACCCTGCTCCGTCCGCCACCCAGCCGAAGCCTCTTCCCCGACGACGTCATCCACAGCAACACCTTGGCGTCCCTCATCCATTGTACCGGATGAGGATCCGTCGTCGATCTCATCGTCCCGCCGGTTTAGCCACCCCGTCCTCCACCTCCAAGGAGCTGCCCCGACGTTCCCCTCGTCCTTCATGCCACCTCCATTCCCACACCGCCGTCTTCACCTGCACCACCGGAAGAGCATCATAATCACCGTTTCCTCGGATGAAGCTACGGCCTAATCGGCGCCACCAAAGAGGTTGTACACTAATCGCCGCATTTTCTTCTTGATTCGATCTCACGGTGCTGCCGGGGCTCGGTCCCGAGCCGACATGGCGCGGCTCCATCCACAGCGGCTAAGGGATTCCTGGATTAGGAGGTCTCCGTACAGCCGGACTATAACCTTTGGCCGGACTGTTGGACCATGAAGATACAAGATTGAAGACTTCGTCTCGTGTCTGGATGGGACTCTACTTGGCGTGGAAGCCAAGCTAGGCAATATGGATATGGATATCTCCTCCTTTGTAACCGACCTTGTGTAACCCTAAACCTCTCCGGTGTCTATATAAACCGGAGGGTTTTAGTCCGTAGGACAGAACAATAACATACAATCATACCATAGGCTAGCTTCTAGGGTTTAGCCTCTCTGATCTCATTGTAGATCTACTCTTGTAGTACCCATATCATCAATATTAATCAAGCAGGACGTAGGGTTTTACCTCCATCAAGAGGGCCCGAACCTGGGTAAAACATCGTGTCCCCTGCCTCCTGTTACCATCCGCCTTAGACGCACAGTTCGGGACCCCCTACCCGAGATCCGCCGGTTTTGACACCGACATTGGTGCTTTCATTGAGAGTTCCTCTGTGTCGTCGCCATTAGGCTCGATGGCTCCTTCTATCATCGATAGCGATGCAATCCAGGGTGAGACTTTTCTCCCTGAACAGATCTTTGTGTTCGGCGGCTTCACACTGCGGGCCTCTTACTTGGCCATCTGGAGCAGATCGAAAGTTACGTCCCTGGCCACCAGGTCAGGTTTGGAAGCTTAAACTACATGGCCGATATCCGCGGAGACTTGATCTTCGACAGATTTGAGCCTCTGCCTTGTGCGTCACGCGGTCACGATGAGTACGATTTAGCTCTACCATCAGAAAGTGCTCAGGAGATCGCACCGGCAGCCGCTCCGACCCTCAATTGGAGCCAGTTGCGCCTCCCATGGACGGCTGGATAGACCCCGCCACAGAGGCCGCATCCCCAACGGTGATTGAGCCGAATATTGATTTTACAATTCACGGGAGTCGTGTTGTTAAACTACCGGATACTTCTCCGGCCACGGACTCCGAACCACCTGCGCCCGTTCCTATCGAATCCGGTTGGGCGCTGATCATGGAGTTCACCTCCGCGGATATCTTTCAGTACTCGCCCTTCGGCGACATACTGAACTCATTAAAGTCTCTCTGCTTGTCAGGAGAGTCCTGGCCGAACTATGTCCGGCAGGATTGGAATGCGAATGACGAAGAAATTCTCTGCCCACCCACCACCCACTTAGTAGCCACTGTCGATGACTTAACCGACATGCTCGACTCTGACTCCAAAGACATCGACGGTATGGACGATGATGCAGGAGACGAATAGGAACCACTGCCCACAGGGCACCGGACGCCCACTTCATCACATGACGTATACATCGTGGACACACCTAAAGACGACGACGAGGACGCAACGAAGGGTTGTCCCCTCGAGAAGCAGTCAAAGCGGCGGCGTAAGCGCCACTCCAAATCACGCCTCGGTAGAAACAACGATCATATAGACCCAGCGTTAGAGCAGGGTGAACCATCGCCGGACCACGGCAACACGGAGAATCAAACCGAACAACCCGACTCTGTCAAAGATAATAGTCCGGACGACATCACACCAGACAGACACCCGGAGCAATATAATGCCCGTCAAAGGCTTGTTGCCACCGTGAGGAGTCTAAAAAAGCAGAAGCAAAGGCTCAAGGCTGCGCAAGACACACTCCGAATCAGATGGAGTAAAGTACTCAACTCAGCAGCGAAGTACGACGGTAATCACCACACCAAGAGCTACCCGAAGCGGAAGTTGCTACCTGAATTCGATGAGGAGGCCTTAGATCCCCCACTACCAAAAATTAAAACGGCCATCTGGCTGGATAGACGACCTCACGGCCAACATAGAGCGGCAAACAACGCCGCACATAAGCCAATACACGATCCATGCGAGGGCTCGCATCAAAAGGACGGCGCAACCAGATCCATCTATGGACCAGCAAGCGCGCTCCAGCATACGATGCAACACAACAAACATCCGAACAACGCGGTACACCCAGATACAGGGATGCCGCACACCCCCTATGTTTCACCGATGAGGTGCTGGACCATGAACTTCCAGAGGGATTCAAACCCGTAAACATAGAGGCATATGATGGAACAACAGACCCTGGGGTCTGGATTGAGGACTATATCCTCCATATCCATATGGCTCGAGGAGATGATCTCCACGCCATTAAGTATTTACCCCTCAAACTCAAAGGGCCAGCTCGGCACTGGCTTAAAAGCCTCCCCGAAAGCTCCATTGGAAGCTGGGAAGAGCTCAAAGACGCTTTTCGGGAAAATTTTCAAGGGACTTATGACCGACCTCTGGACGCAGACGATTTGAGTCATATAACTCAACAGCCCGGAGAGTCAGCCCGAAAGCTTTGGAACAGGTTTCTTACTAGAAAGAACCAAATAGTCGACTGTCCGAACGCCGAAGCCTTGGGAGCTTTTAAGCATAGCATCTGCGATGAATGGCTTGCCAGACACCTCGGCCAAGAAAAGCCGAGAACAATGGCAGCATTAACAAACCTCATGACCCGCTTTTGCGTGGGTGAGGATAGCTGGCTAGCCAGATGCAGCACCAGCGACCCAGTACATCCGAAGTTAGAGATGGAAACGGGAAATTACGGCGCAGCAAAAATAATAAGCGCTGGAATAAAGAAGACAACCCGAAGAGCACGGCGGTAAATGCCGGATTCAGAAGTTCTCGGCAAGGTCAGCAAAAGTCACCCTCTAAAGGCGCCAGAGATGAACTGTCCAGCCTAAACAAAATTCTGGACCAAATATGTCAGATCCATAGCACCCCCGATAAACCTGCAAATCATACCCACAGAGAATGTTGGGTCTTTAAGCAGTCCGGCAAGCTCAACGCCGTACACAAGGGGGAGGATACACCAAGCGAAGACGAGGATGAGCCTCTCAAGCAAGACACTGGGGAACAAAAGAAATTTCCACCAGAAGTAAAAACAGTGAACGTGTTACACGTGATCAAGGGGAGAAACAAAGCGGCACTCCCAGAGAAATACGCCCAAGGGCCTATCACCGCGGAATCCTTCCACTGGTCGTCTTAACCGATCACTTTCTACCATCGGGATTACTCAGCAAGTATCCGGCATGCAGGATGGGCTGCCTTGGTATTAGACCCAATAATTGACGGATACCATTTCACACGAGTCCTGATGGACGATGGCAGCAGTCTAAACCTGATATATCAGGACACAATCCACAAAATGGGGATAGACCCAACGAAAATTTGCCATAGTAATACTACCTTTAAAGGAGTAACGCCAGGCCCAAGGGCTCATTGCATGGGCTCTCTGCTACTAGAGGTTATATTCGGCTTCCCCGATAACTTCCGTAGCAAAAATTTAACATTCCACATTGCTCTGTTCCAAAGTGGCTATCAAGCACTACTTGGACGCGAAGCTTTCACTCGCTTTAATGCAATACCGCATTACGCTTCCCTCACGCTTAAGATGCCCGGTCCACGTGGCATCATTACAGCGAATGGAAATATTGAGAGATCCTTGCGTGCCGAAGAGAGTGCGACTGCCTTGGCAGCCGCACACTAAAAATGGCCTCAACAACTAAAGCATTTGATAGGTCGTCAAGACCACAGACACGGTTAGATGAGTCCGCCGCAGATACATGTAATTCATACAGGTTTGATGGCCACACCCCTATTACAAATACAAGGGGCTCAACGCGCGCAGACAAGTGGCAATTTTTACTCATCTTGAATTGTACGTGGTTTCTTTAAACCTACCTTTTTGCACGACAACTTTTCACCTAAGTTTCTCTCTTTTACAGATGACCATTGTGATACACCCGTCCAGGATACGGCACAACGGAGACACAGGCGCATACATGCAGCAGGGACCCGTTTCAAGGATTCTTTTTAGATTAAGACCCTGCGTAAACCTTTTTTACTGTCTCTTGTTGATACACATCCCTCGGATTCTCAGTACAATTGAGAAGGATGCTAACGTCTTGGCATGTGGCCACGTCAGAATAATGCACATACCTGGAGACCAGGGGCTTCTTACAAAGGGCACTGTTTAGGCCTGGTTTATACCATAAAAGACCGAATACCTTAGGGAGTGTTCGGCGTCGCGAGTTTGGCCTTATATGCATCAGCTCCGAATCATGTCTTTGGTCAAATGTTGGGTTTGCCCGGCTCCTGTGTTTTGTTGCCTTACGTTCCGCTCTATCGGCTAAGGCAGCACCAGGAGAACCACTGCGATTGTTCCCCGGTTCATGCGGACGAGCACCTCAGTGGAGAAAGACGAAAACTGACTGTCATGATATAGCGTGAGACTGGTCAACCACTCGATGACCTATCGGAATGTTATAATTCCTCCGCCTTAATGAAGGGTCGTTTCCCGGCCAGGCATGTACGCACCCTGAATTCGGGAGAGTGCGGAGCCACCATGGGCTATATAGTAGCCCCACTGTCAAACTCCTATGGCTAAGTGAAAGTGTTAAAGCATTATAGTCTGGTTGCCTAGTTCGCAGCGCCATCACCTCCTTATTAGGACCAAGACATTGGATTAAGTGTGAATACACGTCTTCTGCGAACACCCCCGCATTATATGCGTGGGGGCTGAAGCCGACGACTGCAATATTTCAGGTTATACACATGTATACATAAACGGCCGCACAGGAGGCATCATACTACTTTTGGGAAAAAGTATAAATACAGCCTTGATAAATTTCATAAAAACATTGTTTTTACAATGGGAATACATGTCACTCAAACATAATATTCTTCGAGCACTGGGCCTCTATCAAACGAGCACCCTCAAGAACTTCTTCAAAATAGTGCTCGGCAGCCACTCGGCCTATGGCCGAACCCTGCGCCGCAACAGTGGTAGCATCCATCTCTGCCCAGTATGATTTGACACGGGCAAGGGCCATCCGCGAGCCTTCTATGCACGCCGACCTCTTCATCACATTGATGCGTGGCACCGCACCAAGGAACTGCTGCACTAAGCTGAAATAGCTATTCGGCTTCGGCTTTTCCGGCCACAGATGATCTACGACAGACCTCATGGCAAGTCCGGACAATCTATTGAGTTCGGCCCATTCGGGACGCCGATCAGTTAGTGGAAGCGGACGCTCTGGAATGTTAAACTGCGACTAGAATAGCTTGTCCACTTCACGATCTGTTTGATCTCGGAAGTATTCGGCCGCATCGACAGCACTCGCTGTCAAAACCAGATATGCGTCTGCCGAACTCCACAGCCGATCCAGAGGGGCATACCGCGGATCTCCGAACTTCCTCCGCAGCAAAAAGGGCTTCCCAGCCACAATATCACCAGATTCACGCAGCTCTTCCTTCTTTTCCCTCATGGCAGAGCAGGTGTCTTTGGCCGCCATCGTGGCCTTTTCAAGGTCTATTGCCTTCGCTCGATTCTCTTCTTCAAGGAACTGGCAACGGTCGGCAGTGTCTTTTAACTTTACAACCATCTTGGCCATTTTATCTTTGCTCTCGCAATGTGCAGCCTTTTCGGCTCTTAACTCTTCGGCCGCCTTTAAAGCAGTCGCATTACTAATTCTTGCTTGTTCCTTGGCTCGGGCAAGTTCCGCCCGAAGGGTCTCCACGGTGGAAGCTCCATCTGCAGTCACAACATATTAAAGATACTGGCATCATGCTGCTCTTACTATGTGACATTCACCAGAAAACATTACTTACCCTGTGCCTCGTCAAGCTGCTTGTTAACAAGCTCGATGTCGGCATCTACCGCATCCAGTTGCTGCTTTAGTTCGGCAAACTCATTAGTCCGGCTAGCCACCGGAGCTTCCACCACCTGCAAATAAAGGCGGTTTGGTTATTACCTGGGACTACGATCCTCTGTTCTCCGCCGTTCTCGACGACAACCAGAGTCTCAGGGGCTACTATCTACACAGGGCACACCTAAAAATGTGCAGTACTATCAAAAAGTATATCATTTCACGTACCTCAAAGCCTGTCAGTAGACTCATAAAAGCTCCATGCAATCCGGTTTCGGCGGATGAAATTCTTTCCATCACCGTACCCATCAATGTACGGTGTTCTTCTGAGATGGCCGCTCGCTCCAACAGCTCCCTCAGTACGTCCGACCGCATACCAGACGGTGCTAGACTCTTTTGTTTGCTCTCTTCAAGAGCCGGACACTGGGGACTTCGGGTGACTATAGGATTATCTTCTGGCCTCACCGGATCCGGAGAGGCCCTCCGTGACGACACATCAAGGTTGCCCGTTTCTTGAGCGGGGGAGTCCGGGGGAGGCGTTTCGCTCTCCATCATCTCCGGAAGAAGATCCCCCGAAGACGAGCTCTGCTGAGAAGGGCTAAGATCCCAACTGCAAGATAAACGCTTCGGTTATTTTCCTCAGAGGTAAGGTAGTACATCTCCACTATTAAAGTACTTTTTGATTACTTACAGCTCGTTGGAGGGCTGATCCTCGCGCGGACTTTGTGCGGCAAGAGCACACCCCAACGCAGGACCCTCTGGTGGAGACTTCTTCTCCTGTTTGGAAGCCTTGGTTTCCGGATATTCAGAGGTAGTCCTCTTCCTTCCCCGAAGCGAGAGAAGGTCAGATTCTTCCCCTTGGTTATCCTCCTTCACGGAGGCGCTCGTTCCCTTGGCTGGAATTGGTAGCGATGGGGGCCTGCTTTCAACCTCATTATTTCCCCCTTTATCTTCCTTTGAGGGCTCCGGGCAAGGTGCTAGCTCGAGCATCTTTTCCAGTACCAGATTCTCCAAACCCTCAGGAAGGGGGGCCGAACACCGAATCATCTTCGCCCTTGTTAGCCAATCCTGGTCAAAGAGCAATTTCTCAGAATGACGTCATGGTAAATGAAAGACGGTGTGTTCGGCTAAAGGATTACTTACTTGGTCGGCGGTACGGTTGCTGCTCAGGCCCACGTCCTCGGTAGTATCCGGACACTCTATTTGGGGTCTGAAGGATGATTTGTACATCTCCTCGTGCGTCAGGCCAAGGAAGTTCTGAATAGTGTGTGGCCCTTCTGGGTTGAACTCCCACATACGGAGGGGCCGGCGTTTGCAAGGCTGGACTCGACGAACCAGCATGACTTGCACCACCGGAACCAGACTGACATCTCCTTCGAAGAGATCTTGAATGCGGTTCTGCAGTATAGGCACGTCCTTGGCTAGACCCCAGCTCAGCCCTCTGCTAATCCATGACATCAGTTGTGGTGGAGGGCCCGAGCGGAAAACAGGGGCAGCCACCTACTTCGCACTTCTAGGAGCTGTGATGTAAAACCACTCCCGTTGTCATAATCCGGACACCTCTGGAAAGGAACCCTTTGGCCATGAAGCTCCAGCGATCTTGCTTATTAATGCGCCTCCGCACGCTACATGCTGCCCCTCGACCATCTTTGGCTTCACATCAAAGGTCTTGAGCCACAGGCCGAAGTGAGGGGTAATGCGGAGGAAGGCCTCACATACAACAATAAATGCCGAGATGTGGAGAAAGGAGTCCGGGGCTAGATCGTGGAAATCTAGCCCGTAATAGAACATCAAACCCCTAACGAAGGGATCCAGAGTGAGGCCTAGACCTCGGAGGAAGTGGGAGACGAACACGACGCTCTCGTCGGGTTCGGGAGTAGGGACGACCTGCCCTCGGGTGGGCAGCCTATGCAAAATTTCGTCGGTTAGGTATCTGGCCTCCCTCAAATTCTTGATATCCTCTTCCGTAATGGCGGAGGGCATCCACCGGCTTTGAAGGCTAGATCCGGACATGACTGAAGGTCCGAAGCACCTGACCTGGGCTTTGGGTGTTAGAACTCAAGGCGGGGGAAGGATTCGATTTAGCACGGGAGGGAAAAAAGTAAAAAGTCTTGTCCCTTTATAAAGAGGGTGAATATCAAGCGTCCTCTCCGTAGCCGTTTGGGACTTGCCTATAATCTAGGAGTCCTAGACACGGTTGGGTTACCCACGACCGTATTAATGAGAATCCCGTAATTAAGGGAACACGATCTCTGTTTTGACAAGACATGTCAAGAAACCGCCTCGCATTACGGGTGGAGCTAGTTAAAGGAAACGGTTCGAATAATCACCGGGCCATGACATAATGTCGTGTTTCCAAAACAAGTCAGCAAATTAGATTTGTGGAAATATTATTCTCTCTATGGTGGTATGCGGAACTTATTTTGCAGGGTCTGACACTATCCTTGTATTCAAATTCTTCCATGATGTATTAGGAGGAGGAACCCGCCTTGCAATGCCGAAGACAATACTGCGCGCCGGACTCATCGTCATTGAAGCCTGGTTCAGGGGCTAATGAGGGAGTCCTGGATTAGGGGGTCTCCAAACAGCCGGACTATAACCTTTGGCCGGACTGTTGGACTATGAAGATACAAGATTGAAGACTTCGTCTCATGTCCGGATGGGACTCTACTTGGCGTGGAAGGTTAGCTAGGCAATACGGATATGGATATCTCCTCCTTTGTAACCGACCTTGTGTAACCCTAAACCTCTCCGGTGTCTACATAAACCGGAGGGTTTTAGTCCGTAGGACAGAACAATAACATACAATCATACCATAGGCTAGCTTCTAGGGTTTAGCCTCTCTGATCTCGTGGTAGATCTACTCTTGTACTACCCATATCATCAATATTAATCAAGCAGGATGTAGGGTTTTACTTCCATCAAGAGGGCCCGAACCTGGGTAAAACATCATGTCCCCTGCCTCCTGTTACCATCCGCCTTAGACGCATAGTTCGGGACCCCCTACCCGAGATCCGCCGGTTTTGACACCGACAGCGGCGTCGCCGGCCACTTCCTCCACGGCATCGCTCCCTCAGCGGCGACGTCCACATCAGTAGGACCTGCTGCTGCTTTAGCTCTCGCTCGCGCTGCTTCTCTGCTCTTGCTCTCGGTCCCCTACCTGGTCTGCTCTTGCTATTGCTCTTGCTCGCGCTGCTGCTCTCGCTCTTGCTCTTGCTTGTGATGCTACTCCGATTTAGCTACACTTCACTCTGATGCCGCCGGGGTGAAGGAAGAACCAGCCATAGTGGGGAGGGGGGCTCGCTGGAGAGGTCCACTATCTATCTTAGGGTTTGGGATGGGGGCGGTGGTCGCCGGTGGTGGCGGGGCATTGGCGGGGCGGTGGCGTGGGGATCGCCGGAGAAAAAGCTCGGCACGGGGGGAGGGGGGCTAGAGGGATGGCCGGGGCGGCAGCGGACCAGCGGTGGGGAGTGTTTTCGGGGCGGGCGGGGCAGAGCACCGCCGGCCGCGGGCGGCGGGGGGCTGCTGTTTGGCCGGCTCAGGGGGGTGGAGGTTGAAGATGAAACACAAGCCCTTGATTTCATATCCAACGGCTGCAAAATCGACTGATCAGAGATGAAAAAGTCAGTTGACCGACGTGTAGCCTCACCTTGCTAGTGCGTTCAGTTTCGACAGCAAAAATCAGTTTCGACAGCAAAATTCAGTTTCGACAGTTAAGTTCAGTTTCAACAGTTAAGTTCAGTTTCGACAGTTAAATTCAGTTTCGACAGTTAAGTTCAGAGATGAGCGGCTGATGTATTTTACATCTAGCACTTTGTGTTTATGTATTTTACGTCATGTATTGGAGATGCTATTAGAATTCCACTCAGGTTAACGTTGTTTGTTGTCTCTCTTGTCCTGCTTCAGCCTTGGCATCGTAGAACTCACCGGAGCTGCTCCAACGACCAAACCCTCCATCACAGCGGAGCAGTACCTCGGGCTCCATCTCCAAACGCCTAAGATCTTCTTCCCCTCCTCCAACAGCCAAGTCAGCCGGAGCATCCTCACCGGCCAACCCAATCACGCTGAGATCGACATGGCTTCGCCAAAGAGGTTGTACACTTGTTGCATCTCTTTTTTACTCTACATGTTATATATATTGTCCACTGAGCACACTGATTTGTTCCTTTAGTGTCTCCTTGAAAGAAAAAATGTAGGAATTTGAATTTTCACTTGTCCTCCTTTTCAAATTCCTATTCATGAAGCACAAGACTAAGAGATATTAGCATAATAGCATTATAACCGTACATTTTCTTGTGGTTTGACTTAATCTCACCATGCTTCTTTGCATCCTGTGATCTTCCAATGTTTTTAAATTCTCTGTTTTGCACGTGCATTCCTATCTATTTCCTATCCCTGCATTGTTGGAGTCCTCCAATTCAAACGAGCCCTTACAGAATTACTTCTCTTACAGATAGTTGTCAAAGAAAACCTTGCGTGGTTTGTCCCGCTCCTGCTGCACCGTCCTCCACCCCAGCTCAGCTTCTCCAACGACAGAAGGGTCCAGCACAGCAGGGATCCGGTCTGCAGACTTTCTTTCGCCGCCTCAGATCTTCCTCCCTGCTGCTAGCAGCCATGAAAACTGCACTACCATCATCAATCGAGCAGATGACCTCGAGGACTACACGGGTCCGCAAGAGAGGTCGCACTCTTTCGTGTCTGCTTACGTTATGCATCGCTTAATATTACATGCTACTTTATCGTCCTGTTCACCGATTAGACTCTGAGTCAGCTCCAAACTAATGGTCAAACTTGAGTTTTTAAATGGTTGTGGGGTACATATCGGGGCCGCTATCAATAGTATCTATCTACTATCTGGTTAATCTCCGGTGTCTACTATGAGTTTCATGTTGGGTGGGAAACAAACAGTAAAGAAGCCATTATCTGTATTTTTTAACCGAAGCCATTATCTGCCTGCTATTATTGGTTTTGGGTCTATCCACAGGTTGCTACCATCACTCTGGATTTTTGCATGCACTCCTTACATAATCTCACTATGTTTTATTCCTATGCATGATAGTTATTGTAAACAATGGAACTGAACATGTAGAGCAAAAGAGACGAGCCTTGCGTGGCAATAAAATTTCATGCAGACGTCGCTCCATGGTAGGCGCAAAGGCAACCCCCCTCCACACATTTCGGATTGTAATCGAGGGGACGATATCTGTTCTGAGGGGGATTCAGAAGGAGAAGACAACTCCTATTTACCCCCCTGAGGTCTTCGCTCTAACTTGGCATGCTGATGTTGGTTATATCATGCATATGGTGTCTTGCATTGCTTACTTTATACATCAAATATGTCATCTTCTTAGTTTAGACATCCTTTGTGAGAATGCCATCTGTTTAGTTTATTCATCGTTTATGTGAATTATGCAACGCCATCTTGTTTAGCCAGGCATCATATATGTGAATTTTGCAATGCCATCCTGCTTAGCCAGTCATCTTATATGTAAATTATATCAGGCCATCCTTTTTTCGTACATATTACATTTGTCAACAATGTTATTACTTTCAACTGCTCTTCGTGTGCATTAGCCATTTGACACGGTGATGGCAAATTCTGGAGTGAAAACAAGGTCTTCAGAGCAGACTATGCTATCTGACGAAGGGCATATCTCGTTGGTTATGGATACAGAGGAGGATTCAGAGACAGATGACCAGTCCTATCCCCCCCCGAGGT
The DNA here is from genome assembly GCF_056163025.1 of Triticum urartu. Taxonomy (NCBI): domain Eukaryota; kingdom Viridiplantae; phylum Streptophyta; class Magnoliopsida; order Poales; family Poaceae; genus Triticum; species Triticum urartu. Next base: position 19,430,790 of record NC_141876.1, on the reverse strand, counting down.
GTATGCTCTAACTTGGCAGGGTTATGTTTCTCATATCATGCGTATGGTGTCTCGCATTGCTATGTCATTTGATTAGTTTAGACATGCCTTGTGTGAATGCCACCTGTTCAGTGTCTAATTACCATATATGTGAATTATGCATTGCCATCTTGTTGCAAGACATTATATATGTGAATTATACAATGCTATCTTGTTGAAAAGGCATTATATATGTGAATTATGCAATGCCATGTTGTTTATCCAATCATCATGTATGTGAATTATATCATGCTAACATTATTTTGTATTACGTGTTCCATTTGTCAACAACGTTTGTATATTCAACTACTCTTCCTATGCATCAGCCATTTGAAGTGGTGATGGAAGTATCTGGAGTGAAAACAAGGTATTCAGAGAAGACAATGCTACCTACTGAAGCAGACATCTTGCTGGTTATAGAGAGCTCCTCACAGGAGGATTCAGAGACTGATGACCAGTCCTATTTTCCCCCTGAGGTCTATGCTTAAACTTGGCAGGGTTATATTACCCATGCACTACTAGGGAAAAGCTTATACACAGACGCTTACTAGTAGCGCTCTTTATTTACCCACACTACTACTATTTACTAGTAGTGAGCTATAATGACCCGCACTACTAGTACTATTTACTAGTAGCGCGTGGCAAAAAATAACACGCTATTAGTAAATATTCTCGACCGTGCCCAGCGGACACACCATAGTAGTAGTGTGGGTTTTAAACCATCGCTATTGCTAAGTGGATATATGTAGCGCCGGTGAGATACCCTGCGCTACCACTAGCCTTTCAGTCCCATCCCCCACCCTATCAACCATCCCAGTCCACCCACTCCCGCACCCCGCCCACCCCCGATTCACATCCCCTCCACCTCCTCTCCTCTCTCCTCCGCCGATGGGATCTCTCCCTTTCTCCGATCCATGTCGAGATCCTCCGCCGTGTGGCCGCACACACGTGCAGCCTTCCTCCACCACCGGCAGCAGGCGCATGGGAGGAGCAGTGCTGCCGAAGCCGGCGCATGAAAGGAGCTCAGGAAGCCGCCGGCTGGAGGAGCTAGAGGTGCAACGGGGATCCGCGGCTCCACGCCCTGTCCCTAGTCAGTCCCCTCTGAATCTCGCCGCAGCCGCCGCAGGTACTGACCCATTGATCCATCTCCCCCTCGCCCCCGTTTCTTTCCTCGATCCATTGACCCATCGAACCATCTAGATAGGACCGGTGTCGAAGCTAGAAGATCAGGGATTTGAGGTTAGCTACGTTTTCTAATGTGTAATTTCCACTAGTGAACAATGGATGTACGGATTCCATTGGGACCGAATAGCGGTATACCAGATTCGCCCTGGATAGAAAGTGTTGAAGGACAGGTTCATTTTGTATTGGGATCTCAATAATGATCTAAATGACTCAATAAGTGTTTAGTAATTATAGATTATTAATTTTTCCGAACAAAAGAAGTCCCTAGGACTGCTAGTTCCTGCGACCATCAACCCTATATTAAATTTTTTTCCACTGCTGAAACTGTATGTTGCATGTTGTATACATCACCTAGCCGACCATCAACCCTGCAACAAATTGGAGGGTCCGATCGTTTGCATTTTATTTTGAGAGCCGTTTCTCGTACACATACATCACTGATAGATAGGGACTTCTCACTGAAAAGATAATTACACGGTAATATGTAGGCCTAATTTTATCATATGATAAATCCCAATGATTGTCAGTTAGTGTGGTTGTAGAACTAAATTGCCAAGTTGAACACCAATAGGAAGAGCTTAAAATGATGTATGAAAGATTGTGAATATACTTGAAAAGCAATGAGCATGAGCCTGCCTACCTAATGCATTGAACACACACACACACACACATATATATATATATTCATTGCTTATTCCTTGTCTGGTGGCAGTGGCAAATGAACTATGCCAGGTTGCTGCAGATGTGGGTACTATCCTATGGTGGGGACATTTTTCTGGATAGATTATGGGGCGTAGATTTCAAGAATAATTGATTGTGGTTCTGTCCAATCTTTTGCTAAATACAACATATTTGGGAGTACAAGAAAAGTAGTAAAATGGCGAGTAAATTTTTATATGGAATTGTGTTTTTGTCCAATCTTTTGTCGGATTATGTCGAAACTGCAACCGTGATCTTTATATGTTACTACTTTAGACCACATGGCTGATTGATTATGCTTCTCAATTCTCAAAAAGTTATGATTTGATAGAACTCTCTCTGATGCAACCGTGTTTTAGCATGGTGGTGCGAAAGTGTTGCGGCTTGGTTTGCGAGCTACAAACCTTATCAAGCAGCAAAGTCATCTCACATATGCCGACGATGAAGATGCATATTTATTGGCTGAGGGAGCAACAACACAATTCTGATGATTCTGCCAATGTTGCTTGTTTGTTCTATTGTCACCGTTTGTTTGATGCTCTTTTGGCAGCCAGTAGCATAATTGTACTTATGTCTAAATTTCTCTCTTTTCATATTTACTTGCAAGGGCCAGAGGGTATCTGATGCTACACAGGTAAATCTTACATGCCTTGTCATTAATCATTGTTGGTGAAACAAATGTCACTTGAGAAATCTCAGCCCATTTTTCTTATTAATAAATATTGTTACCCACATTATCTTGACTCACATAATGATATTTTTCTTTAGGATTCATGATTTTTTTCTTGTTATTATGCATTACTATGAGTTCATTATATTAAGATTCCTTGCAACTTCAGGCACTTGAGCTATTTACAGAAGGAGGGGACCTGGCCTTCTTCATGTCTTGTGGCAGTGTCTTCCTTTGATTCATTCGTGCAACAAAGAGGGGACCTGGCCTTCTTCATGTCTCGTGCAAAAAGTAAGGACTGGCCTCCGGCTGTTACTATTGATGCATGTGCATGTGCTAAAAAGAAATAAAACACCCTACCGGATTTGAACTCTGATGCGTACTAACAAGTTTTCACTTTCCCAACGTGGCCGTAGGGGGTGATTAACACTGACTACGACAGCCTGGTGGGCGTCATGCTCTTCAACCACTTAGAGGTGGACTTCGACGTGAAGCCCAGCGACTGCGCCGCATGGATGATTGTCCATGTGATCACGATGCCGGATGTCTCCGAGGTGGAGGACCTCGACGCCATCTTTCGGGGTGAGGGAGGATTCGGGTCCTCCGACGTCTGAACTCCAAGCCTTGGTAGATACATGTAGAGAAGTGGTCTGTTTAGGCTGGTGGTGGAACACTAGGGAAGGTAGCCACCTTCGGTTGTGTGTGTTTAATTTATTTTTCACTGGACGTGTCCCTGATTTCTATCTATGAATAATGCACATAATTTTTATATTTTTAATTTATAATTTGTTAGTAGTAGCGCTAGCGAAAACTACACGCTACTACTATCTAGCATAGTAGTAGCGCCTAGTACACTAGAAGCGCTACTACTATTTTGATAGTAGTAGCGCGGGTGCGCACCAGCGCTACTACTAACTTTTTAGTAGTAGCGCGGGTGCACCCACGCTACTACTAACTATTAGCTGTAGCGCGATACTAGTAGCATGTGTACCCGCGCTGCTAGTAGCCATTTTACCCGCGCTGCTAGTAGCCTTTTTCCTAGTAGTGATGTCATGCATGTTGTCTTGCATTGCTTAGTTTTTACATCATATATGGATTGCCATCTGCTTACTTGCTTACTATATAAATCATATATTTGAATTATATCATGCCATCATGTTTACATAGTACATACACATCATCTATCTGGATTATGGCATGGCAACCCATTTAATAAAGACATCATATAGTTATATCATCTCATCCTGTTTAGTGTTTACAGTCATCATATTTTGAATTATGGCATTCTATCCATGAATGTATGTGAATTATGGCATGCCAACCTATTTAATAAACACATTATATAGTCATGTCATGTCATCCTATTTACATAGTCTCATATTTTGAACTAAGTCTTTCCATCTTTTTTAGTTAGCCATCATAATGTGAAATTGTGTCATGCTATCCTGTTTAGTTAGCCATCATATATGTGAAATTGTGTCATGCTATCCTGTTTGGTTAGACAACATAAATATGAACTATTTCATGCCCTCTTTTATTCCCCACTATCCATTGTACCTGTCTATCATACAATGTCTATACTTTCAATTACTTTTCTTGTTTATCAGCCATTTAAATTGGAGAGCGTGATGGCAATATCTAAGGGAGTAACAACACGGTCTTCAGAAAAGATAGTGCTACCAGTTGATGCAGATAGAACCACGGTTGTACTTGCCCAAGGACCAGATCCACCACACATAACCCAGACTCTCACAGATTGTACCCCTACCCAGTTGGACAGAGAACTAGCTACACCACTTCTAACCCCAACCCCGGCAGATAGTAACCCAGTTCCAATTGACACAGCACCGTCTCCACCACAAAGCACCCAAACACGAGCAGTTAGTAAGGGAACTGCAGTGCCCAAAGCACGAGGACCACCACTCTGAATCCCAACTCAACGCTTAAAGGAGAAGAAGATTTGTTCTCAGGTCAGGTTCTGTAGCTATGGTTCATACTCCTTTGCTCTTGCATGACTGTATTTACTCATACCAACTATTTTCAATTTTGAAGGATGGAATTGAAACTCCAATGGCGCAACAGGTATGTTTTAAACCTGTTTCTTTAACTGGTTTGCTATTGTAACCTGCTCTATGTTGATTTCAGTTTCAATTGAATAAATAGTTATGTTCTCATGTCATGCACATTACAAGTGTTGTTATTGCTCTATAGTTACCCACACTTATATTCTGTCTATTCTGCTTTGTCTTGAACAAATATTATTTGAACTGTGTCTCTATCTTGATTTGGCAACAAAAACTAGAATGATATAGACCATAAAGTGACCATGGTACATACATATATGTTTGTTTCATGTTGTTATCCTGTTCACTTTACTACTGAACTCATTTACCAAAATGAGTTTCATATACAACATCGTAAACATGTGATGTGTCTGCTTGTTTCTCTTTTAGAATGCAGACAAAATATTGGAGAACAGTACCGTGTTATCCAATAGTAAAGGAAGTAATGCAGATAAGGTTCAAGATAGTGAGACATCCCTGTTGGTCTCGAAGAAAGCTGATAAAAACTATCTTGACGACAGTGAGGGAACCCAAAAGTCCTATCTTGATGTAGTGTTCGAGTTACTGGCCACTACTGCTGGCACAAGCTCTTCGAATTCGCTGCCTGAATCAGTTCATCTTCTTGAGTCTCAACTTCAAGTTGAAAGACATCAGTCAGATGTGCTGTGACAGGAAGCTGAAGGACTGAGGAAGTCCCTACAGAATTCAGATGCATATTTTCTGGTGCAACAGCAAGCGCTGGAGGATTTAAGCGCCAAACAAGAGAAAGTTAATAAGCTTGCTAAGCATCTTGCCAGCATTATGGGTACCCAGGATATTGTTTCTTGAGATCTTCTGAAGTGGTTTCAGTTCTGGATTTGTTTTGCTGCAGCGTTTATTTACACTGGTCGCCAGCTTTGACAACCAGTGTATATGATATGCTACTTTGTTCCCTATAATTGCACTGGTGGCGAACTTTGATGCCCAGTGGATGTAATATGTGTAATAGCTGTGATAGCCTAGCGTTAGTTGCTTGCTTATTCATTTCCTTGTTGTCTTGTTTATTTGTTTGCTTGTAGTCATTGCAGTTCTTTTTCCGCGGTTAGCTAGTGGCTGAAATAACCTATTTTTTAAAACTAGGCCACAATAACCATGGGCTAATATTTACTGTAGTGACACTGGGCCTCCTACTGGCCATAGAAACAGTGGGCCTTCTACGGGCCGTAGAAACAATGGGCCTTCTACGCGCCGTAGAAACAATGGGCCTTCTGCGGGCCATATTATCAATGGGCCTTATACGGGCCGTATAATTGATTGGCCAAACATGGGCCAAACAGACCGCATTATGGCCGTAAACGGGCTAGAGTTGGAATCGCCCGTTCATGGGACGACCATAACGGGCCATCGTTAATAGGCCATATTTGATGATGCTATGAAATTGGCCCAACATTTTAACGAACCACAAACGGGCCGACAGTAACCACGGGCTGAATTTCCCACAAGCATAAAATGACAGTAACGGGCCGTAAGTAAACGAATGCTGGAAATGAGCCCAAGAATAAATGGGCTCTGAGAAGGCCGAAAGATAACATGGGATGGAAACGGCCCAACGGAATAACGGGCCATTAATCGGTATAAAGTGATACACTGTTCATTACGGGCCAGTTTCACCACGGGTCGTTAATGGGTGTAAAGTGATACACTGTTCATTACAGGCCAGTTTCACCACAGGCCGTTAGTAGGCCAAGAGTTACATAGGGCCTCATATGGGCCGAAAGACGTCATGGGCCATACATGGGCCAGAAGTGAAAAACGGACTGGAATCATATTGGATGGCCCAGATGACGCTACTGGGCCTAATTCGGATAGGGCGTAACGGGCCTTGGTTAGCTGGCTGTAAATGGGATATATTCGAACAGGCTGTTAACAGGCTTTCCATGGGCCGGCCCGCCAGCTTTTGACCAAGTCAAACGGGCCGGCCTTTTCACAGGAATGGGCCTCTGTTGGTCCATGCCATGTGTCGACGTATCATAAGCACCTTCCGTCCAATGAGTGGTTGACATCTGTCCCAACGATGAGCCGACACGTGTTTCCTCCAGCCAATGATGATTTTACACGTGGAAAATCCCCATTGGTCGGGGCTGTTAACGGGTTATCAGATCCAAAACCCGACCCGATAGCTTAACGGCGTTCCGTTATGGTGGATGCCACGTGTCGGTCACCCTTGACGAAAGCACTTCTGTGACGCGCGATTTATCGTCATGGAAGTGGACACTTCCGTGATGATAATTTTGCTAATGTCATGGAACACTTCTATGACAGCACATGTATGACTATCTTGATTCTGTCATAAATTCGTCATGGATGTACATGCATGACAGAAAATGCGACCTACTGTGACAAACACATATCATCACGGAAGTGTATTTTTTATGTAGTGTTGGCGGATCCAATCTAGGGCTCCGGCAAAGCTGTTCTGCCGGGGAAACTTCCCTCCCGGAGGGGGAAATCATCGCCATCGTCATCACCAATGCTCCTCTTATTGGGAGAGGGCAATCTCCATCAACATCTTCATCAGCACCATCTCCTCTCAAAACCCTAGTTCATCTCTTGTACCCAATTCTTGTCTCCAAGTTCGGGATTGGTGCTAGTAGGTTGCTAGTAGTGTTAATTACTCCTTGTATTTGATGCTAGTTGGTTTATTTGGTGGAAGATCATATGTTTAGATCGTATATGCATATTAATACCCCTCTGATTATGAACATGTTTATGCTTTGTGAGTAGTTACGTTTGTTCCTGAGGACATGGGAGAAGTCTTGCTATTAGTAGTCATGTGAATTTGGTATTCGTTCGATATTTTGATGAGATGTATGTTGTCTCTCCTCTAGTGGTGTTATGTGAACGTCGACTACATGACACTTCACCCTTATTTGGGCCTGGAGGAAGGCATTGGGAAGTAATAAGTAGATGATGGGTTGCTAGAGTGACAGAAGCTTAAAGCCTAGTTTATGCATTGCTTTGTAAGGGGCTAATTTGGATCCATATGTTTCATGCTATGGTTAGGTTTACCTTAATACTTTTGTTGTAGTTGCAGATGCTTGCAATAGAGGTTAATCATAAGTGGGATGCTTGTCCAAGTAAGGACAATACCCAAGCACCGGTCCACCCACATACCAAATTATCAAAGTACTGAACGCGAATCATATGAGCGTGATGAAAACTAGCTTGATGATATTCCCATGTGTCATCGGGAGCGCTTTTCCTTATATAAGAGTTTGTCCAGGCTTGTCCTTTACTACAAAAAGGATTGGGCCACCTTGCTGCACTTCATTTACTTTTGTTACTAGTTGCTCATTACAAATTATCCTATCACAAAACTATCTGTTACCACTTATTTCAGTACTTGCAGAGAATACCTTGCTGAAAACCGCTTAACATTTCCTTCTGCTCTTCGTTGGGATCGACACTCTTACTTATCGAAAGTACTATGATAGACCCCCTATACTTGTGGGTCATCAAGACTCTTTTATGGCGCCGTTGCCGGGGAGTGAAGCGCCTTTGGTAAGTGGAATTTGGTAAGGAAAAATTTATATAGTGTGCTGAAATTTACTGTCACTTGTTACTATGGAAAGTAATCCTCTGAGGGGCTTGTTTGGGGTATCTTCATCCCGACCAGTAGAGAAAAGAGTTGCTCCTCAACTTACTGAACCTACTGAAAATGGAAATGTCTGCTCTGAAATTCCTTTGGGTATGATAGAAAAACTGCTAGCTATTCCCTTTTTAGGAGATGGAACAAACATCCTGATGAGCATCTAATATATGTGGATGAAGTTTGTGGATTATTTAAGCTTGCAGGTGTACCTGGAGATGTTGTTAAGAAGAAGGTCTTCCCTTTATCTTTGAAGGGAGATGCATCGACATGGTATAGGCTATGTGATGATATGGGGTCATGGAACTACAAATGATTGAAATTAGAATTTCATCAGAAGATTTATCCTATGCATCTTGTTCATCCTGATCGCAATTATATATATAATTTTTGGCCTCGCGAAGGAGAAAGCATCGCTCAAGCTTGGGGGGGGGGCTTAAATCAATGTTATATTCATGTCCCAATCATGAGCTCTCAAGAGAAATGATTATTCAAAAAAATTTATGCTCGGCTTTCTGATAGCAATCGCACCATGCTTGATACTTCTTGTGCTGGCTCTTTTATGATGAAGACTATTCAAATGGGATTTATTGGAAAGAATTAAATGCAACTCTGAAGATTGGGACCTCGACAAAGGTAAGGAGTCAGGTATGACACCTAGGTTTAATTGTGTTAAATCTTTTATGGATACTGATGTTTTCCGTAAATTTAGCACTAAATATGGACTTGACTATGAGATAGTAGCTTCTTTCTCTGAATCTTTTGCTACTTAGGTTGATCTCCCCAAGGAGAAGTGGTTTAAATATCATCCTCCCATAGAAGTAAAAGTAGCTGCACCTATTAAAGGTGAAGAAAAGATTGTCACTTATAATGATCCTATTGTTCCTACTTCTTATGTTGAGAAACCACCTTTTCCTGTTAGGATAAAGGATCAAGCTAAAGTTTCAACTGTGGTTCATAAAAGCAATATTAAAACTTATACACCTCATGAGCAAATTAAAGTTGAACTTGATATTGCTATTGTTAAAGATCTCTTGTCTGATAATATTGATGGGCATATTATTTATTTCTGCGATGAAACTGCTAGAATTTCTAAACCTTGTGCTAAGGATAAACCTAGACCTGTGGTAGGCATGCCTGTTATTTCTGTTAAAATAGGAGATCATTGTTATCATGGCTTATGTGATATGGGTGCCAGTGCTAGTGTAATACCTATTAGCCTATATAGAGAAATCATGCATGATATTGCACCTGTTGAATTAGAAGATATTGATGTCACAATTAAACTTGCCAATAGAGATACTATTTCACCAATGGGAATTGTTAGAGATGTTGAAGTCTTGTGTGGGAAAACTAAATATCATGATGATTTTCTTGTTCTTGGTTCCCCACAAGATAGCTTTTGTCCCATTATATTTGGTAGACCCTTCTTAAACACTGTTAATGCTACCATAGATTGCAAAAGGGATGTTGTTACTATCGGTTTAGATGATATGACACATGAATTTAATTTCTCTAAATTTAGTAGACAACACCGTGAAGAAGAATTACCTAGTAAGGATGAAATTATTGGTCTTGCTTCTATTGCTGTACCTCCTAGTGATCCTTTAGAACAATATTTGCTAGACCATGAAAATGATATATTTATGAATCAAAGGAGGGAAATAGATGAAGTATTCTTTAAACAAGAACCTATTCTGAAACACAATTTGCCTGTTGAAATCCTAGGGGATCCTCCTGCACCCAAGGGTGATCCCATGTTTGAGCTTAAACCGTTACCTGATACTCTTAAATAGGCTTATCTTGATGAGAAAAATATATATCCTCTTATTATTAGTGCTAACCTTTCAGAGCATGAGGAAGAGAGATTATTGAAAACTCTGAAGAAGCACCGTGCTGCTATTGGGTATACTCTTGATGATCTTAAGGGCATTAGTCCCACTCTATGTCAACATAAAATAAATTTGGAAGCAGATGCTAAATCAGTTCGTGATCATCAACGATGGCTGAATCCTAAAATGAAAGAAGTGGTAAGAAAGGAAATACTAAAGCTCCTTGAGGAAGGTACAATCTATCCTGTTGCTGATAGTCAGTGGGTAAGTCATGTCCATTGTGTCCCTAAGAAGGGAGGTATCACCATCGTTCCTAATGATAAAGATGAAGTGATTCCTCAAAGAATTATTACAGGTTATAGGATGGTAATGGATTTCCGCAAATTAAATAAGGCAACTAAAAAGGATCATTACCCCTTACCTTTTATCGATCAAATGCTAGAAAGATTATCCAAACATACACATTTTTTCTTTCTAGACGGTTATTTTGGTTTCTCTCAAATACCTGTGTCAGCCAAAGATCAATCAAAGACTAACTTTACTTGCCCTTTTGGTACTTTTGCTTATAGACGTATGCCTTTTGGTCTATGTAATGCACATGGTACCTTTCAAAGATGCATGATGGCTATATTCTCTGACTTTTGTGAAAAGATTTGTGAGGTTTTCATGGACGATTTCTCCGTCTATGGATCTTATTTTGATGATTGCTTGAGCAACCTTGATCGAGTTTTGCAAAGATGTGAAGAAACTAATCTTGTCTTGAATTGGGAAAAGTGCCACTTTATGGTTAATGAAGGTATTGTCTTGGGGCACAAAGTTTATGAAAGAGGTATTGAGGTTGATAAAGCCAAGGTTGATGCTATTGAGAAGATGCCATGTCCCAAGGACATCAAAGGTATAAGAAGTTTCCTTGGTCATGCCGGATTTTATAGGAGGTTCATTAAGGACTTCTCAAAAATTTCTCGGCCTCTGACTAATTTATTAAAAAAAGATATACCATTTGTTTTTGATGATGATTGTGTAGAAGCATTTGAAATACTTAAGAAAGCATTGATCTCTGCACCTATTGTTCAGCCACCTGATTGGAATTTACCCTTTGAAATTATGTGTGATGCTAGTGATTATGCTGTAGGTGTTGTTCTAGGGCAAAGAGTTGATAAGAAATTAAATGTTATTCAATATGCTAGTAAAACCCTAGACAATGCTCAAAGAAATTATGCTACCACTGAAAAAGAATTCTTAGCAGTTGTATTTGCTTGTGATAAGTTCAGACCTTATATTGTTGATTCTAAAGTAACTATTCACACTGATCATGCTGCTATTAAATATCTTATGGAAAAGAAAGATGCTAAACCTAGACTTATTAGATGGGTTCTCTTGCTACAAGAATTTGATTTGCATATTATTGGTAGAAAGGGAGCTGAGAACCCCGTTGCAGACAACTTGTCTAGGCTAGAAAATGTTCTTGGTGACCCACTACCTATTGATGATAGCTTCCTGATGAGAAATTAAATGTCATAAATGCTTCTCATACTGCTCCATGGTATGCTGAATATGCTAATTACATTGTTGCTCAGTTTATACCACCTAGTTTCACATACCAGCAAAAGAAAAAGTTCTTCTATGATTTGAGGCATTACTTTTGGGATGACCCATATCTTTATAAGGAAGGAGTAGATTGTGTTATTAGACGTTGTGTACCTGAGCATGAACAGGAACAGATCCTACGCAAGTGTCACTCTAAAGCTTATGGAGGACACCTTGCTGGAGATAGAACTGCACATAAGGTATTGCAGTCTGGTTTTTATTGGCCTACTCTCTTCAAGGATGCCCGTAAGTTTGTCTTATCTTGTGATGAATGTCAAAGAATTGGTAATATTAGTAGACGTCAAGAAATGCCTATGAACTATTCACTAGTTATTGAACCATTTGATGTTTGGGGCTTGACTATATGGGACCTTTTCCTTCCTCTAATGGATATACACATATTCTAGTTGTTATTGATTACATTACTAAGTGGGTAGAATCTATTCCAACTAGTAGTGCTGGTCATAAAACTTCTATTAAAATGCTTAAAGAAGTTATTTTTCCAAGATTTGGAGTCCCTAGATATTTAACGACTGATGGTGGTTCACATTTTATTCATGATGCTTTCCTTAAAATGCTTGCTAAATATGATGTTAATCATGGAATTGCATCTCCTTATCACCCACAGTCTAGTGGTCAAGTAGAATTGAGTAATAGAGATCTCAAATTAATTTTGCAAAAGACTGTTAATAGATCTAGAAAGAATTGGTCCAAGAAACTTGATGATGCATTATGGGCCTATAGAACTGCATATAAAAATCCTATGGGCATGTCTCCGTATAAAATGGTTTATGGAAAAGCATGTCACTTACCTCTCGAACTAGAACACAAGGCACATTGGGCTATTAAAGAAATCAATTATGATTTGAAACTTGCTGGTGAGAAGAGGTTATTTGATATTAACTCACTTGATGAATGGAGAACCCATGCCTATGAAAATGCCAAGTTGTTTAAAGAAAAGGTTAAAAGATGGCATGACAACAGGATACAAAAGCGTGACTTTAAAGTAGGTGATTATGTATTGCTATACAACTCTCGTTTAAGATTTTTTGCAGAAAAACTTCCCTCTAAATGGGAAGGTCCTTACGTTATCGAGGAGGTCTATCGTTATGGTGCCATAAAAATCAACAACTTCGAAGGCACAAATCCGAAGGTGGTGAACGGTCAAAGAATCAAACATTATATCTTAGGTAATCCCATAAATGTTGAAACCAATGTTATTGAAACCGTAACCCTGGAGGGATACATAAGGGACACTTTCCGGAACGTTTCAGACTCCGAAAAGGAATAGGTATGTGGTACGGTAAGTAAACCGACTCCAAAACAGTTTTAAGGCAATATTTCTCCGTTTTGGAATATTTAGAAAAATAGAAAAATAAGAAGCAGTCCGGGAAGGACACGAGGGCTCCACGAGGGTGGACGGCGCACCCTACCCCCCTGGGCAGGCTCCCCTACCTTCTGGGCACCTCGTGGGCTCTCCGGACTCCGTTTTCATACACGACACATATTTTGGTCGGTAAAAATTCATTATATAATCTCCCGGAGGTTTTGACTCATGTATCACGCAAAAATCTCATGTCTTTGTTTCAAGCTGTTTTCTGTTAGGGTTGTCAAGGCTAGGCACTATGTCGTCTCCCTCCTCCTCCAACCATGAGGGCAACGATGCTTGGCTAATGAAGATAGAGCTGAAAAGAGAAGAACCCATGGAGATCAACAAGGATGAAGGGATCAAGAAGGCCATGGAGGACCAAGTTCCGGCAACAAAAATCGAAGCTTTCAAGATGATTATGTTAGCTCGTATACAAAATAAGTATCTCACACATGAAAATATTTTTTTGAAGGAGCATATCATCGCACTCAAGGGCATTATCCACAAGTTAGAAGACCTCCTACGCTCGATGTGCGACTATCCATCATCAACAACTCCACCTTCTTCACCAACAAAGGAGACATAATCACATGGGTATGGGCACTCCCCTTAGCAACTGCCAAGCTTGGGGGAGTACCCCGATATCATATCACCATCACTTTTATCTTTACCGTTTTCCTTAGTTCGATACTTTTGGTAATATCTTGATCTAGTAGAATAAAAGTTCTTAGTATGATCTAGTTGTGAGTTTTTCTTTATAATCCTCCTATGTAATCGAGTCCGTGAGCTATATAATAAAGATTAGTGTTGATTCAAGGGCTTGACTATTTTTGCCATGATCCTAAGGGAATAAAAGAAAACAGAAAGAAATAAAAAGAAACAAAGAGATCATGTGAATCTTATGGAGAGTAATGAGCTCACATATAAAAAGTATGATGAATAAAAGTTGTTGAGAGTTGACAAACATAGTTTTGGTCATCGCTGCAATTAATAGGAAGTAATAAAGAAAGAGAGGTCTTCACATATAAATATACTATCTTGGACATCTTTTATGATTTTGAGCACTCATTAAAATATGACATGCTAAAGAGTTGACGTTGGACAAGGAAGACAACGTAATGGGTTATGTTTTCTTACATCTGAGATAAATTATATTGTCATGGATCATCCAACATGGTTGAGCTTGCCTTTCTCCCTCATTCTAGCCAAATTCATCACACCAAGTAGAGATACTACTTGTGCTTACAAATACCCTTAAACCAGTTTTGCCATGAGAGTCCACCATACCTACCTATGGATTGAGTAAGATCCTCCAAGTAAGTTGTCATCGGTGCAAGCAATAAAAATTGCTCTCTAAATATGTATGACTTATTAGTGTGGGAGAAATAAGCTTTATACGATCGTGTGATACGGAAGAAATAAAAGTGACAGACTGCATAATAAAGGTCAATATCACAAGTGGCAATATAAAGTGACATTCTTTCGCATTAAGATTTTGTGCATCCAACCATAAAAGCGCATTACAACCTCTGCTTCCCTCTGCGAAGGGCTTATCTTTTACTTTTATCTCCTACATTGCATAAGAGTCATGGTGATCTTCACCCTTCCTTTTTACATTTTATCCTTTGGCAAGCACAGTATGTTTGAAAGATCCTGGTATGTATGGCTAATTGGATGTGAGTTTTCATGAACTATTATTGTTGACATTACCCTTGAGGTAAAACGTTGGGAGGCAAAACTATAAGCCCCTATCTTTCTCTGTGTTCGATTAAAACTCTATACCCATAAGTATTGCGTGAGTGTCAGCAATTGTGAAAGACTATATGATAGTTGAGTATGTGGACTTGCTGAAAAGCTCTTATACATTGACTCTTTCCTATGTTATGATAAATTGCAATTGCTCCAATGACTGAGATTATAGTTTGTTAGTTTTCAATGAAGTTTACGATTCATACTTGAAATTGTGATTGAATATTTACTCTAGCATAAGAAATCATATGACAAAAATTATATAAGTTACTATTCTAAGAATGATCATGATGCCCTCATGTCCGTATTTTATTTTTATCGACACCTCTATCTCTAAACATGTGGACATATTTTTCGATTTCGGCTTTTCACTTGAGGACAAGCGAGGTCTAAGCTTGGGGGAGTTGATACGTCCATTTTGCATCATGCTTTTATATCGATATTTATTGCATTATGGGCTGTTATTACACATTATGTCACAATACTTATGCATATTCTCTCTTATTTTACAAGGTTTACATGAAGAGGGAGAATGTCGACAGCTGGGATTCTGGGCTGGAAAAGGAGCAAATATTAGAGATCTATTGTCCAAAAGTCCTGAAACTTCACGGAAGACGTTTTCAGAATATATAAAAAATACTCAGTGGAAGAGATTCACCAGGGGGGCCACACCCTGCCCATGAGGGTGGGGGCGCGCCCTACCCCCTGGGCGCGCCCCCCTACCTCATGGGCCCCCTGGTGTGGCTCTCAAGTGGCCATCTTCTGCTATATGAAGTCTTTCGATGGAAAAAAAATAAGAAGCCATCTTCTCGGACGAAACTCCGCCGCCACGAGGCGGAACCTTGGCGGATCCAATCTAGGGCTCTGGCCGAGCTGTTCTGCCGGGGAAACTTCCCTCCCGGAGAGGGAAATCATTGCCATCGTCATCACGAACGCTCCTCTCATCGGGAGAATGCAATCTCCATCAACATCTTCATCAGCACCATCTCCTCTCAAAACCTTATTTCATCACTTGTACCCAATTCTTGTCTCCAAGTTCGGGATTGGTGCTTTTATGTTGCTAGTAGTGTTAATTACTCCTTGTAGTTGATGCTAGTTGGTTTATTTGGTGGAAGATCATATGTTCAGATCCTATATGCATATCAATACCCCTCTGATTATGAACATGTTTATGCTTTGTGAGTAGTTACCTTTGTTCCTGAGGACATGTGAGAAGTCTTGCTATTATTAGTCATGTGAATTTGGTATTCATTCGATATTTTGATGAGATGTATGTTGTCTCTCCTCTAGTGGTGTTATGTGAACGTCGACTACATGACACTTCACCATTATTTGGGCCTAGAGGAAGGCATTGGGAAGTAATAAGTAGATGATGGGTTGCTAGAGTGACAGAAGCTTAAACCCTAGTTTATGCGTTGCTTCGTAAGGGGCTGATTTGGATCCATATGTTTCATGCTATGGTTAGTTTTACCTTAATACTTTTGTTATAGTTGTGGATTCTTGCAATAGAGGTTAATCATAAGTGGGATGCTTGTCCAAGTAAGGACAGTACCCAAGCACCGGTCCACCCACATACCAAATTATCAAAGTATTGAACGCGAATCATATGAGCATGATGAAAACTAGCTTGATAATATTCCCATGTGTCCTCAGGAGCTCTTTTCCTTATATATGAGTTTGTCCAGGCTTGTCCTTTGCTACAAAAATGATTGGGTCACCTTGCTGCACTTTGTTTACTTTTGTTACTTGTTGCTCATTACAAATTATCCTATCACAAAACTATCTATTACCACTTATTTCAGTACTTGCAGAGAATACCTTGCTGAAAACCGCTTAACATTTCCTTCTGCTCCTTGTTGGGTTTGACACTCTTACTTATCGAAAGGACTACGATAGATCCCCTATACTTGTGGGTCATCAAAGGCATGTGCATCATTGTGGAATATTTTCTCGCGACAATTTTATCAATCGGCAACACTTCGTCTTCTTTCAAAACCCTAGCTCTTATTGCCGCATAATCAGGAACCATCCCTTGTCGTGTTGCTCAAGGCAAATAGCACTAATCTTCTTATTTTGGGATAAAAAATTTAATGCAGCCAGAGCCACCTCATCTCCTGCAATATTAGGCACAGATGCTCCTATAGAATCTCCATTCACTCGGCCATGACCGTGAAGGTGAGCCGAGTCATGAATATTTTTAGTTTCATACGCCACTGAACAATTAATCTGACGAGGTGTAGTATATGATGTTTGAGGACAATCGGTCAAATAGCTAACAGAAGCATGGCCGATTCCCCCATTCATCGGCATGTTTGGGGATGAACCCGCATATTGCAAGTCGGCTGCCGATGGATAAAACTTTGAGATGCCCTCCTGTACATGAGGTGTCCTATATTGATCACTCGAACAAATCGTGTTGTTCACCGGCATATTGAAAGATGTAGCCGATGCACGAAAGTTCAGATTCATAAGTTGCATGTCACGATTCTATAAATTCCAAGTTTCTCCAACGGAATAACTAGTCGGCCTTTGCTCATTAGGGTTGGCTGACATCACATGTCCATTGAAAGATCTAGCAACATCAACATAATGGCTATTTGCATCTACGCAAGGAGATTGATGATACATGTTACCGTTGTAGATTTTAGCCGCTTGATGACGTTCTCCTCGTAGCAAGAACAGGCTGGAGACTGTTCAAAGCTTCGTTCCCAGCGGAGTCGCCAAAAAGTGTGTTCGCACACGAACACGTCACCGTGTACCCTCAACGCTAAGGGTGATGCACCACAGATCACGTCGAAGGAGACCTGGCCAGAAGCGCGGTACGCAGGCAATCCGGCGGGCGCTTTTGAAGACCCGAAACCCCGCACGCCCGGGAGGGACCCCGTCTGGACGTGCGGTGGCTATGGGCTGCCCTAGGTCGACCTGATCGCCCCTAGGGCCTCGAGATTCGCCGCCCTGCAAAGAAGAAGAACAGACGAAGAACGAGGAAGAAGAAGAACTAGGGTTAAGGAGAAAAGATAAAAGATAAAAAGTGGTAGATCAATTGATCGATTGGTGTTGTTTCAATCGGCCGTCACCCCAACATATATAAGAGGCGGCTGGACTTCCCGTACAAGCAAAAGATTCATCTAGGCTTTCCTTACAAGAAAATTACATCAATTCACGTCCAAAACCCTAGTCAAATTCAGATTGGTTTATCCAAACTTTCCAAAACTGTTCGGTTTAAACTAACTGTACCTTGCGGGTATTTTTTGTGGTGGCAAACGACCTCGGATGGAAATAAGTCCAAAAGCAATCTTGACCGTATCAACGAGGCGAACAACTTTCATGTTGATCGTTTTTTCATCAGAGGTCATATCACGGGTCAAATCGTTCGTGGAAGACAGCTAATTATTCACGCAGCACATCAGACATACCCACATATGTGTCTGGTTCCGGGCGCCATGTTTTTGCTCACTGGAGGGTCGCGTTGTGCGGGATCTAATTTTTGCATATGACCTCGGATTGAGACGGTCTTTATACCAAAATCGATCATCTCTATGAGACGAAGACAATTCATGTAGATCAGTTTTCAATATGGGGCAGTCTTGGGGTGTAATCAGCCGAAAAGTGTTCTGGATACAAAATCTCAGTGCTTCGAACACAACTTCGGCCTTAGAGATGAGATCGGATGGCTATGACCCAAATATCAAAGTTTATCGTTTTTATGAGACGAAACTTTCTCACTTTGAGAACTTTTTCATTTGAGGCCATATTTATTGTGTTTTGTATCGTGCCAAAATCGGGTGTCAACACCCCTGAACCAGGCTTCAATGACGATGAGTCCAGCGCGCAGTTTTGTCTTCGGCATTGCAAGGCGGGTTCTTCCTCCGAATACTCCATGGAAGATTTTGGACACAAGGACCGTGTCCGGCTCTGCAAAACAAGTTCCACATACCACCGTAGAGAGAATAATATTTCCACAAATCTAATATGCTGACACGCTTGACAGCATGATATCATACTACGGCCCAGTCATTATTCGAACTGTTTTTCTCAACTAGCACTGCACATATCGAGGAGGTTTTCTTGACACGTCTTGTCAAAGCAGAGATCATGTCCCCTTATCACGGGTTTCTCATAAATACAGGTATGGGTAACCCAACCATGCCATCAATTATGGCGTTTGGGGAATAAGCGATTTTACCAGGTAAGTGGGGAGGTGTATCGCCTCTTACGCCGTTATAAAGGGACAAAGATTCACCCTTCTTACCCACACCTTCTTCCTCCTTACTTATCCAGTCTCACGCACTCGAGCTCCAGCGCCCAAGTTTGCGTCTTTCTTCTCAAACCACTCCAAGCATGTCCGGAGTGGGAGGCAAGTGGATGGCCTCCTCCATCACGGAGGAGCACATCGCAAAGCTACGGGAAGCCGGATATCTGGCCGCGGACATCACGCACCGGCTACCAGATGCGGGGCAGATCGTCCCTACGCCCGCACCCCATGAGAGGGTAGTTTTCCTTACCCACTTTGTCCGCAGACTGGGATTTCCCCTTCACCCATTTGTCCGCGGGCTCATGTTCTACTATTGGCTGGATTTTCATGATCTGGCCCCCAATTTCATCCTCAACATCTCAGCGTTTATCATCGTGTGCGAGGCCTTCCTCCGCATCAGGCCCCACTTCGGCCTGTGGCTGAAGACCTTCAATATTAAATCGAAGGTGGCGAAGGCGCCATGGTGGGAAAATACCTAACATCACCTGGCTCGAAGGCTCCTATGTGGAGACCATAAAGGGGTGGCAATCGGGGTGGTTCTACATCACCGAGCTGTGCGACACCAACTGGGTGGCGGGCCCGAATTCCGATCCGGAATCCCCATGCGGCTCACCTCCTGGAAAGAGAAGGGCCTGTCCTGGGGTTCCTCGGTAGAGCTGACCGGACTCTAGACCTGCATCAAGAACATGATGAGCAAGAAAATCAAGCTCGTCAACGTCGTCCAGGTCATGCTCTTCCGCCGGATTCTCCCGTGTCAACGACGGGTATTCAATTTGTGGGAGTTCGACCCGGCCGTGCACCAGACGCTGCGAAAGCTCTTCGACACGACGCACAAGGACGTTTGGAAGGTGTTGTTCATGGGCACTGAGGTACATCCTCCCCTTACCGAGGACCGCGGACTCAGCGCAAAGCGCCACGCCAATCCGGTAAGTTTTTGTATCTCACAGGATATTTATTTCCCCAGTTTAATCATGTGCGGAATCTAAGCTTCCATGCCGTTAACAGGACTGGGTGGAGACGACGGAGCAGATCAATTGCCCATCCCCCTTGCCTGAAGATCCTGCGGATGCTCTCCAAATGGAGATGCTGGTTCTAGCGCCTTACAAGGTGCCGGCGAAGAAGGCCAAGAAGAAGGCCACGGGGACCCGAAAGGGTCTCCGGTGCAAGGTTATATCGGACTCATCGTCTGATAACTCCAACGCGCCCTCCTCCCATGAAAACGAGGAGGGGGAAGAGGAAAGTTCTCACCCCCCCCCCCAGCCGGGGAGACAAGAAAAGGAAGGCCGACCCAACCGGGGAGGCCGAAGGGTCCAAGAAGGGAAGGACCCTCCTTATGGACTGCTCCGAGAAGGCCACTGAGGGATTCCTGGATTAGGGGTCCTCTGGACAGCTGGACTATCTCCATTGGACGGACTGATTAGACTATGAAGATACAAGATTGAAGACTTCGTCTCGTGTCCGAATGGGACTCTACTTGGCGTGGAAGGCAAGCTAGGCAATACGGATATGGATATCTCCTCCTTTGTAACCAACCTTGTGTAACCCTAACCATCTCCGGTGTCTATATAAACCGAAGGGTTTTAGTCTGTAGGACAACAACCATAACATACAATCATACCATAGGCTAGCTTCTAGGGTTTAGCCTCTCTGATCTCGTGGTAGATCTACTCTTGTACTACACATATCATCAATATTAATCAAGCAGGACATAGGGTTTTACCTCCATCAAGAGGGCCCGAAACTGGGTAAAACATCGTGTCCCCTACCTCCTTTTACCATCCAGCCTAGACGCACAGTTCGGGACCCCTACCCGAGATCCGCCGGTTCTGACACCGACATTGGTGCTTTCATTGAGAGTTCCTCTGTGTCGTCACCGTAAGGCTTGATGGCTCCCACTATCATCGATAGCAATGTGGTCCAGGGCGAGACTTTTCTCCCCGGACAGATCTTCGTATTCGGCGGCTTTGCACTGCGGGCTAATTCGCTTGGCCATCTGGAAGTAGATTGAAAGCTACGCTCCTGGCCGTCAGGTCAGATTTGGAAGTTTGAACTACACGGCCGACATCCGCGGAGACTTGATCTTCGACGGATTCGAGCCATAGCCGGGCGTGCCGCATTGTCACGATGGGTATGAGCTAGCTCTGCCACCGAACAGTACCCCAGAGGCCGCGCCCGCATCAGCTCCAACCCTTAGCTCAGAGCCAACTATGCCAATCGAGCACGGGTGGTTAGACACCGCCTCAGGGGCTGCAGTCTCAACGGTGATAGAGCCAAACACCAGCATAATCCTCTACGCAGCCCTTGACTCCAAGGTGCCGGACTCTTTTCCGGACTCCGAACCATCCGCGCCCCTGCCCATCGAATCCGGTTGGTCGCCGATCATGGAATTCACCACCGCGGATATCTTTCAGCACTCGCCCTTCAGCGACATTCTGAATTCACTAAAGTCTCTCTCTTTGTCAGGAGAGCCCTGGCCAAATTATGGCCAACAGGATTGGGATGCGGACGACGAAGAAATTCGACGCCCACCCACCACCCACTTCATAGCCACTGTCGATGATTTAACCGACATGCTCAACTTCGACTCCGAAGACATCGACGATATGGACGACGATATAGGAGATGAACATGAACCAGCACCTATAGGGCACTGGAAAGCCACCTCGTCATATGACATATACATGGTGGATACACCCAAAGAAGGCAATGGCGACGAGATAGCGGAGGATGACCCCTCCAAGAAGCAACCCAAACGTCGACGTCAGCGGCGCCGCTGTAAGTCCCGCCAAAGCAAAAGTGGTGATACCGGCACAAGAGATAATAACACTTCGAATAATGCTGAACAAAACAACAAACCCCTCCAGCAAGATTTAGAGCAGGAGGATGGAGGAGTCAGCTCTCCTGAGAGAGAGGCAGACGGAGAGGAGGAGGATGACAATCACATGCCCCCCTCCGAAGATGAGGCGAGCCTCGGCGACGATGAATTCTCCGTACCAGAGGATCCCGTCGAACAAGAGCTCTTCAAGTGCCGACTTATGGCCGCGACAAATAGCCTGAAGAAAAAGCAGTAGCAGCTTCAAGCTGATCAAGATCTGCTAGCCGATAAATGGACTGAAGTCCTCGCTGCCGAGGAATATAAACTCGAGCGCCCCTCCAAGAGTTACCCATGGCGTAGGTTACTACCCCGACTGGAGGAAGAAGCGTATGATACGACTGATCGGCCACCTCGTGGCTGCGATAGAGAGGCATTCCAGCCAACAGCTCAGCCTCCACCACAACACCATTCAAATAAAAAGGCATGGGGAGATACGCCAGACCTGCGAGACATATTGGAGGACAAGGCAAAGCATTCAAGACCGATCTACGGATCACGAGGGCGCACCACTCTGCGAGTTGTCAAACGTCACGCCAGATACAATAAAAGCAAATCCGGCCGGGCCGAACACAGCGGGCAAGACCCATTTGAGTTGCATCGTGATATAGCCCAATACAGAGGCGCCGCACACCCCTTATGCTTCACAGACGAAGTAATGGAACATCAATTCCCAGAAGGTTTCAAACCTGTAAATATTGAATCATACGACGGCACAACAGATCTCGTAGTATGGATTGAGGACTTCCTCCTCAACATCCACATGGCCCGCGGCGATGACTTACACGCCATCAAATACCTCCCACTATAGCTCAAAGGACCAGCGCGACATTAGCTTAACAGCTTGCCAGCAGATTCCATTAGCTGTTGGGAAGATCTGGAAGCCGCATTCCTCGACAACTTTCAGGGCACTTATGTGCGACCACCAGACGCCGATGATTTGAGCCACATAATTCAGAAGCCAGAAGAGTCGGCCAGACAATTCTAGACTCGGTTCCTTACAAAGAAAAATCAAATCGTCGATTGTCCGGATGCGGAGGCCTTAGCGGCTTTCAAGCACAGCATCTGAGACGAGTGGCTAGCCCGGCACCTTGGTCAGGAAAAGCCGAAATCTATGGCAGCTCTCACGACGCTTATGACCCGCTTTTGTGCGGGAGAAGATAGCTGGCTGGCTCGCAGTAATAACATATCAAAGAACCATGGTACCTCAGATACCAAGGACGGCAATAGTAGGTCACGTCGCAACAAGCATAAGCGCCGCATTAACAGTGAAAATACCGAGGATACGACAGTCAATGCCGGATTCAAACGCTCTAAACCCGGTTAGCAGAAAAAGCCATTCAAACAAAGTACGCCGGGTCCGTCCAGCTTGGACCGTGTACTCGATTGCTCGTGTCAAATACACGGCACCCCAGACAAGCCAGCCAATCACACTACCAGGGATTGATGGGTGTTCAAGCAGGCCAGCAAGTTAATTGCTAAAAACAAGGACAAGGGGCCGCATAGCGATGACGAGGAGGAGCCCCGGCAGCCGCACACTGGAGGACAGAAGAGGTTTCCCCCGCAAGTGCGGATGGTGAACATGATATATGCAACCCACATCCCTAAGAGGGAGCGGAAGCGTGCGCTCAAGGACGTATATGCGTTGGAGCCGGTCGCCCCAAAGTTCAACCCTTGGTCCTCCTATCTGATCACCTTCGATTGCAGGGACCACCCCACTAGTATCCGTCATGGCGGATTCACCGCACTGGTCCTAGACCCAATCATTGACGGATTTCACCTCACTCGAGTCCTTATGGATGGCGGCAGTAGCCTGAACCTGCTTTATCAGGACACGGTGCGCAAAATGGGTATAGACCCCTCAAGGATCAAACCCACAAAAACGACCTTTAAGGGTGTCATTCCAGGCGTAGAGGCCCATTGCACAGGCTCAATTACACTGGAAGTGGTCTTCGGATCACCGGATAACTTCCGAAGCGAACAGTTAATCTTCGATATAGTCCCGTTCCGCAGTGGTTATCACGCACTGCTCGGGCGAACCGCATTTGCTAGATTGAATGTGATACCGCATTATGCATACCTCAAGGTCAAGATGCCAGGACCTCGCGGAGTTATTACAGTCAATGGAAACACAGAGCACTCTCTCCGAACAGAGGAGCACACCGCAGCCCTCGCAGCAGAAGCGCAAAGCAGCCTCTCAAGGCAATCAACCAGTTCGGCAGTTCACAGCCCGGACACCTTCAAGCGCGCTCGGGGCAACCGGCAAATAGACCGCCTGGTGCGATCTGAGCTCGCGTAGCAATACGGCGGCCACCCCAATCCCAACCCAGCGGCAAAACTCGTGCCGCGTGTACATAATTACACATTAAAAATACCATGGGCATAGGTGGGGAGGGGGCACAAATGTGGCACGCCCCAAAACGCGGCCTAAACCGCACTAGGGGCTTCCCGTTTGGTTATTTTTCTTTTTTCTTTCAGGACCTTAATCTCTAGAAACACTGCGCCGCAGCACTATTGCTGAACACATGATGCAGCAACCAAGGAGGCAGGCAACTACGTTATACCACGGAATTCCCAGGTTGATTACAGTAATGAGTGAAATATTCAATTTAATATCATTCCTTAGCTTGCCCTTGGAAGGTACATAGTCCTACTCTTTCCTTATCGCACTACTTGTATCACTCTGCTTTAACGCATTTTTTTAATAAACGATGCATAAAATTACGACTATTATTGCATTTTTGTTATATATATATGTGTGTGTGTTCATTAATGACGCCTTGCAACCATACACTCTGGTACGGCCAATACACCAGGGGCTTACATACCCCACAATGTGGTGTAAGAAGTCTGAACACTTTCACAAGTGCGGCACCCCGAACTTATAGCATTATATGCATCATCTATGAATCATGCCTTTGGTCAAATGTTGGGTTTGCCTGGCTCCTATGTTTTGGTACCTTACGTTTCGCTCTATCGGCTAAGGTAGCGCTAGGAGAACTACTGCGATTGTGCCCCGGTTCAGCTGGGCTTAGCACCTCAGTAGAGAAAGCTAAAACTGACTGTCATGATAAGGCGAGAGACTGGTCGTTGTTCGACGTGGTTTTTCGAGTCCCTAAAGACTTATTCCACTTAGGGCAAGGGGTCGGCCCTGTCCGGCTTACAGGCGTGTACCGCGCCCGAATTCGGCCTTCTGAATATCAGGGGCTTCGCCGAAATTTAAAATTATAGAATTCTATGGCTAAGTGAGAGTGATAAAGCATTATTAGATACTCCAACCAAGTGGATTTGGGAAAGTAAGGCGACAATGAAGATAAAGCTTTTGGCATGGTTGATGCTAAATGATCGACTCAATACAAGAGACATGCTAGTGAGAAGGCACTGGAGATCCACTCAGGATGATAACACCTGCTCGTTATGCTTCGCCCATGCCCATGAAGATAGAGATCATCTCTTCTTTACATGCCAATTCAGCACAAGAGTATGGAACTACTTGGGAATCCAATGGTTAGCTGGTTTAACACCAGCCCAATGTTTATTTGCTGCAAGGAAAAGCTTTGGCAAACCTTTCTTCAGGGAGGTTGTTTATCTAGCAGCTTGGAATATTTGGCTCCTCCGAAATGGCAGAATATTCAGACATGAAAGGCCATCTATTGTTGCTTGGAAGAGAAATTTCATTCATGATGCTACCCTGCACTCTCACAGATTCAAGTCTACTATTAGACCTCTGCTATTAGCTTGGGTTAATTCTTTGCCTTAATTGGTTGTATGTATCCATGTATATATTTGTGTATAGGCTGTAAATAGCTCAGTAGGTAAGTAAGCCTCTCATCCTTTAGTTAGATTTCCTTTACAGAACCTTTTGTTATGCTTGGTGGTTGGGTTTTAATAAAGTGCTGTGGGGCTGTTGCCTCATAGTTTCCAATCAAAAAAAAAGATAAAGCATTATTAGTCCGGTTGCCTTGTTCGTTGTGCTGAGCACCTCCCTTGAAGGACCCAAATATGGGAACAAGAGTGCTCAGGTTTATCCCGAACACCCCAGCACTTGTGGCATGGGGGCAGAAGCCGAGGACTAGCCATCTCTCAGATTTGATAAACGGCCAAATAGAAGGTAATATTTTAAATTCACACAAGCGTTGCATAGCGCATATGAAACAAGTTTTCATACATACAGGATAAAACGAGCAAGTCTCATTCAAATATTACATCTTTCGAACACTCGTCTGCGATGAGACAGGCGCCCGACAGAACACCCTCGTAGTACATCTCGGGGTGGCGGTGCTCCTTGCCCTCTGGCGGCCCCTCCTTGATTAGCTTCACGGCGTCTAGCTTGACCCACTGCAATTTCACACAGGAGAAAGCCCGGCGTGCACCTTCAATGCAGACAGATCGCTTAACGACCTCCAACCGCGGGAAGGCATCCACGAGCCGCCTCACCAGGCCGAAGAAGCTGTTCGGACTGGCGTCGCCAGGCCACAATGGACTATAAAGCTCTTCATGGCCTGATCGGCCGCCTTATGTAGCTCAACCATCTGCTTCAGCTGGTCGCTCATTGGCACCGGATGTTCGGCCTCAATATACTGAGACCAGAACAGCTTCTCCGTCGAGCTTCCATCCTCGGCCTGGTAAAATTGTGCGGCATCGGACACACTGCGGGGCAAATCCGCGAATGCTCCTGAAGAGCTCCGGATCCGGGTAAGTAATCGGTAATTTACTTTTACATGCTTGCTTTGCATATAGAAAGCCTTACCCGCCGCTATCTTCGTCATCGCGTCGATCTCTTGGAGGGCCTTTTGGGCTTCGGCCTTGGCACTTTTTACACTCTCAAGGGCCGCGGCAAGCTCAGACTCTCGCGTCTTCGAGTCAAGCTCCAACGCCTCATGCTTTGTCATAAGAGCCTGGAGCTCTTGCTGCACCTCGCCCACCTGAGCCTCGTGCTTCTCCCGCTCGATGCGCTCCTTGGCCGCCGTATCTTCGGCCTTGGTTAGCACTTGCTTCAGGGTCGCCACCTAGGTCGTGGCCCCTGGTAAACATATGATGATCCTGTCATTTTGCAATCGCGTCCTCTTTTATATATATATATATACATAAGACAGGGTATTACTTACCCTTGTTCTCCTCAAGCTGCCTCTTGGCAAGGCCGAGCTCTTTCCTGGACCCCTCGAGGTCCTGCTTCAGTACGGCGACCTCCGCAGTCAGTGCAGCGGACGCCAGCAGCGAAGCCTGCATATGCATATTGACATACTTATATTAGACTCCTGCGATATTATTTGATCCTCTATTCGGCTTTTCTTTGTGAACACCGAACAAAGCATCAGGGGCTACTGTCTATGCGGTAATATTTCTACTACATTTTAAACACTTACCTCGAAGCCTGTTAGAAGGCTGGCACAGGCTTTAGTCAATCCGCTCTTGGCGGATTGAACCTTCTGGATCACCGCACTCATGATAGTGCGGTGCTCCTCGTCGGTGGAAGCGCTGCGAAGTGCTTCCAGCAGATTGTCCGGCGCCTCTAGATGGACAGAGGTCACCGGCACAGGCGTCTTGCCCCTCTTAGAAGGAGACTGCATGCCCGAGCCTGGAACCCCTGGAGGTTCCGGCCTGGTGTTCGGTTGAGGGCCGAACTCGGAGCTCTTAGGGGCCTTGTCCCCTCGGCTCCCGGAGTCCGGAAGGTCGCCTTGAGGTGCCTCCAGGACTGTCGCCCCTCGAGCCGGTACCTCTTGAGACAACACCTCGGCATCGTCAGCAGGATGAGGGGAGGTGGCGGTCAGGACTGGATCGCTATCCATGTCCGACAAGCCCAAGGAGTCGTCCGATGATACATCGATGCTGGCTCGTGGCGGCCTACATAATTGCGTTCGGCATTTGGGAAAGCAGTGCGACAAAGGAATCCTATGAGCTACTGTGGTATCCGAATACTTACGACCTCCCCTGGGGCTTGACCCTGGGGAACCACTCGTCTTCGCCTTCGTCGGCGGCGGTGGAACTGTCCGGAAGGAGAGTCCTTCCCTTCTTGGACCCTTCGCCCTCCCCGGTTGAGGCGGCCTTCCTTTTCTTGTCTCCCCCAATCGGTGGGGGAGCACCTTCTTCTTCTTCCTCATCTTCGGGAGAAGAGTGCGCCGTAGAGTCATCGGACGGCGAGTCCGACGATGCCTGGCGTCGGGAACTCTTTCAGGTTCCCTTGGCCTTCTTCGTCTTCTCCGGCACCTTATAAGGGGCCGGAGTCAGCATCTTCGCCAGAAGAGCATCCGCGGGGCCTTTGGGCAAAGGAGCCGGACAGTTGATCTGTCCGGCCATCTTCTGCCAGTCCTGTCAAAGGTATGGGAGTTTAGATCCCGCATAGAGTCAATCTATATAAAAAATAATTATCCCGTGAAAGGTAAAGCAGCTTACCGCACTGACTTGGCGCTTCACACTGAATCCGCGATCCTTAGTGATAGGGGGGACCTCGGCACTTTTGAACAGCACCCTCCAGGCGTCTTCATGAATCGTGTCGAAGAGCCTATTCAGAGTTCGGTGCTGCGCCGGATTGAATTCCCACAAGTTGAACTCCCGTTGTTGGCACAGGAGTATCCGGCAGATGAGCATAACTTGGACTATGTTGACAAGCTTGAGCTTCTTGTCCACCATATTTTGAACACATGTTTGGAGTCCGGTCAACTCTTTCGAATTACCCCAAGAGAGACCCTTCTCTTTCTAGGAGGTGAGCTGCGTGGGGATGCCAGATCGGAACTCGGGGGCCGCTACCCATGCAGGGTCGTGCGGCTCGGTGATATAGAACCACCCCGATTGCCACCTCTTTATGGTTTCCACAAAGGATCCCTCGAGCCATGTTATGTTGGGCATCTTGCCCACCATGGCGCCTCCGCACTCCGCCTGGCGGCCGCCCACCACCTTCGGCTTGACATTGAAGGTCTTCAGCCATAAGCCGAAGTGAGGCTTGATGCGGAGGAAGGCCTCGCACACGACGATGAACGCCGAGATGTTGAGGATGAAGTTTGGGGCCAGATCGTGGAAATCCAGGCCGTAATAAAACATGAGTCCCCGGACGAAAGGATGGAGAGGGAATCCTAGTCCGCGGAGGAAATGGGTGAGGAATACTACCCTCTCATGGGGCCTGGGGGTGGGGATGAGCTGGCCCTCATCGGGGAGCCGGTGCACGATGTCGTTGGGCAGCTATCCGGCTCTCCTCAGTTTCTTGATGTCTCCCTCCATGACGGAGGAGACCATCCACTTGCCTCCTGCTCCGGACATGATTGGAGAAGGTCGAGGTGGGAAGTGCGGGCTTGGGCGCTAGATCTCGAGTGTTCGGAAACGGATGGGTAAGGGAGGAAGAAGGCGTGGATAGAAAGCGGATCCTTATCCCTTTATATGGGCGGACGAAACTAAGCGTCCCCACTTGCCTGGTAAACCTCGCTTATCCCCCAAGTGCCGTGATTGATGGCGCGGTTGGGTTACCCACGCCCGTATTAATGAGAATCCCGTAATAAGGGGACATGATCTCTACTTTGACAAGACGTGTCGAAAAACTACCTCGCGTTATGTGCGGGGTAGGTTAAAAGAAACGGTTCGAATAATCACCGGGCCATGACGTAACGTCATGCTACCAAAACAAGCCAGCAAATTAGATCTGCGAAAATATTATTCTCTCTACGGTGGAATGTGGAACTTATTTTGCAGGGTCGGACACTATCCTCGTATTCAAATTCTTCCGCGGTGTAATCGGAGAAGGAACCCGCCTTGCAATGCCAAAGACAATACTGCGCGCCGGACTCATCGTCATTGAAGCCTGGTTCAGGGGCTACTCAGGGAGTCCTGAATTAGGGGGTCTCCGGACAGCCGGACTATCTCCATTGGCCGAATTGAGTAGACTATGAAGATACAAGATTGAAGACTTCGTCTCGTGTCCGGATGAGACTCTACTTGGCGTGGAAGGCAAGCTAGGCAATACAGATATGGATATCTCCTCCTTTGTAACCGACCTTGTGTAACCCTAACCCTCTCCGGTGTCTATATAAACCGAAGGGTTTTAGTCCGTAGGACAACAACCATAACATACAATCATACCATAGGCTAGCTTCTAGGGTTTAGCCTCTCTGATCTCGTGGTAGATCTACTCTTGTACTACACATATCATCAATATTAATCAAGCGGGACGTAGGGTTTTACCTCCATCAAGAGGGACCGAAGCTGGGTAAAACATCTTGTCCCCTGCCTCCTATTACCATCCAGCCTAGACGCACAGTTCGGGACCCCCTACCCGAGATCCATCGGTTTTGACACCGACAGCCGCCTACAGCGGCGACGAGTGGTTACCCAGGGAGAAGCCCCTGGAGAAGTCGTAAGTATCTGGATACCATAGTAATTCATGGTATGTTTTATTGCACTGCTTCTTCTTACGCCGAATATTATTATGCAGTCCGTCCCGAGCCCGTCTTGATGTATCTTCGTCGGACGGTTCTTTGGACTCTACGGACAACGTCGAGGTGTTGTCTAAAAAGGCACCAAGCCAAGCGGAGGTAGTCCTGGGGGCGCCACGAGGTGACCTTCCGGACCCTGGGCGCAAAGGGAGCAAGACTCCCATAGGCTCCAAGTTCGGCCCTCAGCCGAACACTGCGCCGGAACCTTCGATGGTTCCGGACTCCGGCAGGCGATCCCCCATTAAAAGGGGCTAGCCGCCCGTGCCGGTGGCCTCTATCCATCCAGAGGCACCGGACAACTTGCTGGAAGCGCTTCGCGGCGCTACCATCGACGAAGAGCACGGCACTATCATGAGTGCGGTGATCGAGAAAGTTCAGTCCGCCAAAAATGGACTGACCGAAGCTTGCGCCAGCCTCCTAATAGGCTTTGAGGTAAGCAATCAAAATATAGGAAAATATTACCGCATAGACAGTAGCCCCTGATGCTCTGTTTGGCATTCGCGAAGAAAGGCCGAATAGAGGATCAAATAATGACTCAGGAGTCTAATCAGAATATGTCTATGTGCATATGCAGGCTTCACTGCTGGTCGCTGCCGCACGTACTACAGAGGTCGCTGCATTGAAGCAGGACCTTGAGCGGTCCAAAGACGTGCTCGGCCTTACCAAGAGGCAGCTCGAGGAGAGCAAAGGTAAGCAATACCTTGTCTATATATTAAAAAGAAATTCAGTTGTAAGTAATAGGATCATTATGAATTTGTCAGGGGCCACAACCAAGGTGGCGACCCTGAAGAAGGCACTGTCCGAGGCCGAAGACAAAGCGGCCAAGGAGCGCATTGAGCGAGAAAAGTAAGAAGCCTGGGTAGGCGAGGTGCAGCAAGAGCTCGAGGCTCTCGCCAAAAAACACAAGTCCCTGGAGCTTGACTCTAAGACGCGAGAGTCCGAGCTTGCGAAGGCACTCGAAAGCGCACAGAGCGCCACGGCTGAAGCCCGCAAGGCCCTCCAGGAGATGGATGCGGTGAAGAAGATAGCAGCGGGTAAGGCATTCATTATGCAAAGCAAGCATGTGAAGGAAACTTTCCTTTTACTTACCCAAGTTTGGAGCTCTCCAGGAGCGTTCGCAGATCTTCCCCGCAGTGTACTGGATGCCGCGGAGTTTTACCGAGCTGAGGAGGGGAGCTCGACGGAAAAGTTGTTCTGGTCTTAGTATACTGGGACCAAACACCCAATGCCTTTGAGCGACCAGCTGAAGAAACTGGTCGAGCTTCACAAGGCGGCTGAACAGGCCATGAAGGGTATTATAGTCGGGATGTGGCCTGGCGATCCCCTGCCTAGTAGCTACTTCGGTCTAGTGAGGCGGCTCGTGGATCCCTGCCCACGGCTTGAAGTTATAAAGCAGTCCGTCTGCATCGAGGGTGCGCGCAGGGCTTTTGCCCGGGCGAAGGTGCACTGGGCGAAGCTGGACGCCGTAAAGCTAGTGAAGGAGGGGCCGCCGAAGGGCAAGGAGCATCGCTGCCCCGAATGTATTATGACAGTGTCCTGAAGGGTTCCCGCCTTGTGGCGGAGGAATGTGCCAGAGATGTAATTTTTGAATGAACATGCTCATGTGATCCTGTGATATGAAACGAGTTCATTTGCGCTATGCAACGCTTTTTGAATTTAAAATATTACCTTCTGTGCGGCCGTTTATAAAATTTGAGAGTTGGCCAGTCGTCGGCTTCTGCCCCCATGTAACTAGTACTAGGGTGTTCGGGATAAACCTGAGTGCTCTTTATCCCAATTTTCGGTCCTTTTAGGGAGGTGTTCAGCACAACGAACCAGACAATTGGACTATAAGGCTTTATCACTCTTACTTAGCCATAGAAGTCTACAATTTTAAATTGTGGCTAAGCCCCTAGTATTCGGAGGGCCGAATTGGGGGCGCTATATACGCCTAAATCGAACAAGGCCGACTCCTCACCCGAAGCGGAAAAAGTCTTTAAGGACTTGAGCCCTCTCGAACGGCGACCAGCTCTCGCTTTATCATGACAGTCAGTTTTCGGCTTTCTCTACTGAGGTGCTCGTCCAGAAGAACCGGGACACCATCGCAGTAGTTCTCCCAGTGCTACCTTAGCCGATATAGCGGAACGTAAGGTACCAAAACATGGGAGCCGGGCGAACCCAACTATTGACCCAAGACATGATTTGGAGCTGATGCATATAATGCTATAAGTTTGGGGTGCCGCACTGTCAAAAGTGTTTGGACTTCTTACGCCATATTATGGGTTAAACGAAAGCCCCTGGTGTACTGACCGTACCAGCATGTATGGGTGCAAGTTTTCGTAAATGAACATATAAGAAAAAGGGATGAATAATGCAATAATAGACTAATGTGTTGCATTGTTATTTAAATAATATGTTGAAGCGTACTGATACAAGTAGTGTAATAAGCAGAAAATAGGACTTCTTGACATGTCCTATCCAAGGGCAAGCTGCGTATGGATAGTAGAAAGCGGGTATATCGATTATTGTTATAGACCACCTGGGGGTTCCCTTTTACATCTTAGCTTCTTGCCTCCTTGGTTGTTCCTTCCCGTAATGTGTTCGGCAATCGTACTGCCGGAAAGGGCTTCCAGAGAGTTAGGTCCTGAAAGAGAAAAAATGATAAAGGTATGCAGCCCCTAGGGCGGTTAAGCCACATTGCGGGACGTGCCCTGATCTTGCCCCCGCCTATGCCCATGGTATTTTCAGTGCATAATTATGTACGCGTGGCACGGATTTCGTTGCTTGACTGGGACTGGGACGGGGGCTGAATTGCTAGGCGAGCTCTGAACGTGCCAGGCGATCCTATTGCAGTTTACTCCGGACTCGCTTGACGGTGTCCGGGGGCTGTATCGCCGAATTGGTGGTTTGCCTTAAAAGGCTGCTTTATGCTTCTGCTGCGAGGGCCGCAGTGTGCTCTTCCGTGCGGAGCGAGTGTTCGTTGTTTCCATTGACTGTTATGACCCCCGTAGGTGCTGGCATCTTGAGCTTGAGGTATGCGTAATGTGGTACCGCATTGATTTTTGCAAATGCGGTTCGCCCGAGCAGTGCGTGATAGCCACTGCAGAACGGGACGATATCAAAGATTAACTCCTCGCTTTGGAAGTTGTCTGGAGATCCGAAGACCACTTCCAATGTGATTGAGCCTGTGCAATGGGCCTCTACACTTGGGATGACGCCCTTAAAGGTGGTTTTGGTGGGTTTGATCCTCGAGGGATCTATTACCCATTTTGTGCACTGTATCCTGATAGAGCAGGTTTAGGTTGTTGCCGCCGTCCATAAGGACTCGAGTGAGGTGAAATCTATCAATGATGGGGTCTAGGACTAGTGCAGCGGATCCGCCATGACGGATACTAGTGGAGTGGTCCCTACGATCGAAGGTGATCGGACAAGCGGACCATGGGTTGAACTTTGGGGCGACGGGCTCCATCGCATAGACGTCCCTTAGTGCACGCTTCCGTTCCCTCTTGGGAATGTGGGTTGCGTATATCATGTTCATCGTCTTCACTTGTGGGGGGAACCTCTTCTGTCCTCCCATCCTCGCCATCACTATGCAGCCCCTTGTCCTTTTTCGGCATTTAACTTGCCGGCCTGCTTTAACACCCAACATTCTCTGTTAGTGTGATTGGCTGGCTTATCGGGGGTGCCATGGATTTGACACGAGCGATCAAGTATGCGATCCAAACTGGACGGGCCCGAAGTACTTCTTTTGAATGGCTTTTTCCGCTGACCAGATCTAGAGCCTCCGAATCTGGCATCGACTGTCGTATCATCGGTGTTATCGCCGTTGTTGCGGCGCTTTTGTCTGTTACGATGTGGTCTGCCGTTGGCATCTTTGGTATCCGAAGTGCCCGGATTCCTTGATGTGTTGTTGCTGCGAGCCAGCCAGCTATCCTCGCCCGTGCAAAAGCGGGTTATGAGTGTCGTGAGGGTTGCCATAGACTTCGGCTTCTCATGGCCGAGGTGCCGGGCAAGCCACTCGTCACGGATCTTATGCTTGAATGCCGCCAAGGCCTTTGCATCTGGACAGTCCACAATTTGGTTTTTCTTAGTTAGGAACCATGTCCAGAATTTCCTGGCCGATTCCCCTGGCTGCTGAGTTATATGGCTCAGGTCATCAGCATCCAGTGGTTGCACATAAGTGCCCTAGAAGTTGTCAAGGAATGCGTCTTCCAAATCCTCCCAACTTCCAACGGAGTCTGCTGGCAAGCTATTCAGCCAATGCCGAGCTGGTCCTTTGAGTTTTAGTGGGAGGTACTTGATGGCATGCAGATCATCACCGCGAGCCATGTGGATGTGAAGGAGGAAATCCTCAATCCATACAGCGGGATCTGTTGTACCATCATATGATTCAATATTTATGGGTTTAAAACCCTTCGGGAATTCGTGATCCATAACTTCATCAGTTAAGCATAGGGGTGTGCGGTGCCTCTATGCCGGGCTATATCACGAGCAGTTCATATGAGTCTTGTCTGCTGTATTCGGCCTGGCCAGATTTACTTTTAGTGTATTCTGCGCGACGGTCATCGTCCCGCGTTGGCGTGCGCCCCCGTGAGCCGTATATTGACCTTGCATGTTTTGCCCTGCTGTACAATACGTCTCGCAGGTCCCGTGTGTTGCCCTGGGACTTGGTATTTTTGTTTGAGTGGCGGCGGGGTGCAGGCTGAACTTCAGGTTGAAACGCTTCTCTGGCTCGGCCACGAGGTGGCCGGTCAGCCGCATCGTACACTAGTAATGTTGGTTTCAATTCTTCCTCCTCAAGGTGAGGTAGCAACCTGCGCTTTTGGTAACTCTTGGAGGGGTGCTCGAGTTTGTATTCCTCGGTCACAAGGACTTCAGTCCATCTGTCTGCTAGCAAGTCTTGATCAGCTTGAAGCTGTTGTTGCTTTTTCTTCAGGCTACTTGTTGTGGCCCTAAGCCGGCGCTTGAAGCACTGTTGCTCGACAGGATCCTCAGGCACGATAAATTCTTCATCGCCGAGGCTCACCACGTCTTCAGAGAGAGGCATGTAATTTTCCTCCTCTGATTCTCCATCTGCTGCCTGCTCTAGAGGGCTAGCTTGCTCACCCTCCCGCTCTACATCGTGCTGGAGGGTATTGTGGTTGTCTTCAGCACTATCCGTAGTGTTATTTTCTCTTGTGCCGGTATCACTACTTTTGCTATGGCGGGACATAGAGCGGCGCCGCTGACGTCGGCGCTTGGGTTGCTTCTTGGAGGGGTCATCCTCCGCTGTCTCGTTGCCATTGCCTTCTTTGGGGTGTCCACCACGTATATATCATATGATTTGGTGGCGCACCAGCGCCCTGTGGGCGGTGGTTCCTGTTCGTCTCCTACATCGTTGTCCATACCGTCGATGTCTTCAGAGTCGAAGTCGAGCATGTCGGTTAAATCATCGACAGTGGCTACTATGTGGGTGGTGGGTGGGCAGCGAATTTCTTCCTCATCCGCATCCCATTCTAGCCGGACATAGTTCGGCCAAGGTTCTTCTGACAAGGAGAGAGACCTTAATGAATTTAGCTAAAAGATATCCGCGGAGGTGAACTCCATGATCGGTGCCCAATCACATTCGATAGGCACAGATGCAGGCGGCTCGAAGTCCGTGGCCGGAGACGAATCCAGTGGTTCGGTAACACGGCTCTTGTAAGGGGTGAAGTCAGTATCCGGCTCCATCGCCACTAAGAGTGCGGCCTCCATGGCGGGGTCTATCCCTCCGTCCTCGGATGGCGCAATTTGTTCCAGTTTGAAGGCCGGAGTAGTTGCAGATGCGATCTCCCGAACACTGTCTGACGGCAGAGTTACGTCATGCTCGTCGTGATTGTGCGGCGCACCTGACATGGGCTTGAATCCGTCGAAGATCAAGTCTTCGCGAATGTAAGCAGTGTAGTTTAAGTTTCCGAACCTGACGTGATGGCCAGGGGCATAGCTCTCGATCTGCTCCAGATGGCCAAGCGAATTGGCCCGCAGTGCGAAGCCGCCGAATACGAAGATCTGCCCGGGGAGGAAAACCTCACCATGGACTACATCGTTACCGATGATCGAAGGGGCCATCGAGCCTTATGGTGATGGCGTAGTGGAACTCTCAATGAAAGCACCAATGTCGGTGTCAAAACTGGCGGATCTCGGGTAGGGGGTCCCGAACTGTGCGTCTAAGGCGGATGGTAACAGGAGGCAGGGACACGATGTTTATCCAAGTTCGGGCCCTCTCGAGGGAGGTAATACCCTACGTCCTGCTTGATTGATCTTGATGATATGAGTATTACAAGAGTTGATCTACCACGTGATCATAGAGGCTAAACCCTAGAAGCTATCCTATGGTATGATTGTGTGTTGTCCTACGGACTAAACCCTCTGATTTATATAGAGACCGGAGGGTGCTAGGGTTACACAGAGTCAGTTACAAGGGATGAGATCCACATATCCATATTGCCAAGCTTGCCTTCCACGCCAAGTAAAGTCCCATCCGGACACGGGACGAAGTCTTCAATCTTGTATCTTCATAGCCTAATAGTCCGGCCAAAGGATATAGTCAGGCTGTCCGGAGACCCCCTAATCCAGGACTCCCTCAATGGGCTTCCTCAAAATGCCCTAGGTCTTCGTGAGCCTTCATATATTTATAGCTCTAGTGCATCTGTTGCATGGCAATCCCTACTCACTCACACTGATATCTATTGATGTGCATGTCCATAGCCCATTGATACGCCTAGTTTATGTGAGACCATCTTCTCCTTTTTTTTGTCTCTTCCACAACCACCATTCTATTCCACCTATAGTGCTATGTCCATGGCTCACTGTCATGTATTGCATGAAGATTAAAAAAGTTAGAGAACACTAAAAGTATGAAACAATTGCTTGGCTTGTCATCGGGGTTGTGCATGATTTGAATACTATATGATTTTGTAGGGATAACTTTCTTTAGCCATGCTATTTTGAAGAGACATAATTGCTTAGTTAATATGCTTGAAGTATTATTATTTTTATGTCAATATTAAACTTTTGTCTTGAATCTTTCGGATATGAAAATTCATACCACAATTAAGAAGAATTACATTAAAAATATGCCAAGTAACATTCCACGTCAAAAATTCTGTTTTTATCGTTTACATACTCGAGGATGAGCAGGAATTAAGCTTGGGGATGCTTGATATGTCTCCAAGATATCTATAATTTTTTATTGTTCCATGCTAATATTATATCATGTTTTAAACATTATTGGGCTTTATTATCTACTTTTATATTATTTTTGGGACTAACCTATTAACCAGAGGCCCAGCCCAGAATTGTTGTTTTTTGCCTGTTTTAGGGTTTCGCAAGAAAAGAATATCAAACGGACTCCAAATGGAAAGAAACCTTTGGGAACGTGATTTTCTCACCGAATATGATCCAGGAGACTTGGACCCCACGTCAAGGCATGAAACAGGAGGCCACGAGGTAGGGGCGCGCCTACCCCCCCCCCTCCCAGGCGCGCCCTCCACCCTCGTGGGCCCCTTGTTGCTCCACCGACGTACTTCTTCCTCCTATATATACCTATGTACCCCCAAATGATCAAAGCAGGAGCCAAAACCCTAATTCCACCGCCGTAACTTTTCGTATCCACGAGATCCCATCTTGGGGCCTGTTCCGGAGCTCCGTCGGATGGGGCATCGAGCACGGAGGGCTTCTACATCAACACCATAGCCTCTCCGATGAAGTGTGAGTAGTTTACTTTAGACCTTTGGGTCCATAGTTATTAGCTAAATGGCTTCTTCTCTCTTTTTGCATATCAATAAAAAGTTCTCCCCCTCTCTTGTGGAGATCTATTCGATGTAATCTTTTTTTGTGGTGTGTTTGTTGAGATGATGAATTGTGGGTTTATGATCAAGTTTATCTATGAACAATATTTGAATCTTCTCTGAATTCTTTTATGTATGATTGGTTATCTTTGAAGTCTCTTCGAATTATTAGTTTGGTTTGGCCTACTAGATTGATCTTTCTTGCAATGGGAGAAGTGCTTAGCTTTGGGTTCAATCTTGCGGTGTCCTTTCCCAGTGACAGTAGCGGTAGCAAGGCATGTATTGTATTGTTGCCATCGAGGATAACAAGATGGGTTTTTCATCATATTGCATGAGTTTATCCCTCTACATCATGTCATCTTGCTTAAGGCGTTACTCTGTTCTTATGAACTTAATACTCTAGATGCATGCTGGATAGCGGTCGATGTGTGGAGTAATAGTAGTAGATGCAGACAGGAGTCGGTCTACTTGTCTTGGACGTGATGCCTATATATACATGATCATACCTAGATATTCTCATAACTATGCTCAATTCTATCAATTGCTCAACAGTAATTCGTTCACCCACCGTAGAATACTTCTGCTCTCGAGAGAAGCCACTAGTGAAACCTATGGCCCCTGGGTCTATCTTCATCATATTAATCTTCCAACACTTTGTTATTTTCATTGCTTTTTATTTTACTTTGCATCTTTATTATAAAAATACCAAAATCTTATCTTATCATATCTATCAGATCTCACTCTCGTAAGTGACCGTGTAGGGATTGACAACCCCTATTGCGTTGGTTGCGAGGATTTATTTGTTTTGTGCAGGTGCGAGGGACTAGCGCGTAGCCTCCTACTGGATTGATACCTTGGTTCTCAAAACTAAGGGAAATACTTACGCTACTCTACTACATCACCATTTCCTCTTTAAGGGAAAACCAACGCAAGTGCTCAAGAGGTAGCAAGAACCATGGGTTCAGAAACCCATGCCTTTTCCTCCTAAACCATCCAAGAAGAAGGATGATGAGGATTTTGAGCGCTTTGCTGAAATGATTAGACCTATCTTTTTGCATATGCGTTTGACTGATATGCTTAAAATGAATCCTTATGCTAAGTACATGAAGCAATATTGTTACTAATAAAAGAAAAATACCGGAAGCTGAAATTTCCACCGTGCTTGCTAGTTACACTTTTAAGG
Source organism: Triticum urartu (assembly GCF_056163025.1). Classification (NCBI taxonomy): domain Eukaryota; kingdom Viridiplantae; phylum Streptophyta; class Magnoliopsida; order Poales; family Poaceae; genus Triticum; species Triticum urartu. Next base: position 19,391,473 of record NC_141876.1, on the reverse strand, counting down.
GTGGAATACCAAAGAAACTTGGAGATCCAGGAGTACCAACTATACCATGCTCCATTAAAAGAAACTATGTTGAAACTGCTTTATGTGATCTTGGAGCCGGTGTTAGTGTTATGCCTCTCTCTTTATATCGTAGACTTGATTTGAATCAGTTGACACCTACTGAAATATCTTTGCAAATGGCTGATAAATCAACTGCTATACCTGTCGGTATTTGTGAGTATGTGCCTATTGTGGTTGCAAACGTTACTATTTTAACGGACTTTGTTATTCTTGATATTCCCGAGCATGATAGTATGTCGATTATCCTTGGTAGACCATTTTTGAATACTGCAGGGGCTGTTATTGATTGCAACAAAGGCAATGTCACTTTTCATGTTAATGGTAATGAGCATACGGTACACTTTCTGAGGAAACAACCTCAAGTCCATAGTATCAATTCTATTGGAAAAATTTCAACGATTACTATTGGAGGTTTTGAATTTCCTCTTCCTACTGCCAAGAAGAAATATGATATTATTATTGTTGGGGATGTGCATATCCCAGTTGAGGTGACCTAGTGTTATTTGAAATTTCTCCGGTTTCATGCGATTCGGAATGAGTTTGTTAACAAGACGTGATCAACCTTGTTAGTGGATTCCTTTCGATGAGCATGAGATGGATGAAGTAAGAAAGCACAACTTTCTGTACCCTCCTTTTACTTTCTGTTATTTAGTTTAAATAAAGCAGAAATAGTATTTTTTTGTCTGTTTTCTAAATTATCCTTGCAATAAAAAATATCCGAAAAATAAAAGTTCTCCAAATGCCCTGAAATTTTAATATGATTTTTTCTTGAATATTTAAGAATTATTGGCACTGAGAACACAACAGGGGGCCTCACCATGTGCCCACGAGGGTGGAGGGCGCGCCCCCTGCCTCGTGGACCCCATGTGGGTCTCCTCCACTTATTCTTGCACCCACACACTTCGTCTTCCTCCAGAAAAAATCATCCACCAGCTCAAACCCGTGTTCTAGCTCATCTTGCTGCCATTTTCAATCTCCTTGCTCAAAGCTCCATTCACAAAACTGCTTTGGGGGATTGTTCTTTGGTGTGTGACTCCTCCAATGGTCCAACTAGTTTTTGTTCTAGTGCTTTATTTATTGCAAATCTTTGCTGCTTAGGTGACCCTGCTCTTGAGCTTGCATGTCAAATGTATGTGGTCAAAAGTAGTTTTAATGCATGATATAGCCTCTAGGCACTTGTGGGAGTAGTTGATATCAATCTTGTTGAGTTTGGTTCACTTTTATTTTAAGTTACTGAAAATTTCAGAAAAAGATGAAGAGATTTTTGAGGGGCTCATCGAGCCGAAGCTTGAAGGATAAGCAAAGTGAAGAAAATAAGAAGCCCAAATATAATCTCCCTTGCACTGCGGAGGTTTGGCTGTGTGAATGGCCTTGTGATGAGTTCCTGAGAGAAGCTGGGATTTATGAGGATTTTTATTATTTGGCTGAGAATCCAGGCCTCACCGACTTCCTCCATGACCAGCATGAACAGAACGTACCTTGTTTTGCCGGAGGCCGTTCAGGCATACCAGAGCTTGACATCAGCTCCAGAGCCAGAGCCACTATCTGATCCTCACCTTCAATCTGTTATCAGTGGGATCCGGTGGAGATCGCTAACCAGTGGCACCCTGAGGACCCTCCTTAGTACACTGGAGGGGATCATTTCGATCCATGGGCATAGACCAACTTAGGCCAAAAGCCTAAGCTTGGGGGAGTACATATTTCTCACCTACATTACATTCATCTTCACACACTCATGCCAGTTGTCGGTGCTCATACTTTTTCATTGTATCATCCATGCTAGTTTATTTTCTGTTTTAAGCTTTGTTCTTGTGTGTTTGAAAAACCTTAAGAAAAAACAAAAAAATAGTTTACCTTTTAGCTTGTTTACTTTCCATGCTTGTAGTAGTAATAATTAAAATAAAAGCCAAAAAGATTTCTCGTTCTTCTTTTGCTTGTTGGGAGCTTTCCCGTGTAAATAGTTTTATTTCCTTTCTTTTCCTTGGGGTCGAGAGGAGAAGACTACGATGAAAATGTTAAGTGGCTCTCATATGCATTATTGTTGATCTAACAAAGCGCCTATATTACCTTGTCTTCTCCCTTGAATTGAATGCTTGCAGATTCCAGCTTAGTCCAATGCAAGTGCACTATTATTATTATCCACACCGTTTGGTTGTGCAAGTGAAAGGAAATAATGAGGATATATGATGGACTGGTTGAGATGAGAAAAGCTGGTATGAACTCGACCTCTCTTGTTTTTGTAAATATGATTAGTTCATCGTTCCTGATTCAGCCTATTATGAACGAAACATGTTTGCAATGACAATTAGAGATTATAGTTGTTCGTGCCATGCTTAATTTGCTAGGAGTTTATAATGGTTTACCTTGCGTACCAACATGCTATTAAAATGGTTGTGATGTGGTATGATAGGGTGGTATCCTCCTTTGAACGATTCGAGTGGTTTGACTTGGCACATGTTCACGCATGTAGTTGAAACAAAATCAACATAGCCTTCACGATATTTATGTTCATGGTGGATTATATCCTACTCATGCTTGCATTCAGTGTTGATTAATTTTAATGCATGTTCATGACTGTTATCGCTCTCTAGTTGGTCACTTCCCAGTCTCTTTCTAGCCTTCACTTGTACTAAGCGGGAATACTGCTTGTGCATCCAATTCCATAAACCCCAAAGTTGTTCCATATAAGACCACAATACCTTCCTATATGCGGTATCTACCTGCCGTTCCAAGTAAATTTGTATGTGCCAAACTCTAAACCTTCAAATAAAAATTCTTTTTTGTATGCTTGAATAGCTCATGTATCAACTAGGCATGTACGTATCTTCCATGCTAGGCGGGTAATTCTCAAGAGGAGTGGACTCCGCTCCTCACTCACGAGAAAATGGCTGGTCATCGGGATGCCCGGTCCAATGCTCAAATCAAAACAAAATAATTGCAAACAAAACTCCCCCAGGATTTTTGTTAGTTGGAGGCACCCGTTGTTTCGGGCAAGCCATGGATTGATGCTTCTTAGTGGTGGGGGAGTATAAACTTTACCATTCTGCTTGGGAACCGCCTATAATGTGTGTAGCATGGAAGATATGGAGATCTCTCGGTTGTTATGTTGACAATGAAAGTATACCGCTCAAAATATTATTCATCTCTATTTCAAAACCGAGCTCTAGCACGTCTACAAATCCCTGTTTCCCTCTGCGAAGGGCCTATCTATTTACTTTTATGTTGAGTCATCATCCTCTTATTAAAAAGCACTAGTTGGAGAGCACCGCTGTCATTTGCATGTATTATTGTTAGTTTACATTGAGTATGACTTGACTGGATCTCTTTTACCAGGAATTACAATTTCCAGTCAGTCCTTGATCTTCAGGGGTGCTCTACATTTATGTTTTGCGGTCTGAGAAAGGGCTAGCGAGATACCATCTTGTTATATCATATTATGATTGTTTTGAGGAAGTATTGTCATCCGAAATTTATTATTATTGTTCGCTAGTTGATTATGCCATTGGTATGAGTAAACATGAGACCTAAGTGTTATTATGGATATGGTTAGTTCATAATGTTTGCTGAAAACTTGAATGCTGGCTTTACATATTTACAACAAGAGCAAACAGAGTTTGTAAAAGTTTTTATTTATCACTTTCAGTTGGTCAACTGAATTGCTTGAGGACAAGCAAATGTTTAATCTTGGGGGAGTTGATACGTCTCCAACGTATCTACTTTTCCAAACACTTTTGACCTTGTTTTGGACTCTGACTTGCATGATTTGAATGGAACTAACCCGGACTGACGCTGTTTTCAGCAGAATTGCCATGGTGGTATTTTTATGCAGAAATAAAAGTTCTCGGAATGACTGGAAAATCGACGGAGAATATTTTTGCAATATATAAAAAATACTGGCGAAAGAATCAAGGCCAGGGGGCCCACTGTTGGGGAACGCAGTAATTTCAAAAAAAATCCTATGCACACGCAAGATAATGGTGATGCATGGCAACGAGAGGGGAGCGTATTGTCTACGTACCCTCGTAGACCATAAGCAAAAGCGTTATGACAATGCGGTTGATGTAGTCGTATGTCTTCAGATCGAGCGATCCTAGTACCGAAAGTACGGCACCTCCGTGATCTGCAAACCTTCAGCTCGGCGACTGATACGTCTCCGACGTATCTACTTTTCCAAACACTTTTGCCCTTGTTTTGGACTCTAACTTGTATGATTTGAATGGAACTAACCCGGACTCACACTGTTTTCAGCAGATTTGCCATGATGTTGTTTTATGTGCAGAAAACAAAAGTTCTCGGAATAACCTGAAACTCCAAGGAATATCTTACAATAAATAATAAAAAAATCCTTGCCAAAGATAAAGACCAGGAGGCCCACACCCTGTCCACGAGGGTGGGGGGCGCCCCCCCTAGGGCGCGCCCCCTACCTCATGGGCCCCCTGGAGACCTCCCGACTACAACTCCAACTCTATATAACTGCTTTCCAGGAGAAAAAAAATAGGAGAGAAGATTTCATCGCGTTTTACGATACGGAGCCACCGCCAAGCCCTAAAACCTCTCGGGAGGTCTGATCTGGAGTCCGTTCGGGGCTCCAGAGAGGGGGATTCGTCGCCGTCATCATCATCAACCATCCTCCATCACCAATTTCATGATGTTCACCGCCGTGCGTGAGTAATTCCATTGTAGGCTTGCTGGACGGTGATGGGTTGGATGAGATTTACCATGTAATCGAGTTAGTTTTGTTAGGGTTTGATCCCTAGTATCTGATACGTCTCCAACATATCTATAATTTTTTATTGCTCCATGCTATATTATTTACTGTTTTGAATGTTTATGGGCTTTATTATACACTTTTATATCATTTTTGGGACTAACCTATTAACCCAGAGCCCAGTGCCAGTTTTTGTTTTACCCTATTTTAGGGTTTCGAAGAAAGGAAAATCAAACGGAGTCCAATTGACCTGAAACTTCACGGAACTCATTTTTGGAAGGAAAGAAGCCCGGAAGACTTGGAGTGCATGTGGGGGGATCTGCGAGGAGGTCACGAGGCAGGGGGGCGCGCCCTCCACCCTCGTTAACCCCTCGTGCCCCCCCTGACGTACTTATTTCGCCTATATATCTCCATATACCCTAAAAACATCCGTGAGCACAATAGATCAGGAGTTCCGCCGCCAGAAGCCTCCGTAGCCACCGAAAGCCAATCTAGACCCATTCCGGCACCCTGCCGGTGGGGGAATCCTTCTCCGGTGGCTATCTTCATCATCCTAGTGCTCTCCATGACGAGGAGGGAGTAGTTCTCTCTCAGGGCTGAGGGTATGTACCAGTAGCTATGTGTTTGATCTCTCTCTCTCTCTCATGTTCTTGAGGTGATACGATCTTGATGGATCGCGAGCTTTGCTATTATAGTTGGATCTTATGTTTCTCCTCCCCCTGTACTCTCTTGTAATGAATTGAGTTTCCCCTTTGGAGTTATCTTATCAGATTGAGTCTTTAAAGATTTGAGAACACATGATGTATGTCTTGCCGTGCGTATCTGTGGTGACAATGGGATGCCACGTGATTCACTTGATGTATGTTTTGGTGATCAACTTGCGGGTTCCGCCCATGAACCTATGCATAGGGGTTGGCACACGTTTTCGTCGTGATTCTCTGGTAGGAACTTTGGGGCACTCTTTGAGGTTCTATGTGTTGGTTGAATAGATGAATCTGAGATTGTGTGATGCATATCGTATAATCATACCCACGGATACTTGAGGTGACATTGGAGTATCTAGGTGACATTAGGGTTTTGGTTGATTTGTGTCTTAAGGTGTTATTCTAGTACGAACTCTAGGGCTGTTTCTGACACTTATAGGAATAGCCCAACGGATTGATTGGAAAGAATAACTTTGAGGTGGTTTCGTACCCTACCATAATCTCTTCGTTCGTTCTCCGCTATTAGTAACTTTCGAGTGACTCTTTGTTGCATGTTGAGGGATAGTTATGTGATCCAATTATGTTAGTATTGTTGAGAGGACCTGCACTAGTGAAAGTATGAACCCTAGGCCTTGTTTCCTAGCATTGCAATACCGTTTACGCTCACTTTTATCATTAGTTACCTTGCTGTTTTTATAATTTCAGATTACAAATACCTTTAGCTACCATCCATATACCACTTGTATCACCCTCTCTTCGCCGAACTAGTGCACCTATACAATTTACCATTGTATTGGGTGTGTTGGGGACACAAGAGACTCTTTGTTATTTGGTTGCAGGGTTGCTTGAGAGAGACCATCTTCATCCTACGCCTCCTACGGATTGATAAACCTTAGGTCATTCACTTGAGGGAAATTTGCTACTGTCCTACAAACCTCTGCACTTGGAGGCCCAACAACCTCTACAAGAAGAAGGTTGTGTAGTAGACATCAAGCTCTTTTCTGGCGCCTTTGCCGGGGAGGTGAGTGCTTGAAGGTATATCTTTAGATCTTGCAATCGAGTCTTTTAGTTTCTTGTTTTTATCACTAGTTGGCGTGCTATTGTAAAAAGTGGAATTAAGTTTGTCTCATACGCTTCACCTTTTTAATATCTTGCGTGAGTATGATGGAAAGGATAATTGTGCTCAAGTGCTAGAAGAAGAAATCTATAAAATGTTTGGCACTAAATATTTGAATGATGGGCATGATTTCAATGTTGTTAGTATGAATTCCTTGAATATCCATGATGCTAATGATATGCAAAGCCACAAGCTTGGGGAAGCTATGTTTGATGAAGATGATATTTTTTGTTCCCCAAGCTTTGATGAGAAAATTTACTATGATGAAAGCATGACTTCTATCTATGATGATTATTGTGATGACACGTATGCTTTAAAGAATAATGATAACCATGAAACTTTTCATCTTGATTTCAATTTTCAATCACATGATAGTTATTTTGTTGAGGTTTCTCCCACTATTATTAATGAGAAGAATTTTGCTTATGTGGAGAGTAGTAAAATTTCTATGATTGTAGATGATGAAAAGAATGCTTTAGGTGTTGGTTATATTGTTAAATTCATTCATGATGCTACTGAAAATTATTATGAGGGAGGAACATATGCTTGTAGGAATTGCAATAATATCAAGTTTCCTCTCTATGTGCTTAAAATTTTGAAGTTATGCTTGTTTTACCTTCCTATGCAAGTTGATTCTTGTTCCCACAAGTTGTTTGCTCACAAAATCCCTATGAATAGGAAGTATGTTAGACTTAAATATGCTAGTCATATTCTTCATGATGCTCTCTTTATGTTTCAATTCTTATACTTTATGTGAGCATCGTTGAAATCATCATGCCTAGCTAGGGGCGTCAAACGATAGTGCTTGTTGGGAGGCAACCCAACTTTATTTTTGTTCCTTACTTTTTGCTCCTGTTTAGTAATAAATAAATCATATAGCCTCTGTTTATATGTGGTTTTATGCTTTTAATTAGTGTCTGTGCCAAGTAGAACCTTTGGGAAGACTTGGGGAAATTTTTTGTGATCATGTTGTAAAAAACAGAAACTCTAGCGCTCACGAGAATTGATGCCATTTTTATTTGGAGAGTGCTATTGTAACGCCCTCGATGCGGCTATATCTCCCACGTGTCGAAGCATGACTTAGAGGCATAACCGCATTGAAAGCAATGTCGCAAGTGAGGTAATCTTCACACAACCCATGTAATACATAAGGGAAAGAGATACATAGTTGGCTTACAATCGCCACTTCACACAATACATGAATAAAGCATTGCATCATCCAGATACAATCAAGGTCCAACTATGGAACCAAAATAAAAGAAGACTACCCCAAATGCTACACAGATCCCCGATCGTCCCGACTGGGCTCCACTACTGATCAACTGGAAATGGAACAACACAAAGAACGAGATCTTCATCGAGCTCCTCCTTGAGCTTGGTTGCGTCATCTGCACGGTTTAACGGCACCTGCAAACTGGTTTTGGAAGTATCTGTGAGTCACAGGGACTCAGCAATCTCGCACCCTCGCGATCAAGAATATTTAAGCTTATAGGAAGGGTAAAAGGTATGAGGTGGAGCTGCAGCAAGCGACTAGCATATAAGGTGGCTAACATACGCAAATGAGAGCGAGAAGAGAAGGCAAAAGCACGGTCGAACAACTATGATCAAGAAGTGATCCTATAACAACCTACATCAAACATTACTCCAACACCGTGTTCACTTCCCGAACTCCGCCGGAAAGAGACCATCACGGTTACACACGCGGTTGATGTATTTTAATTAAGGTCAACTTCAGGTTTTATACAACTGGACATTAACAAATTCCCATCTGCCCATAACCGCGGGCACGGCTTTCGAAAGTTCAAATCCCTGCAGGGGTGTCCCAACTTAGCCCATCACAAGCTCTCACGGTCAACGAAGGATAATCCTTCTCCCAAGACAATCCGATCAGGCTCGGCATCTAGGTTACAAGACATCCTCGACAATGGTAAAATAAGTCCAGCAACACCACCCGAATGTGCCGACAAGTCCTGATAGGAGCTGCACATATCTCGTTCTCAGGGCACACTCAAATGAGACATCCTACGAGTAAAATCAACCCCCAAGTTGCCCCGAGGTGGCCCCGCAGTCTAGTCGGTCGGACCAACACTCAGAGGAGCACTGGCCCGGGGGTTTAAATAAAGATGACCCTTGAGTCTGCAGAACCAAAGGGAAAGAAAAGTCTAGGTGGTGAATGGTAAAACCAATGTTGGGAATTGCTGGAGGAGTTTTATTCAAGGAAAACTGTCAAGGGGTTCCCATTATAACCCAACCGCGTAAGGAACGCAAAATCCGTGAACATAACACCGATATGACGGAAACTAAGGCGGCAAGAGTGGAACAAAACACCAGGCATAAGGCCGAGCCTTCCACCCTTTACCAAATATATAGATGCATTAATTAAATAAGAGATATTGTGATATCCCAACAAAATATCCATGTTCCAACATGGAACAAGCTCCAATCTTCACCTGCAACTAACAACGCTATAAGAGGGGCTGAGCAAAGCGGTAACATAGCCATACAATGGTTTGCTAGGACAAGGTGGGTTAGAGGCTTGGCTTAACAATATGGGAGGCATGATAAAGCATGTGGTAGGTATCGCATCATAGGCATAGCAAAAGAGCGAGCAAGTAGCAAGCAAAGATAGAAATGATTTTGAGGGTATGGTCATCTTGCCTGAGATCCCGCAAGGAAGAAGAACGAGTCCATGAAGAAGTCGAACGGACCCTCACAAACGCGACGTTATCGGAACTAACCCGAAGAAGCAACACCTGAAAGAAGCAAACAACATAGTAATCAACCATCACATAATCATGGCATGATGCACAACCAAGTATGATACATGTCCGTTTTAATGAAGCATGGCATGGCAAAAGTGCACAAGCAATCCTACAAATTAAGTGGAGCTCAATATGCAACTCCGTTGCATATTGACAAAACACCACGTGACTTATTTAGTTCGAACTTGCTTATGTACCCAACAATATTAAATGTTGTTAACCATGGCAAGGGGTGAAGCATGACAAAACTACCTATCTAGGCAAGTTTAAATGAGGCCGGAACAATCAAACAACAAGTCCAGAAAATCCTCATGTGCAATTTATGGATTTGGTACTGTTCTGCCCTAAACCATATTTTATAGTTGTTAAACATGCAAAGCAATGTCACCATGTTAAACTAGGCATTTTTCCACCCCATTTGCATATAAAGTTTATTAAATTTGGAGCTACGGTTATTTAGTTATGAATTAAAGCATTTTAACATGGCATTTAAGCAAATTTAAACAAACAGTATTTAAAGCATTTTAAAAATGGATGAAAATGACATATTATGAAACTAGATGAAAAACTAAGCATTTTTCATATATAAATTGTTTTAATCCAATGCACGGTTGTGAAGTTATTAAATGAATGATCATGAAGGGGTTTTCTGCAAAACTGTTGTCTCAGGAATAAATGATAAAATCGCCAAAACGGAAAAAAGGCACAGGCTGAATCTGGTGGGCACTGGGAGCTCACCATGGGCCTCGGCCCAGGTTAGTGAAGAGGCCAGGCAGCGCTGGGGTTGGCCTCACCGTGGGCGCGGCCCAGCTGGTGGAGAGGCCTCGTAGGCCGGCTGGATGGAAGCGACCCAGACAAAAGGTCAACGGGAGCGAGGCAGGGTCGAGGCGCTCGCTGGAGTTCGATGCAGAGCACGACGCGACAGCGGCTGCAGGTGTGCTGGGCAGGGATGGTTCAACGCGGGCAGCTCCGGTCGGGATCCTCTGGATCGAACGTAGCAGAGGACGGAGGGGCCCTAGGGCAGCTCGATTTGGTCAGCGGCGGGGATTGGTCAGGGGAGCTGGTGTCCCGTGGCAGCGATGAGCGGTGGAGGAAAATCCATGGTGCTCGACGCAGGAAGCGGCTTCAGACGCGGAGCTCGCCGGATCCGATAGCGGTGAAGGTCGTCGAGGCAGGGAATGGAGCTCCGGCGGCTTGGCCGCTCCGAGCGAGGCTCAAGGAGCTCGGGCACGTGTCATCCATGGCGCTGCTCCTATGGCACAACGAGGGAGGGAGAGGTTAGAGAAGGGAGAGACGAGAAAAAGAGGAGGACATGAAGAAGGAGCGGGTGGTCTGGCCTGGTTCGGTCCCTGGCGGCGGCGGCGGACGACGAGGCGAGGAGGAGGAGCATGGGGAGGATCTGGAACAAAGAAGAGCATGGGGTTTCGTTCCTGGCGTCTTGCAGGAGTTCCTACTTTAACGAAGCTCGTCAGCGGCACGGAGATGAGGAGAGCTCAGGCGCTGCTCGCTACTGCACGGGTATGGGGCGTGGAAGCTACAGGCGGCGGCATGTCCATGGCGTCAGGAAGGAGAGGGATCGAGCAGAGACCGGTGAGGTTGGTCGGGGATGGATTGGATCGGCTTGGTGGTTGGTTGGGCACTGAAAACAAGAAGAGTGGCGGCGGGGATGGATTGGATGGATTGAAGGATGGGACAGGATCCTTAATTCCTAGGGTTGCCCATTATATACGCTGGTGGGTTAGGTTAGAGGCTAATGGAACCCTCCGATCATAAACGGACGGTCGGGAAAAATAGGCTAGGGAGCCCAAATAAGAAAACAGAGACGTTTTGTAGATGTTTGGGGATGATCCGGACACAACGGTAACGACAGTCCGGGTCGGGTCCGGGACAGCTTTCGGACGCGCGTGTGAGGAGGTCCGCGGACTGACGAGAGAGCCTAGGTTGGGCCTGACGGTAGGTAGTGGGCTGTGCGGAAGTCCTCGGGCTGAGAGAAGAGAAGAGAGAGGCCCAGCGACTGTTTCCGAAGATCGAAAACGTCCGATGATAGACCAATTATAATGTCGCTATAGTTATCCGTTAGGGCATCAAACGAACTCCGATTACGATGAAACTTGGCAGGCGGTCTACCTACACTATAACAAGACCGCACGCCAACTCTCATCCCATTCTGAGAACATTTTTCAGCCACTTATAAAATAATATTTCGGACATGCCGCGGGCGCGTGCAAGGGTGATTGGGCTCAGAACGGACAACGGAGAGAACTCGGAGAACCCGGACGAATGCAAGTTGTAAAACATGATGATGCAATGCACATGATGACATGATAAGATGCAACACGCGAGCAAATGACATGACAACGTCAGCGAATAACTGGAAGACACCTGGCACATCGGTCTTGGGGCGTTACAACACTCCACTACTATGAGAGGATCTTGTCCCGAGATCTAGAATGGCACCGAAGGGAAAACGGAAGAGAAAGAGAAGAGGTAAAACTAAGTTGCTCCTTTGACAAACGAGTGAAACCAAAGAACCTTGCAAAGGTTAAGGCATTTCAAGAAAAGAATACAACGGAGATGACGAAGCTGAAAACACTCAGTTAGAAGAGAGGAACAAGGGAGAACAACTTCAGGCAGCACTCCGATTGTAAAGAAAAGGAATTGAATAAGAACTTGATAAGATGAGGGAACTGGAATGAAAACACGGCACCCGGTTGAATGAATAAGCAAAGGAAAGAACATGATCTTTGACAAAATGAGATGAAGGTTTGAAGAGAGAAACAGCACAATGCCTCCGAAAGGAGTGAGAGAATGGAATGGAATGAACGGAGGGGAAAACAAGGTCTTGAGAGAGCACGCTTACAACAAAAACTAGAACGGAGTTGTTGGGTTATCAACAACTAAAAGAACAGGCTTGTTGAGGGCTTATGGAAAACATCTCAAAAACTTGAGGTGAAAACCTGCCACAAACGAAAACAATTGGCTGCTTGAGAGCGACGGAGAGATGAAAACATCTTTCATCGCAAGAATAGGAGGAAACTTGGATCATTGATAAACACCATAAACAACAACATTCCTTAGGGAAGGTTTTAGGTGAAATATAACCCAAGATAACTCCAATGAAGAGATTGATGGATTTAAGATATCTCATTCTTGACAACATGTGAATCATGAAACATGAACTCAAATTATGAAGAATGACATAATACCACCTCCAATGATAGGGAAGGAAGTATTGCACTCCGGAATGCAAGATGAAGAATGCTTGAGCTCCTCTAAAAAGAATCTCAAAGAACACTTCAAGAAGGAATTAAATCTTTGATGAGCCACCATGTAGCGCCTCCATGAAGAACTCCGGTAAACAAAAGGATAACCCAAAGAAAGATGAAAAGAATAAGGTTGAAGCCTTGCAATGATTGAATGAAGCTTTGCGACGAGATAAATGAGAGATCTTGAAACTCCGGGAAAAGAAAAGATGAAACAAATGAAACCGAGAATTGGTGAGCCTCCGGAATAAGGAATTAATGCCTTGGATGAAACAATAATAAGAATTACATTATGCGTATCCTTCATCAATTAAATTGATGACAAATAATGGATTTGGCACACTACTTATTCTCATAGCAAGGATTAAGAGAGATATAGCGCAAACTTGAGAAGGTCTTCAACGAATCACCGGTCGGGTTGAAACAACAAAAAAATTGATATGATAAACGAAGGAAGAAAAATCTTTGAAGCACCACCGTAAGAATAGAAAATGAATGAAGTAAAAGGGATGAATCACCGGTAAGAATAAGAGAACAAAAGAAGATACTTGGGGGGATTCAGATACATGAGAATGAAGAGAGCACGAGCTGATTAGAGGAAATTTGAACGATGCACCGGTAGGATTTGGGGAACGAGAGCTGAAAGCTGAGAATGAATAATTCTGAGATGATGGGCTCCGGAGAATCAAACTGAAAAAGACTCCTGAATTACTCCGGATGGGTGAAAAGGATTCTCACAATTGAATACAATTACGAGAGGATGGCAACAAGCTGGAATCACGAATCTTTGGAAGAACGAATATGATTGCAGAGAAGCTCTTTTCCGGCCTTCAGATATTGAGAAAAAATGACGAGAACCACCACTAAGAATTGTTGAGACACTCCGGAAGAATCAAAAGCGACGAGGTAGAGTGTAGTGACCTGACCCGAATGGATCAAGTCTCTGTGCTTAAATGTCATCCCTGGATCGGTATGCTGACACACACAGTACTCGAGGATTTATAACAGAGGTAAATCACATGTGTAAAGTAACGTAAATACTATTACCTCAATCCAAAATAGCGGACGTAACAAGGTTGTGGATTCCCATCAACAGCAACGGCAAAGTTGAGTGTAGAAATCGTAACCCTAACGTATCACTTACTCGTCGTAAGATAATTCCTGCAACATGAGACGTTGCAGCCACAAAGGGTAAGTACATTGAATGTACTGGCAAATTCACACCATAGAGAATGATTAATAAAGGCTATCACTACATGCATATTTGGCTGGTGGAAAAGCTCTATGGTTATAAGGTTTTTTGCGAAAAGCCAATTTTTCCCTACTGCAAAGGAATAAATTTTATTTAACTATCATGGCGGTTGTTAATCATTGAGAATGGTTGACAGCATTCTCAATCCCAATTATGTAACATCATTAAACCCAACAAAATTATTTAAAGTCACATGATGAGATTCAGATGATAATCCAAGTACTAGATACTCAAGATGTCCATAACCGAGGACACGACTAATCATGGTTAGTTTATACACTCTGCAGAGGTTTGCGCACTTTTCCCCACAAGACTCGATATCCTCCGTTGGATTTCTCGCACTACATGGTGTTTGAGAAACGGATGACCGAGACATAGTCTTTCAGAAGCATTTGCACCTTACGATGGGTAGACCGTACCACCTACTACCCCTACATCTGCTAGTCTACCACTATAAGAGACTTAATCAACTATGCTAGAGCCCATAATAGCTTGTGGCTGCACACAGAAGTTTCTAGTATGAATAATCTCATGATCCCTTTGAGCCTGGGTGGCGGTCCATAAAAAAACAGGCAAATCCTGGAATACCCAGGTGCCTCAATCCACCCAGATGTGTGCTAAAGTTGCCACCTTAAGTAAACCATTAATTAACAAACTCACATTTGTCATGAAATACTCTCAAACCCAATCCATGTCTACGAGCATAGCATGGCAATATAAGCATAACGTAATAGTAACTCCCAAGGTTTGAATGTAGGGCAATAGGTTCCTACCTCATCAACTACTTCCCAATACCCACATGTTATCAATCCTACTCATGCAATGTTTGAGGTTTGAAACTAATGCATAAAAACTGGGTATGAATGGGATATGATCAAAGTGTGAACTTCCCTGCAATGTTGATGAAGATGATTCACACTCAAATCTCTTGATAGTTCTACTCGTCACACTCCGGTCAATCTATCGTACGCAAGCAATAGAACCACACATAAGCAATCACTCAACAGATCAGAAAGATCGAAGAAGACAATTCAGAAAACATCAAAACCAAGCAAATAACTCCTGCAACATAAAACAATTTCTAATAGTACCAAAATTATTTGAATTTGGCCTTATCAGAAAGTTTAGGTCAAGAGCTTTGATTTGCAAAAAGAATTAACTCAAACGGAGCTACGAAACTCAAGTTATGATCAAACAAAGTTTGAATTCAAATCTGATCTAATTCAAATTTTAAAATTTTCAAAAAGAGGTTTAAGTTCTTTTACTGGATAGAGGGGATCATAACGAAGAAGTGGGCATTGGTTTCGTTGAATTGGACTAACGAGTAAAAAGTTGTAGCCGTTTGAAGTACACGGACTAATCTGTGAAGAAAATTTATCACGAATAGGTCCCTGGCCCAAAACTAAAATAAAAGAAAAAGAGAAACGCTACCGAACGAACGTTCGCTGCCGAACGTCAACTAATGAATATGTTCACTAGAACTACCTAAACAGAAAACGTTCGTTAAATAAACTAACAAAATAATAAACCACTCTAATCTAAAACCCAAAAAAACCGTAGGAAACCGAGGGGTTTTTGTACCGGTTCTCGCGGATTCAACCGTGGCGAGAAAAACCAACGGCGGTGGTGGTGGCATTCTCCGGCGATGGCAACGGCGAGGTGGGACGGCGCTGCAGCGGCTCCGGCGGGGTGCAGCAACGACGGTGGCGGCGCGGGGCGGATGCGGCAGAGGGCCACGACAGCGGCGGAGCGGCGCAAGGCGGCGGAGATGGCGGTGCGAGGGTGCGGCGGCGGATCTCGCCGGGGCGGCGGCGGTTGCTGCGAGGAGCAGCACGGGGCGAGGGGACGGGGTATTTAAGAGGAGGGGGAGGCGAGAGGCGTGGCCGAGGGGTAAAGCGAGGCGACGCGAGTAGTCCGAGGCGGGGTCGGCGGCCATGGCGGCGCGGCGGCCTGCTGCGGGTAGAGTCCCGCCCGGGAGGTCGGGGCGCACGGTGTCGGACTGGGCCATGGCCTGGCTTCGGCTGGGCCGGCCTAGTCGGGGAAGATTTTTTTAAAAGCATTTCCAGAAAATTAAAATAATAAAACAAGATAATTAAAAATATTATATAGGCATATAATATATCAACATTTTCAGAAAAAGATTTTCTATAACATGAACATTTTTCTTGCATTAAATAAAATACAGATAAATTCTAATAATTCAAACAGTGCTCCTGCTCTAATAAAATCCAATAAAAATCATTTTAAAAATACCAAAATGATTTCAAATTAATTTTTCTCCAATTTTCTATTGTAGGGAATCATGTTACCCTATTTTCCATGTATTTTGTTTTTGGAAAAATATAATTTGAATAAAACTCAAATAACTCTAAATTGTAGGGAATCATGTTATCCAAAAGGACTTTGAATTTGATCCTTTTAACTTCCAACTCATATTTCATATATTTTGAAGAAGTCATTTTATCTTTTCTCATGAAAATCATTGAGTTGCTTGAAGTTTATGAATTTGAAATACTTTCAAATGAAACTCAAATATTTTCAACAACCCTTTTCATTTAATTTAAATGGAAGAAGTCATGTCATCTTCTCTCTAGGGTTTTGTGTTGAAAAGAATTTGAATTCATGGAGATCACGAATGAAAAATGAAAGTTTAGGAAAGTCCTTTTATTCCCTCTCATTTAACTTTCAAAATGTTTCAAATTTCACTCAATCAATCACACAACAATCAATCAAACAATCAATCAATTTATTATAACATTCCAAAATTTAGAATTTTGGGATGTTACAAACCTACCACCCTTAAAATGAATCTCGTCCTCGAGATTCGGAGAGGCTAGAAAGAAAGAGGTTAGGGTCGGGTGAGGGAGTCCTGGATTAGGGGGTGTTCGGGTAGCCGGACTATACCTTCAGCCGGACTCTGGGACTATGAAGATACAAGATTGAAGACTTCGTCCTGTGTCCAGATGGGACTTACCTTGGCGTGAAAGGCAAGCTTGGCGATGCGGATATTCAAGATCTCCTACCATTGTAACCGACTCCGTGTAACCCTAACCCTATCCGGTGTCTATATAAACCAGAGGGTTGTAGTCCATAGGCAATCAACTCCATACACAACAATCATACCATAGGCTAGCTTCTAGGGTTTAGCCTCCTTGATCTCGTGGTAGATCTACTCTTGTACTACCCATGTCATCAATATTAATCAAGCAGGACGTAGGGTTTTACCTCCATCAAGAGGGCCCGAACCTAGGTAAAACATCCTGTTCCCTGCCTCCTCTTACCATCCGGCCTAGACGCACAGTTCGGGACCCCCTACCCGAGATCCGCCGGTTTTGACACCGACATTGGTGCTTTCATTGAGAGTTCCTCTGTGTCGTCGCCTTTAGGCCCGATGGCTCCTTTGATCATCAACAACGATGCGGTCCAGGGTGAGACTTTTCTCCCCGGACAGATCTTCGTCTTCGGCGGCTTCGCTCTGCGGGCCAATTCGCTCAGCCACCTGGAGCAGATCGAAAGCTACGCCCCTGGCCATCAAGTCAGGTTTGGAAGCTTAAACTACACGACTGACATCCGCGGAGACTTGATCTTCGATGGGCCCGAGCCACGGCCAAGCGCGCCACACTATCTCGAGGGGCATGATCTAGCTCTGCCCCCGGACAGTGTCCTGGAGGCCGCACACGCCTCGGTTCCGACCCCTAACTCGGAGCCTATTGCGCCGATCGAGGATGAGCGGTTGGACGTCAGCTCGGGGGCTGCGATCCCGAAAGCGATCGAGCTGAACGCTAGCCCCGCACTCTGCACGACCCGTGACTCCGAGGATCCGGAGTCCTTCCCGGACTCCGAACCCCCGCGCCCCTGCCAATCGAATCCGATTGGGCGCTGATAATGGAGTTCACAGCCGCAGACATCTTTCAGCATTCGCCTTTTATAAGGAGAGCCCTGGCCGGACTACGGTCAGCGAGGGTGGGATACGGACGATGAGGAAATTCAAAGCCCACCCACCACCCACTTTGTAGCTCCGAAGACATCGACGGCATGGACGACGATGTAGGAGACGAACAGGAACCAGCACCTGTAGGGCGCTGGAAGGCCACCTCGTCATATGTCATATATATGGTGGATACTCCAAAAGATGGAGATGGCGATGGAACAGTGGGGGATGACGCCCCCAAGAAACAGCCAAAGCGCCGGCGGCGCCGCTCTAAATCCCGCCAAAACAAAAACGGTGATTCCGGCACAGGAGATAATACTACCCCGGATAACGTCGAAGAACACCCACCTCAGCAAGATTCGACACAGGAAGATGTAAAAGCCAGCCCTCATGAGAGAGCGGCAGACCGAGAGGTCGAGGATGATAACTATACGCCTCCCTTCGAAGACGAGGCAAGCCTCGATGACGACGAATTCGTCATACCATGAGACCTCGCCGAACAAGAGCGTTTTAAACGCAGGCTTTTAGCCACGGCAAGCAGCCTCAAGAAAAAGCAGCAATAGCTTAGAGCCGCCCAAGATTTGCTAGCTGACAGATGGACTGAAGTCCTTGCGGCCGAAGAGTATGAACTCGAACGCCCCTCCAAGAGTTACCCGAAGCGCAGGCCGCTACCCCGATCAGAGGAGGAAGCACCTACATCACCAGCGCATGACATGGCAGACCGGCCACCTCGCCGCCGCGACAGAGAGGCCTCTCGGCCCTCCACCCAAGCCATCCCCCGACGCCGCTCAAATAAGGCACGGGAAAATGTGCCCGACCTGCGAGACATACTGGAGGATATGGTAAGACAAACAAGATCGATCTATGGATCGCGCAGGAGCCCTACGGCATGTGACAATGATTTTCACTCCGGATACAACAAATCCGGCCGGGCCGAACACAACAGACATAGCTCTTCCGAACTGCGTCGTGATATAGCCCAGTACAGAGGCGCCGCACACCCGCTATGCTTCACGAATGAAGTAATGGATCATAAAATCCCAGAGGGTTTCAAACCTGTAAACATCGAATCATACGATGGCACAACAGATCCGGCGGTATGGATCGAGGATTATCTCCTTCACATCCACATGGCACGCGGCGATGATCTACACGCCATCAAATACCTCCCGCTCAAACTTAAAGGACCGGCCCGGCATTGGCTTAACAGCTTGCCAGCAGACTCAATCGGTTCTTGGGAGGACCTAGAAGCCGCATTCCTCGACAAATTCTAGGGCACTTTCGTGCGACCACCGGACGCCGACGACTTAAGCCACATAATTCAGCAGCCAGAGGAATCGGCCAGACAATTCTGGACACGGTTCCTAACAAAGAAAAACCAGATAGTCGACTGTCCGGACGCAGAGGCCCTAGCAGCCTTCAAGCATAACATCCGCGACGAGTGGCTTGCCCGGCACCTGGGACAAGAAAAACCGAAATCCATGGCAGCCCTCACAACACTCATGACTCGCTTTTGCGCGGGAGAAGACAGCTGGCTAGCTCGCAGTAACAACTTATCCAAGAACCCTGGTAATTCGGATACCAAGGACAAAAGTGGTAGAACACGTCGGAATAAGCAAAAATGCCACGTTAGCAGCGACAGCAATGAAGACACGACAGTCCATGCCGGATTCATAGGCTATAAATCCGGTCAGCAGAAAAAGCCATTCAAAAAGAATACTCAGGGCCCGTCCAGTTTGGACTGAATACTCGATCGCTTGTGCCAGATACATGGCACCCCCGAAAGGCCAGCCAATTACACTAACAGGGATTGTTGGGTGTTCAAGCAGGCAGGCAAGTTAAGGGCCGAAAACAGAGACAAGGGGCTGCACAGCGACGACGAGGAGCCCAAGCCGCCGAACAACAATGGACAGAAGGGCTTTCCCCCACAAGTGCGGACGGTGAACATGATATACGCAACCCACATTCCCAACCGGGAGCGGAAGCGTGCACTACGGGACATATACGCGATGGAGCCAGTCGCCCCAAAGTTCAACCCATGGTCCTCCTGCCCGATCACTTTTGATCGAAGGGACCATCCCACTAGCATCCGTCATGGCGGCTTCACCGCATTGGTTCTCGACCCAATCATCGACAGATTTCATCTCACAAGAGTCCTCATGGACGGCGGCAGTAGCCTGAACCTGCTTTATCAGGATACAGTGCGGAAAATGGGCATAGATCCCACAAGGATTAAGCCCACAAGAACGACCTTTAAAGGCGTTATACCAGGTGTAGAAGCCAACTGTACAGGCTCAGTAACACTTGACGTGGTCTTCGGATCCCCGGACAATTTCCGAAGCGAAGAGTTAATCTTCGATATAGTCCCGTTTCGCAGTGGCTATCACGCCCTGCTCGGACGAACCGCATTCGCAAAGTTCAATGCGGTGCCGCACTACGCATATCTCAAGCTCAAGATGCCAGTCCCTCGAGGAGTAATTACGGTCAACGGAAACACCGAACGCTCCCTCCGCACGGAGGAGCATACTGCGGCTCTCGCAGCGGAGGTACAAAGTAGCCTTCTCAGGAAATTCTCCAGTCCAGCCATTAAAAAGCCAGACACTGCCAAGAGCGCCTGGAGTAACCCACAGCAGGACCGCCTGGCACACTCTGAGCAAGCGTAGCAATGCGGCCCCAACCCCAGCTTTCGTGACATAGCGAAACCAGTACCTCGCGTACATAACTACGCCCTTGAAATACCATGGGCATAGGGGAAGGGGCACAATAACGGCACACCCAAAATACGGCTTAAAACGTACTAGGGGCTGCCGGATTCTTTTTTTAATTTTTTCTTACTTTCAGGACTCCATACTTCGGACGACTTATTCGGCAATTCGACTGCCGCACAAACGATGCAAGATCCAGGGAGGCAGACAAGCCATGCCGCATTATGGAACTCCCAGGTGGTCTCTGTTACGAGCGGTATACCTGTTTTAAACACAATTCCGCGGCCTGCCCCTGGTCAGGACATACTAAATAGTCCAATATTTTTTGCTTACCGCACTATTTGTATCGTTCGGCTTTGATAAATAGCCTCTCTATAAGCAATGCATAGCTTTCTGTCTATTTTTCGCATTATCACCTTTTCATATATATGTTTATGACATGTTACACCCGTACACTGTGGTACGGCAAAATACGTCAGGGGCTTTAGTACCCATAAATATGGCGTGAGAAGTCCATACACTTTCACAAGTGCGGCACCCCGAACTTATAGCACTATATGCATCGGCTCTGAATCATGATTTGGGTCAATAGTTGGGTTTGCCCGGCTCCTATGTTTTGGTGCCTTACGTTACGCTATATCGGCTAAGGTAGCACTAGGAGAACCACTGTGATTGTGCCCCGGTTGAGCTGGGTTAAGCACCTCAGTGGAGAAAGCTAAAACTGACTGTCATGCTATGGCGAGAGACCGGTCGCTGTTCGAGAGGTTTTTCGAGTCCCTAAAGACTTATGCCGCTTCGAGCGAGGAGCCGGCTTTGTCCGCCCAAGGCGTGGATAGCGCCTCGAACTCGGTCTTCCGAACTAGGGGCTTCGCCGAAATTTAAAATTATAGAGTTCTATGGCTAAGTGAGAGTGTTCAAGCATTATAGTCCGATTGCCTGGTTCGTTGTGCTGAGCGCCTCCCTCGAAGGACCCAACTATGGGAAAAAGAGCGCTCAGGTTTATCCCGAACACCCCAGCACTAGTGGCATTTGGGAAGAAGCCGACGACTGGCCATCTCTCAATTTTTGATAAACGACCGCATAGAAAGTAATATTTTAAATTCAACAAGCATTGCTTAGCGCATATGAACAAGTTTTCAGCGCACAGGATAAACACGAGCGAGTTCATTCAAAAATTACATCCTTGGTACATTCATCCGCCACAAGGCGGGCACCCGCTAGAACATCCTTATAGTAGTTCTCGGGCTTGCGATGCTCCTTCCCCGGCGGCGGCCCGTCCCTCACAAGCTTCTCACCGTCCAGCTTGCCCCAGTGCACCTTTGCACGGGCAAGGGCCCTACGAGCACCTTCGATGCAGACGGAGCGCTTCATGACCTCGAGCCTTGGACAGGCCTCCACCAGTCGCCACACCAGCCCGAAGTAGCTCCCAGGCAGGGCCTCTCCGGGCCACAGCCGAACTATGAAGCCCTTCATGGCCTGTTCGGCTGCCTTGTGGAGCTCGACCAGCTGTTTCAGCTGGTCGCTCAAGGGCACAGGGTGTCCGGCCTCAGCATACTGAGACCAGAACACCTTCTCCGTCGAGCTGCCCTCTTTGGCTCGGTAGAATGCGGCGGCGTTGGATACGCTGCGGGGAAGATCTGCGAATGCCCCTGGAGAGCTCCGGATTCGGGTAAGTAACAAGTACTTCACTTTTATACTTCTGCTTTGCATAAAGAATGCCTTACCCGCCGCTATCTTTTTCATCTCCTCCAACTCTTGGAGGGCCTTTTGGGCTTCGGCCTTGGCAGACTTGGCAGTCTCAAGGGCCGCCGCGAGCTCGAAACTCCTGCTGCACCTGCTGCACCTCGCCGACCTGGGCCTGAAGCTCCAAACTCTCATGTTTTTTCATGAGAGCCTGAAGCTCCTGCTGCACCTCGCCGACCTGGGCCTCAAGTTTCTCTCGCTCGGTGCACTCCACGGCCGTTTTCTTTTCGGCCTCGGACAGCGCCTGCTTGAGGGTCGCCACCTCAGTCGTGGCCCCTACAATAAGCAGTACAATCCTATTATTTTTTGCAATCATGTCTTCTTATAGGCACTTTTTTGTAAGGTATTTCTTACCATCTTTCTCCTCGAGCTGCCGTTTGGCAAGGTCGAGCTCTTGCTCGGTCCACTCGAGGCCCTATTTCAGGGCACCCACCTCCGTAGTCAGTGCGGCGGTGGCCAGCAGCGAAGACTGCATACGTATATTGACTCCTTTTTAGTTAGACTCCTGCGATATTTAATAGATCCTCTATTCGGCTTTTCTTTCCGAACGCCAAATAGAGCATCAGGGGCTACTGTCTATATGGTAATATTTTTACATATTTTTACTTATCTTGAAGCCTGTTAGAAGGCTAGCACAAGCTTCAGTCAGTCCGCTTTTGGCGGACCGAACCTTCTGGACCACCGTACTCATGATGGCACGGTGCTCCTCGTCGATGGAGGCGCCCTTAAGCTCCTCCAGTAGATTGTCCGGCACCTCCGGCTGGACGGAGGACGCCGGCTCAGAAGGCTTACTCCTCTTGGAAGGAGTTCGCCTACCGCGGTCCGAAACTGTTGTAGATTCCGATGCGGTGTCGGGCTCAAAGCCGGACTTGGAGCCTTGGGGGGTCTTGTCCCCATCACTCCTGGAGTCCGGGAGGTTGCCTTGTGGCTCCTCCGGAACCACCACCTCCTGCCCCGGGGCTTGTCGCGGTGCCACTTCGGCGTCGTCCGCAGTGCGGGGGGAGACACCGGGCGGAACTGAGTTCACGTCCGACGAGTCCAGGGAGCCGCGTGACGATTCGTCGACTTCTGCCCGGGGCGGACTGCATAATTACATTCGACATTAGGGAAAGCTGTGCAATAAAGGAACATCATGAGTTACTCTGATATCCGAACTTGCGATTTCACCGGACGCTTGGCCCTGTTCGGCCACTCCTCTTCGCCCTCTTCGGCGTCGGGAGCGTAGTCCGGCGGAGGGGTCTTCCTTTTCCTAGACCCCTCGGCCTCCCCCGTTGGGGCGGCCTTCCTCTTCTCTCCTCCCTCTGCTGGGGGGAGAGTTTTCTTCTTCCTCCTCCTCGTTTTCATGGGAGGAGGGCATCTCAGACTCGTCAGATGACGAGTCCGACACGACCACATTGCGGGCACTCTTTCGAGTCCCTGTGGTCTTCTTCTTCTTGGCCTTCTTCTCCGGCACCACATAAGGCGCCGGAACCAGCAGCTTCACTAGTAGAGCTGGGGCTGGGTCTTCGGGCAGCGGAGCCGGACAGTTAATCGGTCCGGATATTTCCCGCCAAGCCTGTCAAAGGTAAGGGAGTTTAGATCCCGCATAGTGTCAAACTATGAAAAAAGCTTAAACATCCCGTAAAAGGTGTAGATGGCTTACCTCGCTAGCGTGACGCTTCGAGCTGTATCCGCGGTCCTCGGAAGCGGACGCGGGAGCCTCGACGCCCTTGAATAGCATCTTCCAGGCATCTTCGTACGTCGTGTCGAAGAGCCTGCTAAGGGTTTGATGCTGCGCCGGGTCAAACTCCCACAGATTAAAATCCCGTTGTTGGCACGGGAGGATCCGGCGGACGAGCATAACCTAGATTACATTAACAAGCCGGACTGGCTTGTCCACCAGGGACTGGATGCATGTTTGCAATCCGGTCACCTCTTTTTCGTCACCCCACGACAGGCCCATCTCTTTCCAGGACACAAGCCGCGTGGGGGGTCCGGATCGGAACTCGGGGGCTGCGGTCCATTTCGGATCACATGGCTCGATGATGTAAAACCACCCGGATTGCCATCCCTTTAGGGTCTCCACGAAAGAGCCCTCGAACCATAGGACGTTGGCCATCTTGCCCGCCATGGCGCCTCCGCACTCTGCCTGGCTGCCACGCACCACCTTGCGCTTGACGTTGAAGGTCTTGAGCCAGAGGCTGAAATGAGGGCGGACGCAGAGAAAAGCCTCGCACATGACGATAAACGCCGAGATGTTGAGGATGAAGTTCGGGGCCAGATCGTGGAAATCCAGGCTGTAGTAGAACATGAGCCCCCGGACAAATGGGTGGAGTGGATAACCCAGTCCGCGGAGGAAGTGGGGGAGAAATACTACCCTCTCATGGGGCCTTGGGGTGGGGAGAAGCTGCCCCTCTTCAGGAAGCCGGTGTGCGATGTCCTTGGATAGGTATCCGGCCTTCCTTAGCTTCTTGATTTTGCCCTCTGTGGAGGTAGAGACCATCCACTTGCCTCCCGCTCCGGACATTGCTGGAGAAGATTGAGGTGGGAAGTGCGGGCTTGGGCGCTGGAGCTCGGGTGCGTAGGAGATGGATAGGCAAAGGAGGAAGAAGGCGTAGGTAAAAAGGTGGATCCTTATCCCCTTATATGGGTGGATGCGGTTGTGCGTCCCCACCTGCCTAGTAAAACTCGCTTGCCTCCCAAGCGCCGTGATAAGTGGCGCAGTTGGGTTACCCACGTCCGTATTGATGAGAATCCCGCAAAAGGGGGGTACACGATCTGTGCTTTGACAAGACGTGCCAAGGAAACCGCCTCGCAAAACACGCTGAGGTGGAAAAGTGAAAACGATTCGAGTGAAGGACTTGGCCGTAGTGTGATGACGCACTATGGAATACGTCAGCAGATTTGATTTGTGTTAATATTATTCTCTCTATGGCAATATGTGGAAGCTTATTTTCCAGAGCCGGACACTACTCTTGGTGTTTACAATCTTCTATGAAGGACTTGGAGGAGGAACCCGCCTTGCAATGACGAAGACAATTTGCGCGCCGGACTCGTCGTCATTGAAGCCTGGTTCAGGGGCTACTGAGGGAGTCCTGGATTAGGGGGTGTTCGGGTAGCCGGACTCCTAGACTATGAAGATACAAGATTGAAGACTTCATCCCATGTCCGGATGGGACTTACCTTGGCGTGAAAGGCAAGCTTGGCGATGCGGATATTCAAGATCTCCTACCATTGTAACCGACTCTCTGTAACCCTAACCCAATCCGGTGTCTATATAAACCGGAGGGTTGTAGTCCGTAGGCAATCAACTCCATACACAACAATCATACCATAGGCTAGCTTCTAGGGTTTAGCCTCCTTGATCTCGTGGTAGTTCTACTCTTGTACTACCCATATCATCAATATTAATCAAGCAGGACGTAGGGTTTTACCTCCATCAAGAGGGCCCGAACCTGGGTAAAACATCGTGTTCCCTGCCTCCTATTACCATCCGGCCTAAACGCACAGTTTGGGACCCCCTACCCGAGATCCTCCGGTTTTGACACCAACATCGGGGTCTTCTCAAAATCCATCGATCATCACAAGGGTCTGGGGTGCTACCACCCTTAGAAGCATGGTTACGGTTCCATCAAAACTCATACACTCCATCCTTATTGTTGACAGTGTCAGTCTTCTCAGATTCTCGAGATAATTCCTTCTGTGGCTCTTCCGGTAGTGGCATAACCTTTACCTCAATTCTTCTGTCCTTTCTTCTTGGTAAGGTTATTCTGAGATTGGGTCTTCTTAGCTGACGGGTCTGGCGCCAATACTAAATAACTATTGATATCTCATGGTGGTTAACAATTTAGGGTTTCTCCTGCACGAAATGGGTCTGGTTGATCCTCACCCTATAACCTACGGTTGGCAAAAGCTGCCTTGTACAAGGGGAAAAAATTCTTATACCATCCTAAGGTTTAAACAAGGTTTTGATCGTCGTCTCTCTACTATAGGTAAGTCACTCAGATTTACCATCCCATATAGCAAGGCGAATAATAAGAGTAAGTCGGTATGGTGATCAATCCATCCCGCACCCAAATCATTACCTTGTACATGGTTTAGCGTATCTCGCATTCTAACACTCGGTCATCCTGACAAGCATTGCAGAATTTCTCTTGTCGACGAACTAGGTTCGGATAAACCCATTGATTCTGCAAGCCAAACAAACATCTATCGTTCCTTCACAACTCTTAGGTTTTGCATTACTCCTATAAAATCGTTTGCCGATAAACGTCGTATCTTCCTCCGGGGTTTTTCCTTCAGCAAGAATGTGCTTGCTTCTTGGCAGGTCCAGGGGCCTGTGGGTTATGGCCCATCTCATCACTTGTAGTCCTTGAACTTATCATCGGGCAACTGATCATTATTTCAACTTCCAACTTCCTAGTATTCTTAAATCCATCCAATTGTACTGTCTTCCTTCCTTCTATTGGCACCAAACTAGGACATGATTACTAAGACTCATCATGGAGTTTCCGTTGATCCATATTTCCGACATCATACCTCTTTTATATCCAATAGTAATTTATCTATTCATCCTCGTGGGATATCCCTCATACCGAGATAAAAACTTATACTTATGAAGTCCATATTCCACTTCGTGGAACATCATTATCCTTTCCAGGGTCAAGCGTCCTTACAGGGGAATATTGGCCATCTCTGCATGGCACTTCTTCAACTGGGAAACGTGAAACACATCTTGAACTCCTGACAGTCCTTCGGGTGACTCCAACTTGTTGGCCACTTCTCCCATACGCTCCAAAACTCGGTATGGTCCTACAAATCTCAGGGCTAACTTTCCCTTAACTCCAATTCGTTTAACTCCTCGCAGAGGGGGCACACAAAGACATGCTCTATCTCCAATTTCATAGACTACCTCCTTGAGTTTTTGAGTCTACATAACTCTTCTGCCTAGACTGAGCTACCTTCAGTCTATCTCGAATCAACTTAACATTCTCTTCTGACTCCTTGATCACATTTGGTCCAACAACTGACGGTCTCCAACTTCATCCCACATACTCTTGGGGCATCACACATATCGAGACAAAACTCGTATTCATTTTGTCCGAAATCCACTCAGTGGAGTATCCTTATCTTTTCCAGGAGTCAAGGGTTCTTACAAGGTACTACCACCCTTAAAATGCACAAATCTTCCATAGACCATATTTCTCATATCCTCAAAAATGGTCAAAATTCTTATTCATAGGGTAACAACTCATAAAATCCATATCAGTACCAACGATGCTACTTTATTCATTCTCAAATGATTACTATCTCTTGCTCCTCGATTACATGTCTCAACTCAACACCTCAATATAAAAGAAAATGTTCTCACTTCTACTACTCCATTTCTTTTGTTGCAAACTCAACTATCTAGCAAAATTTTCCTTCTCCTTGGGGCATTCTCTGGCAAAGTGCCCTGCTCCATTACCACTAAAACATATTGCTCCTGACAAGTATCGAGGTTTCCTTTTTGGGCAACTGTTGAGGTAGTGCCCTGACTCCTTGCACCTATAACATGTGATATGACTCAGATCCTTCTTGGAATCCACTCTGCTTCTTTTTCTGGACTTCTCCATTCCAATTAGGGCTTCTATTTCCTATGGGTCATACTCTACTTCCTCTGTCGGGAATTCTACTAGATCCCCATTCAAACAATTTTGGGAGATGTGTCCTTCTTCTCCACATGAATAGCAAGACTTAGTGCAGGGTTTACTCAGGTCTTCTTTAGGTGTGTCCTCCATCTCTTCCTTCATCACAGCTTCTTCTAAAATTTCCGTGAGGGCTCCTTTCATTACTTCGTTCTTCTGTTGGATGGTTCGTTGTACCATGGGGTAAATGTGACACTGAGCAGGATAATGGGTAGTCCCTTCACACAAGAAACAAGTAATCTGCCTAGTTGGGCATTCTTCAACTGGGTGACTTCCTTCACAATTAGGGCATTCATCCTTGTGTTCTTTATGGGTGTGTCCGATTTCTCCACGAATCTTGCATGCACAAGGTTTCTTCATATCCTTTCCATAAGGCTTCAACTTCTGGGACACAAGCCGAGACTTTGGCAAAGTCAACTTAAATTCTTTCCAAGTGGTTACTCCTTGCCATCCATTGATGGTTTGGTACATCCTCCACCAAGTAGCAGCACCTCTTTCAAAGCACTAAAGAGCATGTTGGGTCATATCCTTTCCGACTACAGAGCTATTCTTCATGTGATCCTCCATGTTCTAAATCCATCGGTCCGTCTCCAATTGACTTATCGGTCCAGAAAATATAAGCTCATCTTCATTCATCCTCTATTGGGTCCATGGGTTTGGGGTGACATAAGAGAGATAGAGAGGGATACACACAATACAAACAAAAGTTTTGAAAAGACAGATTTTATTTGTGGCTATCGGGAAAAACATCAAACAAATGACAGCTCACAAACGTCGCATCTAACGTAGGTATATAACAGGGGTTTGGTCTTCTAAAGGTCAATAAATGTTCAATGTCTCCAAACTCTTCAAGCCTTGTTCATCCCTCCAATGGCTTCTTCTGATCATGCTTGTCTTCTCAAGTTCTTTTACCAGATCAACTCTATTGACGCGAAGTCTCTCGTGACGTCCTTTAATATTCTGGAGTTGCGTTCCAAACTTCTGGTTTCAACATCCTTCACATGAACCATGGTCATACTGTCCTTTAGTTCCTGACAAATCTCCGGTATCTCGAGGTTGTAGCTCCTCCAGCTTGGCTACTTACAGCTTTTGGTTCCTGAGTTCTTCATGAAATGCTTCCTTGTCTAATAGGGCTTCATGGAGCTCCACCTTAAACTTCTTGATGTACTACTCCAGATTCTGGCGTTACACCAGCTAAGGTTAAAACTTCATCTTACTGTTAGGTGCTCCATCAGCCTTCTACCATCCAATCCTTCCGAAGAATGCATGCTTAGCTGAGCTCGGTGACCATAGTATCAGTGGCGATGACATCATGGATAACTGTGTTTCTGCCCTTGTCATTGCCATGAGCTATCTTCCATAGTTGATATCTCCCGCCTTAGGGTTTTCTTGACAAAACTTTGAGTTCTCATGCTCCTTGTTTCAGTCTTTCTCTGATACACCTTGATCTCGGGTATTGACAACTTCCATAATCTGTCAAGTTCCATAAGGATAGCCTTCCTAGGTCATACAAATCTAGGGATTCTTAAGAGCCTTCAAATTCTCCTAGTCTTCGGAGTCTTCAACCATTGTAGTTTCCATTATTCAGATGCACATTAAATTCCTCTTCATTCCGAAGCGGTCTTAGTTGTACAATATCTTGTACTTCTTGGAGTGGTCTTATCCGTCGAATCTTCGAGTGATCCAAAGGGAAAAGGGATATGGTCTCACTAAAAGGGAATTTTTGAATAAGCTCAGAAGAGAAGAGAGGTAAAAGATCTTTTTTAAAGGGAAAGTTGTAGAGAAAAAGCTTTGCTATGGGCTTGCCAGTTTCTAGGGTCACGTCCTATAGTCAACATGTGCTCTGATACCATCTTGTAGCAACCTGACCCGAATGGATCAAGTCTCTATGCTTAAGTGTCGTCCCTGGATCGGTATGCCTACACACACAGTACTCGAGGATTTATAACAGAGGTAAATCACATGTGTAAAGTAACGTAAATACTATTACCTCAATCCAAAATAGCGGAAGTAACAAGGTTGTGGATTCCCATCAACACCAACGGCAAAGTTGAGTGTACAAATTGTAACCCTAATGTATCACTTACTCGTCGTAAGATAATTCCTGCAACATGAGACGTTGCAGCCACAAAGGGTTAGTACATTGAATGTACTGGCAAATTCACACCATAGAGAATGATGAATAAAGGCTATCACTACATGCATATGCGGCTGGTGGAAAAGCTCTATGGTTATAAGGTTTTTTGCGAAAAGCCAATTTTTCCCTACTGCAAAGGAATAAATTTTATTTAACTATCATGGCGGTTGTTAAACATTGAGAATGGTTGACAGCATTCTCAATCCCAATTAAGTAACATCATTAAACCCAACAAAATTATTTAAAGTCACATGATGAGATTCAGATGATAATCCAGGCACTAGATACTTAAGATGTCCATAATCGGGGACACGTCTAATCATGATTAGTTTATAAACTCTGCAGAGGTTTGCACACTTTTCCCCACAAGACTCGATCTCCTCCGTTGGATTTCTCGCACTACATGGTGTTTGAGAAACAGATGACCGAGACATAGTCTTTCAGAAGCGTTTGCACCTCACGATGGGTAGACCGTACCACCTACTACCCCTACATCTGCTGGTCTACCACTGTAAGAGTTCACACGACTTAATCAACTATGCTAGAGCCCATAATAGCTTGTGGCTGCACATGGAAGTTTCTAGTATGAATAATCTGATGATCCCTTTGAGCCTCGGTGGCGGTCCATAAAAACACAGGCAAATCCTGGAATACCCAAGTGCCTCAGTCCACCCAGATGTGTGTTAAAGTTGCCACCTTAAGTAAACCATTAGTTAACAAACTCACATTTGTCATGAAATACTCTCAAACCAAATCCACGTCTACGAGCATAGCATGGCAATATAAGCATAACATAATAGTAACTCCCAAGGTTTGAATGCAGGGCAGTAGGTTCCTACCTCATCAACTACTTCCCAATACCCACATGTTATCAATCCTACTCATGCAATGTTTGAGGTTTGAAACTAATGCATAAAAACTGGGTATGAAAGGGATATGATCAAAGTGTGAACTTGCATGCAATGTTGATGAAGATGATTCGCACTCAAAACTCTTGATAGTTCTACTCGTCACACTCCGGTCAATCTATCGTACGCAAGCAATAGAACCACACATAAGCAATCACTCAACAGATCAGAAAGATCGAAGAAGACAATTCAGAAAACATCAAAACCAAGCAAATAACTCTTGCAACATAAAACAATTTCTAACAGTACCAAAATTATTTGAATTTAGACTAATCAGAAAGTTTAGGTCAAGAGCTTCGATTTGCAAAAAGAATTAACTCAAACGGAGCTACGAAACTCAAGTTATGATCAAACAAAGTTTGAATTCAAATCTGATCTAATTCAAATTTTAAAATTTTCAAAAACAGGTTTAAGTTTTTTACTGGATAGAGGGGATCATAACGAAGAAGTGGGCGTTGGTTTCGTTGAATTTGGACTAACGAGTAAAAAGTTGTAGCCGTTTGAAGTACACGGACTAATCTGTGAAGAAAATTTATCACGAATAGGTCCCTGGCCGAAAACTAAAATAAAAGAAAAAGAGAAACGCTACCGAACGAACGTTCGCTGCCAAACATCAACTAATGAATATGTTCACTAGAACTACCTAAACAGAAAACGTTTGTTAAATAAACTAACAAAATAATAAACCGCTCTAATCTAAAACCCAAAAAAAACCGTAGGAAACCGAGGGCTTTTGTACCGGTTCTCGCGGATTCAACCGTGGCGAGAAAAACCAACGGTGGCGGTGGTGGCGTTCTCCAGCGATGGCAACGGCGAGGCGGGACGGCGCTGCAGCGGCTCCGGCGGGGTGCAGCAACGGCGGTGGCGGCGCGGGGCGGATGCGGCAGAGGGCGACGGCAGCAGCGGAGGGGCGCAAGGCAGCGGAGACGGCGGTGCGAGGGTGCGGCGGCGGATCTCGCCGGGGCGGCGGCGGTTGCTGCGAGGAGCGGCGCGGGGTGAGGGGACGGGGTATTTAAGAGGAGGGGGAGGCGAGAGGCGTGGGCGAGGGGTAAAGCGAGGCGGCGCGAGGAGTCCGAGGCGGGGACGGCGGCCATGGCGGCGTGCTGCGGGCGGAGTCCCGCCCGGGAGGTCGGGGCGCGCGGCGTCGGGCTGGGCCGTGGCCTGGCTTCGGCTGGGCCGACCCAGTCGGTGAAGATTTTTTTTTAAAAAAGCATTTCTAGAAAATTAAAATAATAAAACGAGATAATTAAAAATATTATATAGGCATATAATATATCAAAATTTTCAAAAAAAGATTTTCTATAACTTGAACATTTTCTTGCATTAAATAAAATACACATAAATTCTTATAATTCAAACAGTGCTCCTGCTCTAATAAAACTAATAAAATCATTTTAAAAATACCAAAATGATTTCAAATTAATTTTTCTCCAATTTTCTATTGTAGGGAATCATGTTACCCTATTTTCAATGTATTTTCTTTTTGGAGAAAAATAATGTGAATAAAACTCAAATAACTCTAAATTGAAAAAAAATTCCAAAAGGACTTTGAATTTGATCCTTTTAACTTCCAACTCATATTTCATATATTTTGAAGAAGTCATTTTATCTTCTCTTATGAAAAACATTGAGTTGCTTGAAGTTGATGAATTTGAAATATTTTCAAACGGAATTCAAATATTTTCAACAACCCTTTTCATTTAATTTAAATGGAAGAAGTCATGTCATCTTCTCTCTAGGGTTTTGTGTTGAAAAGAATTTGAATTCATGGATATCATGAATGAAAAATGAAAGTTTGGGAAAGTCCTTTTATTCCCTCTCATTTAACTTTCAAAACGTTTCGAATTTCACTCAATCAATAACACAACAATCAAACAATCAATCAATCTATCTATTTATTATAAAATTCCAAAATTTAGAATTTTGGGATGTTACATAGAGCCACGATGGAAAGAATTAGAAATGTCTTGAAGAAACCAACCGACTGATGGTAACTCATTCTTACGTCAAACTTCAAAAAGAAATTCGAGGATAGCTCCTGGAAAATAAGAAGAGTCAGGTAAGATCCTGGAAAAAGACCTGTGGGTTAGGGCCCACTCAAAAGAAAAAACACCATTGACCAGATTTAAAAGAGAGATTGCGCCGGTTGAATTGAATGGCTTGAATGAGATAACATCCTCGAAAGAGCTTGAATGAAAACAGAGTAGAAACACGAATCTTCGAGATATCTTGAGCACTCCGGATCAATTGAATAGCGAGAAATGAATGAATATGAGGTGCACCGGCATGAGAAGGTATTTGAAACGAGGAAAAAGATATGATGAACAAATCTTGAATTAAATCCACCGGAGAAAAAGGGCAAATAATGATGAACTTGAGGCTCCGTTAGAAATCTTCATGAGAATCACGAGATAAGAATATTGATTGAAAAGAATGGAGAGACTTCACATCAGTAAAATGGATACTTGATTAAGAAATTCGAGTCCTCGAAGAAAAAAGGGAGGGTGGGCGGGAAAACAAAGGCAACTTGGAGACGAATGAAACAAACACCGTTGAGAAGACTTGAGTTGATCTTGCGGATGTTGAAATGATTGGATCCACTTGAAGAGAAACACGCCGGTTGAAACGGATTGACATGACAATCTCGATGATCATGAAGGATTGGTATTCACATAGGAACATGAGAACACCGCTTAGGAAAGGTATGGAATCAACATTTGACTTCGAAGCAACTCGAATACCACAACTCAAAACAAAACAAAGGATTGGCTTGCAGAATAAGCCGAAACAAACATATGATAGAGATTTCGTCCGAAGTTTTCGTGGTGGGGCCTACACGGGCTCGAACGTACAACACCATCATGTACAAGGCAGTGCACATGACATATGAAGCATCCCCGAGTCGGCATAGCCAAGGACTCTTTAAGACACAACAAGACCACTGTAAAACCAACCGTGGATAGGCGGACCACTAGACGTTGAACCCCAATTTCATATCATACATCTGTCGGAAAGATATCCTAAGAGCTACTTGAATTACCACTTATAAGCTCCCGAAACTTTCCGGTTATGCAATCAGGTGTAGGGGATACAGGGGAAGCATAATATCTCACCCAAAACTAGCAAATCCTACATCCAGCTGTATCCATCCTTCAACACATAACCAAGAAACCTTCGGAAATCGTTTACCTCAACCTTCGAAAAGCATCCGTTGTACGAGTTATGGCAATACTCCCGAACTCCCGCTCAAGTACTGGGTGGCGTCGAGGTTATCTCACCAACAACTGCATAAAAGAGATTTTCGATGTCGGCAAAACTAAACTCAGGTATTCCATAATTGCAACGATAAAATTGTGACGACAACACCTCGGAGCTCAACTCCCCGGGACACTGCCACAACCCCTAAATGACAGGAGGCACCAAGAACAATGTTCTCGTCACAAAACCATCGGAACGATTCCAAGATACCCGCGTGATCCTAAAAAAATTTGGTGAAGTTTGAGAAGAGAAGAGTCAAAACTCTATGTCAGGATGCCTCACCAGAGCGATGAATGGACTGGGGAGTAAAAAGAATCCTACTCTCCGATATATATAATCCTAAAAGACTCAAAACATTTTTCTAGACTCAACAACGCCAGCGATTCGATCAAGCAGGGGGCTCCTTAGTCGGGGAAAGCTCTAATTACCAACTTGTAACGCCCTCGATGCGGCTATATCTCCCACGTGTCGACGCACGACTTAGAGGCATAACCGCATTGAAAGCAATGTCGCAAGTGAGGTAATCTTCACACAACCCATGTAATACATAAGGGAAAGAGATACATAGTTGGCTTACAATCGCCACTTCACACAATACATGAATAAAGCATTACATCATCCAGATACAATCAAGGTCCGACTACAGAACCAAAATAAAAGAAGACTACCCCAAATGCTACACAGATCCCCAATCGTCCCGATTGGGCTCCACTACTGATCAACTAGAAACGGAACAACACAAAGAACGGGATCTTCATCGAGCTCCTCATTGAGCTTGGTTGCGTCATCTGCACGGTTCAACGGCACCTGCAAACTGGTTTTGGAAGTATCTGTGAGTCACGGGGACTCAGCAATCTCGCACCCTCGCGATCAAGACTATTTAAGCTTATAGGAAGGGTAAAAGGTATGAGGTGGAGCTACAGCAAGCGACTAGCATATATGGTGGCTAACATATGCAAATGAGAGCGAGAAGAGAAGGCAAAAACACGATCAAATAACTATGATCAAGAAGTGATCCTATAACAACCTACGTCAAACATTACTCCAACATCGTGTTCACTTCCCGGACTCCGCCGGAAAGAGACCATCATGGTTACACACGCGGTTGATGTATTTTAATTAAGGTCAACTTCAGGTTTTCTACAACCGGACATTAACAAATTCCCATATGCCCATAACCACGGGCACGACTTTCGAAAGTTCAAATCCCTGCAGGGGTGTCCCAACTTAGCCCATCACAAGCTCTCAGGGTCAACGAAGGATATTCCTTCTCCCAAGACAATCCGATCAGGCTCGGCATCCAGGTTACAAGACATCCTCGACAATGGTAAAACAAGTCCAGCAACACCGCCCGAATGTGCTGACAAATCCCGATAGGAGCTGCACATATCTCGTTCTCAGGGCACACTGAAATGAGACATCCTAAGAGTAAAACCAACCCTCAAGTTGCCCCGAGGTGGCCCCGCAGTCTACTCGGTCGGACCAACACCCAGAGGAGCACTGGCCTGGGGGTTTAAATAAAGATGACCCTTGAGTCTACAGAACCCAAGGGAAATAAAAGGCTAGGTGGCGAATGGTAAAACCAATGTTGGGCATTGCTGGAGGAGTTTTATTCAAGGTGAACTATCAAGGGGTTCCCATTATAACCCAACCGTGTAAGGAACGCAAAATTCGGGAACATAACACCGATATGACGGAAACTAGGGCGGCAAGAGTGGAACAAAACACCAGGCATAAGGCCGAGCCTTCCACCTTTTACCAAATATATAGATGCATTAATTAAATAAGAGATATTGTGATATCCCAATAAAATATCCATGTGGTAGGTATCACAGCATAGGCATTGCAAAAGAGCGAGCAACGAGCAAGCAAATATAGAAGAGATTTCGAGGGTATGGTCATCTTGCGTGAGATCCCGCAAGGAAGAAGAGCGAGTCCATGAAGAAGACAAACGGACGAAGTCGAACAGATCCTCACAAACGCGACGTTATCGGAACTAACCTGAAGAAGCAACACCAGAAAGAAGCAAACAACATAGTAATCAACCATCACATAATCATGGCATGATGCACAACCAAGTATGATGCATGTTCGGTTTAATGAAGCATGGCATGGCAAAAGTGCACAAGCAATCCTACAAATTAAGTGGAGCTCAATATGCAACTCCGTTGCATATTGACGAAACACCACGTGACTTATTTAGTTCGAACTTGCTTATGTACCCAACAATATTAAATGTTGTTAACCATGGCAAGGGGTGAAGCATGACAAAATTACCTATCTAGGAAATTTTAAATGAGGCCGGAACAATCAAACAACAAGTCCGGAAAATCCTCATGTGCAATTTATGGACTTGGTACTGTTCTGCCCTAAACCATATTTTATATTTGTTAAACATGCAAAGCAATGTCACCATGTTAAAATAGGCATTTTCCACCCCATTTGCATATAAAGTTTATTAAATTTGGAGCTATGGTTATTTAGTTATGAATTAAAGCATTTTCACATGGCATTTAAGCAAATTTAAACAAACAGCATTTAAAGCATTTTAAACATGGATGAAAATGACATATTATAAAACTAGATGAAAAACTAAGCATATTTTATATATAAATTGTTTTAATCCGATGCACGGTTGTGAAGTTATTAAATGAATGATCATGAAGGGGTTTTCTGCAAAACTGTTGTCTCAGGAATAAATGATAAAATCGCCAAAATGGAAAAAAAGCCACAGGCTGAATCTGGTGGGCACTGGGAGCTCACCATGGGCCTCGGCCCAGATTAGTGAAGAGGCCAGGCAGTGCTGGGGTTGGCCTCACCGTGGGCGCGGCCCAGCTGGTGGAGAGGCCTCGCAGGCCGGCTGGATGGAAGCGACCCAGATGAAAGGTCAACGGGAGCGAGGCAGGGTCACAGCACTCGCTGGAGCTTGATGCAGAGCACGACGCGGCAGCGGCTGCAGGCGTGCTGGGCAGGGACGGTTCAACGTGGGCAGCTCTGGTCGGGATCCTCCGGATCGAACGTAGCAGAGGACGGAGGGGCCCTGGGGCAGCTCGATTTGGTCAGTGGCGGGGATCGGTCAGGGGAGCTGGTGTCCCATGGCAGCGATGAGCGGCGGAGGAAAATCCATGGTGCTCGACGCAGGAAGCGGCTTCAGACGCGGAGCTCGCCGGATCTGATAGCAGTGAAGGTCGTCGAGGCAGGGAATGGAGCTCCGGCGACTTGGCCGCTCCGTGCGAGGCTCAAGGAGCTCGGGCGCGTGTCATCCATGGCGCTGCTCCTATGGCACAAGAGAGGGAGGGAGAGGTTAGAGAAGGGAGAGACGAGAAAAAGAGGAGGACATGAAGAAGGAGCGGGTGGTCTGGCCTGGTTCGGTCCATGGCGGCGGCGCCGGACGACGAGGCGAGGAGGAGGAGCACGGGGAGGATCTGGAACAAAGAAGAGCATGGGGTTTCTTTCCTGGCGTCTTGCGGGAGCTCCTACTTGAATGAAGCTCGTCAGCAGGGTGGAGATGAGGCGAGCTCAGGCGCTGCTCGCTGCTGCACGGGTATGGGGGCGTGGAAGCTACAGGCGGCGGCGGCGGCATGTCCATGGCGTCAGGAAGGAGAGGGATCGAGCAGAGGCTGGTGAGGTTGGTCGGGGATGGATTGGATCGGCTTGGTGGTTGGTTGGGCGCTGAAAACAAGAAGAGTGGAGGCGGGGATGGATTGGATGGGTGGAAGGATGGGACAGGATCCCTAATTCCAAGGGTTGCCCATTATATACGCTGGTGGGTTAGGTTAGAGGCTAATGGAACCCACCGATCGTAAACGGACGGTCGGGAAAAATAGGCTAGGGAGCCCAAATAAGAAAACGGAGACATTTTGTAGATGTTTGGGGATGATCCGGACACAATGGTAACGACAGTCCGGGTCGGGTCCGGGACAGCTTTCGGACGCGCGCGTGAGGAGGTCTGCGGACTGACGAGAGATCCTAGGTTGGGCCTGACGGTAGGTAGTGGGCTGTGCGGAAGTCCTCAGGCTGAGAGAAGAGAAGAGAGAGGCCCAACGACTATTTCCGGAGACCGAAAACGTCCGATGATAGACCGACTATAATGTCGCTATAGTTATCCGTTGGGGCATCAAACGAACTCCGATTACGATGAAACTTGGCAGGCGGTCTACCTACACTATAACAAGACCGCACGCCAACTCTCATCCCATTCCGAGAACATTTTTCAGCCACTTATAAAATAATATTTCGGACATGCCACGGGCACGTGCAAGGGTGATTGGGCTCAGAACGGACAACGGAGAGAACTCGGAGAACCCGGACGAATGCCCGTTTTAAAACATGATGATGCCATGCACATGATGACATGATAAGATGCAACACACAACCAAATGACATGACAACGTCAGCGAATAACTAGAAGACACCTGGCACATCGGTCTCGGGGCGTTACAGCTATTTAGTTAATTCTTTTTGCAATTTATTTGATAATTTTATGAGTTCCAGAAGTATATGTTTGAGACAGATTACTACAGACTGTTCTGTTTTTGACAGATTCTATTTTTCATGTGTTGTTTACTTATTTTGATGAATCTATGGCTAGTAAAAGAGTTTATAAACCATAGAGAAGTTGGAATACAGTAAGTTTAACACCAATATAAATAAAGAATGAGTTCATTACAGTACCTTGAAGTGGTGATTTATTTTCTTATACTAACGGAGCTTACGAGTTTTCTGTTAAGTTTTGTGTTGTGAAGTTTTCAAGTTTTGGGTAAGGATTCGATGGACTATGGAATAAGGAGTGGCAAGAGCCTAAGCTTGGGGATTCCCAAGTCACCCCAAGGTAATATTCAAGGATAGCCAAGATCCTAAGCTTGGGGATGCCCCGGAAGGCATCCCCTCTTTCGTCCGCTTCCATCGGTAACTTTACTTGGAGCTATATTTTTATTCACCACATGATATGTGTTTTTCTTGGAGCATCAATTTATTTTGTTTTCATTTGCTTGATGTTATTTATAACAATGTTTTGCATCTTTTATTTCAATAAAAGTGGCATTGATAGCCTTTACTATGCCTATGTTACAAGTATACATGTTGCTGTTTGAAAACAGAAAGTTTACCGCTATTGCAATAATTTCCTAGAAAAGTCAGAATGTGATAAAATGTTGAAACCTTTTGCATATTAAGATCTGATAAATTTACTACAGTGGGAATTTTCTTTCATGATTTTTGGAGCTAGGGATGTATGGATGTTGCTGCATTCTTTACAGACTATCCTGTTTAGGCAGATTGCTGTTATGTTTGCATTGTTTGCATATGTTTGCTTATTTAATGATTCTATTTGAGGATAGGACTATTAAATATACAGAGACATTAGGATGCAATGTAGAATAATAATTTTAGTGATTTGCTACAGTATAGTATGATAAGGTTTTGGCAATGGTTTATACTAACTTATCTCACGAGTCCTTGTTGAGTTTTGTGTGGATGAAGCTTTTGAGATTTAGGGAGACCGTGATATGAGAGGAATTAAGGAGACACAAAAGCTCAAGCTTGGGGATGCCCAAGGCACCCCAAGATAATATTTCAAGAAGTCTCAAGCGTCTAGGCTTGGGGATGCCCCGGTTGGCATCCAACCTTTCTTCTTCAACAACTATCGATTAGTATCAGTTGATCCTAAGTTTTTGCTTCTTCACATGATGTTTGCTATTCTTAGAATGTCATTTTCTTTTGCTTTGCTTTCTGTTTGAATAAAATACCAAGATCTTAAATTATTAAATGTTAGAGAGTCTTCACATAGTTGCATAATTATTCAACTACTCATTGATCTTCACTTATATCCTTCGGAGTAGTTTGGCATTTGCTCTAGTGCTTCACTTATATCTTTTAGAGCATGGTGGTAGTTTTATTTTGAATAAATAGATGAACTCTCATGCTTCACTTATATTATTTTGAGAGTCTTAATAGCATGGTAATTTGCTTAAAATCCTAATATGCTAGGTATTCAAGACTAATAAAATTCTCTTATGAGTGTGTTGAATACTAAGAGAAGTTTGATACTTGATGATTGTTTTGAGATATGAGCATGGTAATATTAGAGTCATGCTAGTTGAGTAGTTGTGAATTTGAGAAATACTTGTGTTGAAGTTGGTGATTCCTGTAGCATGCACGTATGGTGAACCATTATGTGATGAAGTCGGAGCATGATTTATTTATTGATTGCCTTCCTTATGAGTGGCGGTCGGGGACGAGCGATGGTCTTTTCCTACCAATCTATCCCCCTAGGAGCATGCGCGTAGTACTTTGCTTCGATAACTAATAGATTTTTGCAATAAGTATGTAAGTTCTTTATGACTAATGTTATCATACGCACTCTCACCCTTCCACCTTTGCTAGCCTCTCTAGTACCGCGCAACTTTCGCCGGTACCATAAACCTACCATATACCTTCCTCAAAACAGCCACCATACCTACCTATTATGGCATTTCCATAGACATTCCGAGATATATTGCCATGTAACTTTCCACCATTCCGTTTATTATGACACGCTTCATCATTGTCATATTGCTTTGCATGATCATGTAGTTGACATTGTATTTGTGGCAAAGCCACCATTCATAATTCTTTCATACATGTCACTCATGCATCATTGCACATCCCGGTACACCGCCGGAGGCATTCATATAGAGTCATATCTTTTTCTAAGTATCGAGTTGTAATTCTTGAGTTGTAAGTAAATAAAAGTGTGATGATCATCATTATTAGAGCATTGTCCCAGTGAGGAAAGGATGAGGGAGACTATGATTCCCCCATAAGTCGGGATGAGACTCCGAACGAAAAATTAAAAAAAGAGGCCAAAGAAGCCCAAATAAAAAAAGAGGCCATAAAAAAAAGAGAAGGCCCAAATAAAAAAAAGATAAAAAAATGGGAGAAAAAGAGAGAAGGGGCAATGCTACTATCCTTTTACCACACTTGTGCTTCAAAGTAGCACCATGATCTTCATGATAGAGAGTCTCCTATGTTGTCACTTTCATATACTAGTGGAAATCTTTCATTATAGAACTTGGCTTGTATATTCCAATGATGGGCTTCCTCAAAATGCCCTAGGTATTCGTGAGCAAGCAAGTTGGATGCACACCCACTTAGTTTCTTTTGAGCTTTCATAAATTTATAGCTCTAGTGCATCTGTTGCATGGCAATCCCTACTCACTCACATTGATATCTATTGATGGGCATCTACATAGCCCATTGATATGCCTAGTTGATGTGAGAATATCTTCTCCTTTTTGTCTTCTCCACAACCACCATTCTATTCCACCTATAGTGCTATGTCCATGGCTCACGCTCATGTATTGCGTGAAGATTGAAAAAGTTTGAGAACATCAAAAAGGATGAAACAATTGCTTGGCTTGTCATCGGGGTTGTGCATGATTTAGATATGTTGTGTGGTGAAGATGGAGCATAGCCAGACTATATGATTTTGTATAGATAACTTTCTTTGGCCATGTTATTTTGAAGAGACATAATTGCTTAGTTAGTATGCTTGAAGTATTATTATTTTTATGTCAATATTAAACTTTTGTCTTGAATCTTATGGATCTGAATATTCATACCACAATTAGGAAGAATTACATTGAAATTATGCCAAGTATCACTCCGCATCAAAAATTCTGTTTTTATCATTTACCTACTCGACGACGAGCAGGAATTAAGCTTGGGGATGCTGATACGTCTCCAATGTATCTATAATTTTTGATTGCTCCATGCTATATTATTTACTGTTTTGAATCTTTATGGGCTTTATTATACACTTTTATATCATTTTTGGGACTAACCTATTAACCCAGAGCCCAGTGCCAGTTTTTGTTTTTACCCTATTTTAGGGTTTTGAAGAAAAGGAAAATCAAACGGAGTCCAATTGACCTGAAACTTCACGGAACTCATTTTTGGAAGGAAAGAAGCCCAGAAGACTTGGAGTGCACGTCGGGGGATCTGCGAGGAGGTCACGAGGCAGGGGGGCGCGACCAGAAGCCTCCGTAGCCACCGAAAGCCAATCTAGACCCATTCCGGCACCCTGCCGGTGGGGGAATCCTTCTCCGGTGGCTATCTTCATCATCCTGGTGCTCTCCATGACGAGGAGGGAGTAGTTCTCTCTCAGGGCTGAGGGTATGTACCAGTAGCTATGTGTTTGATCTCTCTCTCTCTCATGTTCTTGAGGTGATACGATCTTGATGGATCGCGAGCTTTGCTATTATAGTTGGATCTTATGTTTCTCCTCCCCCTGTACTCTCTTGTAATGAATTGAGTTTCCCCTTTGGAGTTATCTTATCAGATTGAGTCTTTAAAGATTTGAGAACACATGATGTATGTCTTGCCGTGCGTATCTGTGGTGACAATGGGATGCCACGTGATTCACTTGATGTATGTTTTGGTGATCAACTTGCGGGTTCCGCCCATGAACCTATGCATAGGGGTTGGCACACGTTTTCGTCGTGATTCTCT
Source organism: Triticum urartu (assembly GCF_056163025.1). NCBI lineage: Eukaryota > Viridiplantae > Streptophyta > Magnoliopsida > Poales > Poaceae > Triticum > Triticum urartu. Next base: position 19,348,769 of record NC_141876.1, on the reverse strand, counting down.
GGTAGGAACTTTGGGGCACTCTTTGAGGTTCTATGTGTTGGTTGAATAGATGAATCTGAGATTGTGTGATGCATATCGTATAATCATACCCACGGATACTTGAGGTGACATTGGAGTATCTAGGTGACATTAGGGTTTTGGTTGATTTGTGTCTTAAGGTGTTATTCTAGTACGAACTCTAGGGCTGTTTCTGACACTTATAGGAATATCCCAACGGATTGATTGGAAAGAATAACTTTGAGGTGGTTTCGTACCCTACCATAATCTCTTCGTTCGTTCTCCGCTATTAGTAACTTTCGAGTGACTCTTTGTTGCATGTTGAGGGATAGTTATGTGATCCAATTATGTTAGTATTGTTGAGAGGACCTGCACTAGTGAAAGTATGAACCCTAGGCCTTGTTTCCTAGCATTGCAATACCGTTTACGCTCACTTTTATCATTAGTTACCTTGCTGTTTTTATAATTTCAGATTACAAATACCTTTAGCTACCATCCATATACCACTTGTATCACCCTCTCTTCGCCGAACTAGTGCACCTATACAATTTACCATTGTATTGGGTGTGTTGGGGACACAAGAGACTCTTTGTTATTTGGTTGCAGGGTTGCTTGAGAGAGACCATCTTCATCCTACGCCTCCTACGGATTGATAAACCTTAGGTCATCCACTTGAGGGAAATTTGCTACTGTCCTACAAACCTTTGCACTTGGAGGCCCAACAACGTCTACAAGAAGAAGGTTGTGTAGTAGACATCAGTATCCACTATGTTCTGAGATTGATGTTGCTATGACTTTGCTATGCTTAATGCTTGTCACTAGGGCCCGAGTGCCATGATTTCAGATCTGAACCTATTATGTTTTCATCAATATATGAGAGTTCTTGATCTTATCTTGCAAGTCTATAGTCAACTATTATGGGTTATGATCTGTTAACCCCGAAGTGACAATAATCGGGATACTTACCGGTGATGACCGTAGTTTGAGGAGTTCATGTATTCACTATGTGCTAATGCTTTGTTCCGGTTCTCTATTAAAAGGAGGCCTTTATATCCCTTAGTTTCCATTAGGACCCTGCTGCCACGGGAGGGTAGGACAAAAGATGTCATGCAAGTTATTTTCCATAAGCACGTATGACTATATTCAGAATACATGCCTACATTACATTGATGAATTGGAGCTAGTTACGTGTCACCCTATGTTATGACTGTTACATGATGAACCACATCTGGCATAATTATCCATCACAGATCTGATGCCTACGAGCTTTCCATATACTGGTTTATGCTTATTTACTTTCACGTTACTATTGTTACAATCACTACATAATACCAAAAATATTACTTTGCTTTCATTACTCTTTTGTTACCGTTACCATCACTATCATATTACTTTGCTACTAAATACTTTGCTGTAGATACTAAGTTTCCAGGTGTGGTTGAATTGACAACTTAGCTGTTAATACTTGAGAATATTCTTTGGCTCCCCTTGTGTCGAATCAATAAATTTGGGTTGAATACTCTACCCTCGAAAGCTGTTGTGATCCCATATACTTGTGGGTTATCAAGACTAATTTCTGGCGCCGTTGCCGGGGAGCATAGCTCTATTCTTTGAGTCACTTGGGATTTATATCTGCTGGACACTATGAAGAATTTGAAAGAAGCTAAGACAACAATTTATCCCTCAACTACGAGGGGAGGTAAGGAACTGCCATCTAGCTCCGCACTTGATTCACCTTCTTTTATGAGTAAGCTTGCGACACCTAAACCTGCTTCTGCTATTCGTTCTGATATGTTGCATGTTATTGATGATGCTACTTTTGCTATACATGATACTTATGATGAAACTACTTCTATGCTTGATACTACTGTGCCACTTGGTGATTTTCTCGAGGAACGACTTGCTAGGGCTAGAGAGATTGAAAATATTGAATCTGATTATGATGATGAAAGTGATGATGAAGAATCACTTGTTATTCCTGAGGGCTATTTATTTGATCAGGAAGCTTCTTTAGCTATTTTTGCTTGCAAAGATAGATATGAACTCAAAAGGTTATTAGCTAAATGGACTAAGCAATCTCTAAATGCTAGGATGAAACCTGACCCTGCTTTTGCTACTTCACCTATCTGTGTTACTGATAAGGATTATGAATTCTCTGTTGATCCTGATATGATTACTTTGGTTGAATCTGATCCTTTTCAAGGCTATGAATCTGAAACTGTTGTGGCACATCTTACTAAATTAAATGATATAGCCACCCTGTTCACTAATGATGAGAGATCTCGCTACTTTTATATCCTTCAAATATTTTCGTTCTCACTAAAGGGTGATGCTAAGATATGGTTTAATTCTCTTGATCTTGGTTGTGTGCGTACTCCCCAGGATATGATTTACTACTTCTCTGCTAAATATTTCCCTGCTCATAAGAAACACGCTGCTTTAAAGGAAATATACAACTTTGTGCAAATTAAAGAAGAGAGTCTCCCACAAGCTTGGGGGAGGCTTCTCAAGTTACTTAATGCTTTGCCTGATCATCCTCTTAAGAAAAATGAAATACTTGATATCTTTTACAATGGACTAACCGATGCTTCCAGAGATTACCTGGATAGTTGTGTTGGTTCTCTTTTCAGGGAAAGAACACCGGATGAAGCTGAAATCTTATTGAATAATATGTTGACAAATGAAAATAATCGGGCACCTCCTGAGCCAGCTCCTGCTCCAGTTAATGATCCTATTCCTAAACCAACTCCGAAGAAGAGAGGTGTTCTATTTCTCAGTCCCGAAGATATGCAAGAGGCAAATAAATCTATGAAAGAAAAAGGTATTAATGCTGAAGATGTTAAGAATTTACCTCCTATTGAAGAAATACGTGGTCTTAATTTACCGCCTATTGAAGAAACATATGATCTTAATCCTTTATTTATTGAAGAACCTCCAGACCTCGATAAACCGACATAGGTAGTAAAGGTAAATTCTCTCTATAGATATGATAGAGCTGATATCCATCCTACTAAAATTGCTAGTCAGTGCTTGGATGAGTTTGATAATTTTATGTTTAAGCAAGAAGACTTCAATGCTTATTTTGGTAGACAATTAAAACAAGATGCTGATATGATTAAATACTTGGGTGATTATATGGCTAATATTAGAGGTGAACTTAAACTTGTTAGCAAACATGCTTCTATGGTTACCACTCAAGTAGAACAAGTACTTAAAGCTCAAAAGGAATTTCTCAATGAGATGAATAGTAAGAAAAATAATTATGCTGTTAAAGTGGCTACTAGAACTGGTAGAATGACTCGGGAACCTTTGTATCCTGAAGGCCACCCTAAGAGAATTGAGCAAGATTCTCAGAGAAATAATATTGATGCACCTAGTTCTTCTAAAAAGAAGAAAAAGAAAAATGATATAACTATGCAAACTTCTAGTGAACCTACTGCTGAACCACCTCATAATCCAAATGATATCTCTATGTCTGATGCTGAAATGCAATCTGGCAATGAACATGAACCTAATGAAAATGTTATTGATGATGTTCAAATGATGCTCAACCTAGTAATGATAATGATGTAGAAATTGAACCTGCTGTTGATCTTGATAACCCACAATCAAAGAATCAACATTATGATAAGAAATATTTTGTTGCTAGGAAACATGGTAAAGAAAGAGAGCCATGGGTTCAGAAACCCATGCCTTTTCCTCCCAAAAATTCCAAGAAAAAGGATGATGAGCATTTTGAGCGCTTTGCTGAAATGATTAGACCTATCTTTTTACGTATGCGATTAACAGATATGCTCAAAACAAATCCTTATGCTAAGTACATGAAAGATATTATTAAAAATAAGAGAAGGATACCGGAAGCTGAAATTTCCACCATGCTTGCTAATTATACTTTTAACGGTGGAATACCTAAGAAACTTGGAGATCCAGTAGTACCCACTATACCATGCTCCATTAAAAGAAACTACGTTAAAACTGCTTTATGTGATCTTGGAGCCGGTGTTAGTGTTATGCCTCTCTCTTTATATCGTAGACTAGACTTGAATAAGTTGACACCTACTGAAATATCTTTGCAAATGGCTGATAAATCAACTGCTATACCTGTCGGTATTTGTGAGGATGTGCCTGTTGTGGTTGCAAACGTTACTATTTTAACGGACTTTGTTATTCTTGATATTCCCGAGGATGATAGTATGTCTATTATTCTTGGAAGACCTTTTCTTAATACTGCAGGGGCTGTTCTTGATTGCAACAAAGGCAATGTCAGTTTTTCATGTTAATGGTAATGAGCATACGGTACACTTTTCGAGCAAACAACCTCAAGTTCATAGTATCAATTCTATCGGAAAAATTCCATCGATTATATTTGGAGGTTTTGAATTTCCTCTTCCTACTGTCAAGAAGAAATATGATATACTTATTATTGGGGATGTGCATATCCCCGTTGAGGTAACCTAGTGTTATTCGAAATTTCTCCGGTTTCATGTTAATCGGAATGAGTTTGTTAACAAGACTTGATCAACCTTGTTAGTGGATTCCTTTTGATGAGCATGAGATGGATGAAACTAGAAGCACAACCTTCTGTACCCTCTCTATACTTTCTATTATTTAGTTTAAATAAAGTAAAAATAAATAATTTTCTGTCTGTTATCTGATTATCCGTGCAATATAAAAATACCTCGAAAATAAAAGTTCTCCAAATGCCCAGAAAATTAAATATGATTTTTTCTAGAATATTTGAGGATTTATGGAACAAAGAACACACCAGGGGGGCCAACCACCTTGCTACGTGGGTGGAGGGCGCGCCCCCTGCCTTGTGGGCCCACGGTGGCCCTCCTCCACTTATTCCTGCACCCATCCTCTTCTTCTTCCTCCCACAAACACGAAAAACCAACTCAAGCACGAGTTCTAGCCCTCTTTGCTGTAATTTTCGATCTACTTGCTCAAAGCACCTCTCACAAAATTGCTTGGGGAGATTGTTCCTTGGTATGTGACTCCTCCATTGGTCCAATTAGTTTTTGTTCTAGTGCTTTATTCATTGCAATTTTTTGTTTCTTAGGTGACCCTGTTCTTGAGCTTGCATGTCAAATTTATATGGTCAAAAGTAGTTTTGATGCATGATATAGGCTCTAGGCACTTGTAGGAGTGGTTGCTATCAATATTATTGAGTTTGGTTTACTTTTATTTTGAAGTTACTAAAAGTTTCAGAATTTTTCAGAAAATGATGAGGAGATTATTGAGGGGCTCATCGAGCCAAAGCTCGAAGGAAAAGGCACCGAAGCCTAAGTATAATTTGCCGCGCACCGCGGAGGTTCGGGCGTGTGAATGGCCTTCCAAGGATTTCTTGAGAGCAGCCGGGATTTATGAAGATTTTCATGAATTGGCTCATAATGCAGGCCTCACCGCTTTCCTCCACGACCAATGCGATCAGTATCTCTTATTCACAAATACCTTTGTGAAAAACTTTCATTTTCATTCTAGGAACTCACCACCTACTTTTTCATTGTATCATCCATGATAGTTTATTTCCTTTTATGCTTTCTTCTTGTGTGTTTAATAAACCTTAAGAAAAACCAAAAAAATTAGTTGTAACTTTTAATTTGTTTAATTTCCATGCTTGTAGTAGTAATTAAAAAGAAAACCCAAAAATATTTCCTGTTCTTCTTTTGCTTGTTGGGAGCTTTCCCGTGTAAATAGTTTTATTTCTTTTCTTTGGTGGTCAGTAGGAGAAGACCATGATTAAATTGTTGAAGTGGCTCTTATTTGCTTTATTGTTGATTTAACCAAGAGCCCATATTGCTTTGTCTTCTCCTGTTTATTGAATGCTCATAGATTCCAGCTTAGTCCAATGCACGTGCACTCCTATTATTATTCACATCGTTCGGTCGTGCAAGTGAAAGGCAATTATGATGATATTTGATGGACTGACTGAGATGAGAAAAGATGGTATGAACTCGACCTCTTTTGTTTTTGTAAATATGATGAGTTCAACGTTCTTGATTCAGCTTGTTATGAATAAACATGTTTGCAATGACAATTAGAGATCATAGTTGCTTGTGCCATGCTTGATTAGCTATGAGTTATAATGGTTTACCTTGCATGCCAACATGCTATTGAGATGGTTATGATGTGGTATGATAGGGTGGTATCCTCCTTTGAATGATTTACGTGACTTGACTTGGCACATGTTCACACATGTAGTTGAAACAAATCAACATAGCCTTCACGATATTTATGTTCATGGTGGATTATATCCTACTCATGCTTGCATCCAATGTTTATTAATTTTAATGCATGTACTTGGCTGTTGTCGCTCTCTAGTTGGTCGCTTCCTAGTCTTTTGCTAGCCTTCACCTGTACTAAGCGGGAATACTGCTTGTGCATCCAATCCCTTAAACCCCAAAGTTATTCCAGATGAGTCCACTATACCTTCCTATATGCGGTATCTACCTGCCGTTCCAAGTAAATTTGTATGTGCCACACTCTAAACCTTCAAATAATCTTCCTGTTTTGTATGCTCGAATAGCTCATGTATCAACTAGGGTTGTCTGTATCTTCCATGCTAGGCGAGTTATTCTCAAGAGGAGTGGACTCCGCTCCTCACTCACGAGAAAATGGCTGGTCACCGGGATGCTCAGTCCCATGCTTTATGCAAACTAAATCAAAATAATTGCAAAACGAAACTCCCCCTGGGACTATTGTTAGTTGGAGGCACTCGTTGTTTCGAGCAAGCCATGGATTGATGTTTGTTGGTGGAGGGGGAGTATAAACTTTACCATTCTGTTTGGGAACCGCCTATAATGTGTGTAGCATGGAAGATATCGCCATCTCTTGGTTGTTATGTTGACAATGAAAGTATACCGCTCAAAATATTATTCACCTCTATTTCAAAACCGAGCTCTGGCACCTCTACAAATCCCTGCTTCCCTCTGCGAAGGGCCTATCTATTTACTTTTATGTTGAGTCATCACCCTCTTATTAAAAGGACTAGCTGGAGAGCGCAGCTATCATTTGCATTCATCACTGTTAATTTATATTGGGTGTGAGTATGATTGGATCTCTTTTACCATGAATTACAATTTCTAGTCAGTCCTTGATCTTTAAAGGTGCTCTGCATTTATGTTTTGCGGTCTTAGAAAGGGCTAGCGAGATACCATCTTGTTATATCATATTATGATTGTTTTGAGAAAGTGTTGTCATCCGAGATTTATTATTATGGCTTGCTAGTTGATTATGCTATTGACATGGGTAATCATGAGACCTGAGAATTATTGCAAATGTGGTTAGTTATGATCTTTGCAGAAAACTTGAATGCTATCTTGACATATTTATAACAACAAGAGCAAACAGAGTTTGTAAAAGTTTTTCTTTATTTCTTCCAGTTTTTCAACTGAATTGCTTGAGAACAAGCAATGGTTTAAGCTTGGGGGAGTTGATACGTCTCCGACGTATCTACTTTTCCAAACACTTTTTCCCTTGTTTTGGACGCTAACTTGTATGATTTGAATGGAACTAACCCGGACTGACGCTGTTTTCAGCAGAATTGCCATGATGTTGTTTTATGTGCAGAAAACAAAAGTTCTCGGAATGACCTGAAACTCCACGGAATATCTTACAATAAAAAATAAAAAATCCTCTCCAAAGATGAAGACCAGGGGGCCCACACCCTGTCCACGAGGGTGGGGGCGCCCCCCCCTAGGGCGCGCCGCCCCTACCTCATGGGCCCCCTGGAGACCTCCCGACTCCAACTCCAACTCTATATAACTCCTTTCAGGAGAGAAATAGGAGAGAAGATTTCATCGCGTTTTATGATACGGAGCCGCCGCCAAGCCCTAAAACCTCTCGGGAGGGCTGATTTGGAGTCCGTTCGGGGTTCCGGAGAGGGGGATTCGTCGCCGTCGTCGTCATCAACCATCCCCCATCACCAATTTCCTGATGCTCACCGCCATGCGTGAGTAATTCCATCATAGGCTTGCTAGACGGTGATGGGTTGGATGAGATTTACCATGTAATCGAGTTAGTTTTGTTAGGGTTTGATCCCTAGTATCCACTATGTTTTGAGATTGATGTTGCTATGACTTTGCTATGCTTAATGCTTGTCACTAGGGCCCGAGTGCCATGATTTAAGATCTGAACCTATTATGTTTTCATCAATATATGAGAGTTCTTGATCCTATCTTGCAAGTCTATAGTCACCTATTATGTGTTATGATGCGTTAACCCCGAAGTGACAATAATCGGGATACTTACCGGTGATGACCATAGTTTGAGGAGTTCACGTATTCACTATGTGCTAATGCTTTGTTCCGGTTCTCTATTAAAAGGAGGCCTTAATATCCCTTAGTTTCCATTAGGACCCCGCTGCCACGGGAGGGTAGGACAAAAGATGTCATGCAAGGTCTTTTGCATAAGCACGTATGACTATATTCGGAATACATGCCTACATTACATTGATGAATTGGAGCTAGTTCTGTGTCACCCTATGTTATGACTGTTACATGATGAACCACATCCAGCATAATTACCCATCACTAATCCGATGCCTACGAGCTTTCCACATACTGGTTTACGCTTATTTACTTTCCCATTGCTATTGTTACAATCACTACACGAAAAATATTACTTTGCTTTCATTACTCTTTTGTTACCATTACCATCACTATCATATTACTTTGCTACTAAACACTTTGCTGCAGATAGTAAGTTTCCAGGTGGGGTTGAATTGACAACTCAATTGCTAATACTTGAGAATATTCTTTGGCTCCCCTTCTGTCGAATCAATAAATTTGGGTTGAATACTCTACCCTCGAAAGTTGTTGCGATCCCCTATACTTGTGGGTTATCAGCGACGTCCCACGAACTCACGATCCAGCAGAGTGTCGAGGAAGAGCTTCGTCAGCACGACGGCGTGATGATGGTGATGATGATGCTACCGGAATAGGGCTTCGCCTAAGAACCTCTACGATATGACCAAGGTGGATTATGGTGGAGGGGGCACCGCACACGGCTGGAAACAATCAACTTGTGTGTTCATGGGGTGCCCCTCCCCCGTATATAAAGGAGTGGAGGAGGGGGAGGGCCAGCCCTCTACTATGGCGCGCCCTGGGGAGTCCTACTCCCACCGGGAGTAGGATTCCCCCCTTCCATGTAGTAGGAGTAGGAGAGAAGGAAAGGGAAAAGAGAAGAGAAGAAAGGAGGGGCTGCCGCCCCTCCCCCTAGTCCAATTCGGACTAGGCCTTGGGGGTGTGTGCAACCTCCCCTCTCTCTTTCCCCTAAAGCCCAATAAGGCTCGTATACTCCCCAGCGAATTCCCGTAACTCTCCGGTACTCCGATAAATACCCGAACCACTCAGAAATTTTCCAATGTCCGAATATAGCCTTCCAATATATCGATATTTATGTCTCGAACATTTCGAGACTCCTCGTCATGTCCCTGATCTAATCCGGGACTCCGAACAACCTTCGGTACATCAAAACACATAAACTCATAATACCGATTGTGGGAGTCCTAGATAAGGGGGTCTCCGGACAGCCGGACTATATCCATTTGGCAGGACTGTTAGACTATGAAGATACAGGATTGAAGACTTCGTCTCATGTTCGGATGGGACTCTACTTGGCGTGGAAAGCAAGCTAGGCAATACGGATATGTATATCTCCTCCTTTGTAACCGACCTTGTGTAACCCAAACCTCTCCGGTGTCTATATAAACCGGAGGGTTTTAGTCCATAGGACAACATACAATCATACCATAGGCTAGCTTCTAGGGTTTAGCCTCTCCAATCTCGTGGTAGATCTACTCTTGTACTACCCATATCATCAATATTAATCGAGCAGGACGTAGGGTTTTGCCTCCATCAAGAGGGCCCGAACCTGGGTAAAACATTGTGTCCCCTGCCTCCTGTTACCATCCGCCTTAGACGCACAGTTCGGGACCCCCTACCCGAGATCCGCCAGTTTTGACACCGACATTGGTGCTTCCATTGAGAGTTCCTCTGTGCCATCGCCGTTAGGCTTGATGGCTCCTACTATCATCGATAGCGATGTAGTCCAGGGTGAGACTTTTCTCCTCGGATAGATCTTCGTGTTCGGCGGCTTTGCACTGCGGGCCAATTCGCTTGGCCATCTGGAGCAGATTGAAAGTTACGCCCCTAGCCACCAGGTCAGGTTTGGAAGGTTAAACTACACGGCCGATATCCATGGAGACTTGATCTTCGACGGATTCGAGCCTCTGCCTTGTGCGTCATGATGAGTACGACTTAGCTCTACCATCGGACAGTGTTAAGAAGATCGCAACGGCGGCCGCTCCGACCCTCAATTCAGAGCCAGTTGCGCCTTACGCGGACGGGTGGATGGACCCCGCCATGGAGGCCTTACCCTCAGCGGCGATCTAGCCGAACATTGACTTTACCTTGCACGAGAGCCGTGTTGTTGAACTGCCGGATACTTCTCCGGCCACGGACTCCGAACCGCCTGCGCCCGTTCCGATCGAATCTGGTTGGGCACCAATCATGGAGTTTACCTCCGCGGATGTCTTTCAATACTCGCCCTTCGGTGATATACTGCGGTCATTAAAGTCTCTCTCCTTGTCAGGAGAATCCTGGCCGAACTATGCCCGGCAAGATTGGGATGCGGATGACAAAGAAATTCACCGCCCACCCACCACCCACTTAATAGCCACTATCGATGACTTAACCGACATGCTCGACTCCGACTCCGAATACATCGACGGTATGGACGACGATGCAGGAGACGAACAGGAACCACTGCCCCCAGGGCACTGGACGCCCACTTCACCACAGGACGTATACATGGTGGACACACCAAAGGAAAACGACGACAAGGAACGGAAGGACGCAACGAAGGGTTGTTCCCTCGAGAAGCAGTCAAAACGGCAGCGTAAGCGCCGCCCCAAATCCCGCCTCGGCAGAAACAACGATCATACAGACCCAGCGTTCGAGCAGGGGGAACCATTGCCGGACCACGGCAAAACGGAGAATCAAGCCGAACAACCCGACTCTATCAAAGATCATAGTCCAGATGACGTCACACCGGACGGACACCCGGAGCAACAGAATGCCCATCAAAGGCTCGTTGCTACCGCGAGGAGTCTAAAAAAAGCAGAAGCAAAGGCTCAAGGCTGCGCAAGACACTCCAAATCAGATGGAGCAAAGTACTCAACACAGCAGCAAAGTACGGTGGTAATCGCCCCACCAAGAGCTACCCGAAGCGGAAGTTGCTACCTGAATTCGATGAGGAGGCCTCAGATCCCCCACAACCAAAAATCAAAACAGCCATCTGGCCGGATAGGCGACCTCACGGCCAACATAGAGTGGCAAACAACGCCGCACATAAGCCAATACGCGATCCACGCGAGGACTCGCATCAAAAGGACGGCACAACCAGATCAATCTATAGACCACGTAAGCGCGCTCCAGCATACAACGCAACACAACAAACATCCGAAGAACACGGTACACCCGGATACAGGGGTGCCGCACACCCCCTATGTTTCACCGATGAGGTGCTGGATCATGAACTTCCAGAGGGATTCAAACCCGTAAATATAGAGGCATACGATGGAACAACAGACCCTGGTGTCTAGATTGAGGATTATATCCTCCATATCCATATGGCTCGATGAGATGACCTCCACGCCATTAAGTATTTACCCCTCAAACTCAAAGGGCCAGCTCGGCACTGGCTTAAGAGCCTCCCCAAAAGTTCCATTGGAATCTGGGAAGAGCTCGAAGATGCTTTTCGGGCAAATTTTCAGGGGACTTACGTCCGACCTCCGGACGCGGACGATTTGAGTCATATAACTCAACAGCCCAGAGAGTCAGCCCGAAAACTTTGGAACAGGTTTCTTACTAAAAAGAACCAAATAGTCGACTGTTCGGACGCCGAAGCCTTGGCAGCTTTTAAGCATAGCGTCCGTGACGAATGGCTTGCCAGACACCTCGGCCAAGAAAAGCCGAGAACAATGGCAGCATTAACAAGCCTCATGACCCGCTTTTGCGCGGGAGAGGATAGCTCGCTAGCCAGATGCAGCATCAGCGACCCAAGTACATCCGAAGTTAGAGATGGAAACGGGAAATCACGGTGCAACAACAATAACAAACGCTGGAATAAAGAAGACAGCACGAAGAGCACGGCAGTAAACGCCGGATTTAGAAGCTCTCGACAAAGTCAGCAAAAGCAGCCCTCTAAAGGCGCCAGAGACGAACTGTCCAGCGTAAACAAAATTCTGGACCAAGTATGTCAGATCCATAGCACCCCTGGTAAACCTGCTAATCATACCCACAGAGAATGTTGGGTCTTCAAGCAGTCCGGCAAGCTCAACTCCGTACACAAGGGGGAGGATACACCAAGCGAAGACGAGGATGAGCCTCCCAAGCAAGACACTGGGGAACAAAAGAAGTTTCCACCAGAAGTCAAAACAGTCAGCGTGTTACACGTGATCAAGGGGAGAAACAAAGCGGCACTCCCAGAAAAATATGCCCAAGGGCCTATCACCGCGGAGTCCTGCCATTGGTCATCTCAACCGATCACCTTCGACCATCGTGATTACTCAGCAAGTATCCGGCGTGCAGGATGGGCTGCCCTGGTATTAGACCCAATAATTGACCAATACCACTTTACACAAGTCCTGATGGACGGTGGCAGCGGTTTAAACCTGATATACCAGGATACAATCCGCGGAATGGGGATAGATCCAACAAATATTTTCCATAGCAACACTACCCTTAAAGGAGTAACGCCAGGCCCAGGGGCTCACTGCACGGGCTCCCTGCTACTAGAGGTTGTATTCGGTGTCCCGATAACTTCCGTATCGAACATTTGACCTTCCACATTGCTCCATTCCAAAGTGGATATCAAGCACTACTTGGACGCGAAGCTTTCGCTCGCTTTAATGCAATACCGCATTACGCTTCCCTCACGCTCAAGATGCCCGGTCCACGTGGCATCATTACAGTGCATGGAAATATTGAGCGATATTTGCATGCCGAAGAGAGTGCGACTGCCTTGGCAGCCGCACACTAAAAACGACCTCACCAACTAAAGCATTTGATAGGTCCTCAAGACCACGGACACGGTTAGGACGAGTCCGGTGCAGCTATATGTAATTCATACCGGATTGATGGCCACACCCCTATTACAAATACAAGGGGTTCAACGCGTGCAGACAAGTGGCAATTTTTACTTATCTTTAATTATACATGGTTTCTTTAAAAACCACCTTTTTGCACGACAACTTTTCACCTAAGTTCCTCCCTTTTATAGATGACCATCGTGCTACACCCGTCCAGGATACGGCACAACGGAGACACAGGCGCAGACGTGCAGCAGGGACCCGCTCCAAGGATTCTTTTTAGATTAAGACCCTGCGTAAACCTTTTTTATTGTCTCTTGTTGATATACATCCCTCGGATTCTCAGTACAAATTGAGAAGGATGCTGACGTCTTGGCATGTGGCCATGTCAGAATAATGCACGTACCCGGACACAAGGGGCTTCTTACAAAGGGCACTATTTAGGCCCGGTTTATACCATAAAGACCGAATACCTTAGGGAGTGTTCGGCGTCGCGAGTTTGGCCTTATATGCATCAGCTCCGAATCATGTCTTTGGTCAAATGTTGGGTTTTCCCAGCTCCTGTGTTTTGGTGCCTTACGTTCCATTCTATCGGCTAAGGCAGCACCAGGAGAACTACTGCGATTGTGCCCTGGTTCGTCCAGATGAGCACCTCAGTAGAGAAAGCCGAAAACTGACTGTCATGATATAGCGTGAGACTGGTCAACCACTCGATGACCTATCGGAATTTTAGAATTGCTCCGCTTTAATGAAGGGCCGTTTCCTGGCCAGGCATATACGCACCCCGAGTTCGGGAGAGTTCGGAGCCACCAGGGGCTATATAGTAGCCCCACCTTCAAACTCCTATGGCTAAGTGAAAGTGTTAAAACATCATAGTCCGGTTGCCTCGTTCGCTGCGCTATCACCTCCTTGATAGGACCAAGACATTGGGTTAAGTGTGAACATGCGTTTTCTGCGAGCACCTCCGCATTATATGCCTGGGGGTTGAAGCCGACGACTGCAATCTTTCAGGTTATATACATATATACATAAACGGCCGCACAGGAGGCACCATATTACTTTCCGGCAAAAGTATAAATACAGCCTTACTACATTTCATAAAAACATTGTGTTTACAATGGGGATACATGTCACTCAAACATAATATTCTTCAAGCACTGGGCCTCTATCAAACGAGCACCCTCAAGAACCTCTTCAAAATAGTGCTCGACAGCTACTCGGCCTATGGCCGAACCTTGCGCCGCAACAGTGGCAGCATCCATCTCCACCCAGTATGCCTTGACATGGGCAAAGGCCATCCGCGAGCCTTCTATGCACGCCGACCTCCTCATCGCATTCATGCGCGGCACCGCACCAAGGTAATGCTGCACTAAGCTGAAATAGCTGTTCGTCTTCGGCTTCTCCAGCCAAAATGATCTACGATGGACCTCATGGCAAGTCCGGACAACCTATTAAGTTCGGCCCATTCGGCTAGCTGATCAGTCAAGGGAAGCAGACGCTCTGGAACGTTAAATTGCGACCAGAACAGCTTGTCCACTTCACGATCCGTCTGATCTCGGAAGTATTCGACCGCATCGATAGCGCTTGCCGCCAAGTCCATATATGTGTCTGCCGAACTCCACAGCCGATCCAGAGGGGCATACCGCGGATCTCCGAACTTCCTCTGCAGCAGAAAGGGCTTCCTAGCCGCAATATCCCCGGCTTCGCACAACTCCTCGTTCTTCGCCCTCATAGCAGAGCGAGTGTCTTTGGTCGCCATCGTGGCCTTTTCAAGGTCCGCTGCCTTCACTTGGTTCTCTTCTTCAAGGAACTGGCAACGGTCGGCAGTGTATTTTAATTCTACGACCATCTTCGCCATCTTCTCTTTGCTTTCGCAATGCGCGGTCTCCTCGGCTCTTAACTCTTCGGCCGCCTTCAAAGCAGCCACATTACTAACTCTTGCTTGTTCCTTGGCTCGGGCAAGTTCCAACTGAAGGGTCTCCACGGTGGCAGCTCCGTCTACAGTCACAAGATATTAAAGATACTGGCATCATGCTGCTCTTATTATGTGACATTCACCAGAAAACATTACTTACCCTGTGACTCATCAAGCCGCTTGTTAACAAGCTCGATGTCGGTGTATGCCGCATCCAGTTGCCGCTTTAGTTCGGCAAACTCATTAGTCCGGCTAGCCACCGGAGCTTCCACCACCTGCACATAAAGGCAGTACTGGTTATTACCTGGGACTATGATCCTCTGTTCGCTGCCGTTCTCAACGACAACTAGAGTCTCAGGGGCTACTATCTACACAGGGCACACCTAACATGTGCGGTACTATCAAAAAGTATATCATTTCACGTACCTCAAAGCCCATCAGTAGACTCATAAAGGCTTCATGTAATCCGCTTTCGGCGGACGAAATTCTTTCCATCACCTTACCCATTAACGTACGGTGTTCTTCTGAGATGGCCGCTCGCTCCAACAGCTCCCTCTGAACGTCCGACCGCATACCAGATGGTGCCGGACTCTTTTGTTTGCTCTCTTCGAGAGCCGGACGCTGGGGACTTCGGGTGACTATGGGATTATCTTCTGGCCTCACCGGATCCGGAGAGGCCCTCCGTGACGACACTTCGAGGTCGCCCGCTTCTTGAGCGGGGGGGTCCGGGGGAGGCTTTTCGCTCTCCATCATCTCCGAAGAAGATCCCCCAAAGACGAGCTTAGCTGAGAAGGGCTCAGGTCCGAACTGCAAGATATATGCTTTGGTTATTTCCCTCAGAGGAAAGGTAGTATACCTTCACTATTAAAGTATTTTTTGATCACTTACGACTCGTTGGAGGGCCGATCCCGCGCGGACTTTGTGTGGCAAAAGCACCCCCCGAGGCAGGACCCTCTGTTGGAGACTTCTTCTCCTGTTTGGAGGCCTCGGTTTCCGGATCCTCAGAGGCAGTACTCTTCCTCCCCCGTAGCGAGAAAAGGTTAGAAACTTCTCCCTGGTTATCCTCCCTTACGGAGGCGCTCATTCCCTCGGTTGGAATTGGCAGCGATGGGGGCCCGCTTTCGCCCATATTATTCCCCCTGTATCTTCCTTCAAGGGCTCCGGGCAAGGTGCGGGCTCGAGCATCTTTTCCAGTCCTGGTCAAAGGGCGATTTCTCGGGAATGACATCATGGTAAATAAAAGACGATGTGTCCGGCTAATGGATTACTTACTTGTTCGGTGGCGCGGTTGCTACTCAGGCCCACGTCCTCGGTAGTATCCGGACACTCTGTTTGATGTCCGAAGAATGACTTGTACATCTCGTCGTGCATCAGGCCGAGGAAGCTTTGAATAGCACGTGGTCCTTCTAGGTTGAACTCCCACAAGCGAAGGGGCCGGCGTTTGCAGGGCTGGACTCGACGAACCAGCATGACTT
This sequence comes from Triticum urartu, assembly GCF_056163025.1. Taxonomy (NCBI): domain Eukaryota; kingdom Viridiplantae; phylum Streptophyta; class Magnoliopsida; order Poales; family Poaceae; genus Triticum; species Triticum urartu. The sequence goes on along the minus strand of NC_141876.1, from coordinate 19,332,289 downwards.
GCATTTCCATGACCAAATTAAAATCTGCCTCAAAGAGATCTTGAATGCGGCTTTGCAGTACAGGCACGTCCTTGGCTGGACCCCAGCTCAGCCCTCTGCTAATCCATGACATCAGTTGTGGTGGGGGGCCCGAGCAGAAAGCGGGGGGAGCCGCCCACTTGGCACTTCTGGGAGCTGTGATGTAAAACCACTCCCGTTGCCATAATCCGGACACCTTTGGAAGGGAACCTTTTGACCACGGAGCTCCCGCAATCTTGCTTATTAATGCTCCTCCGCACGCTGCGTGCTATCCCTCGATTGTCTTCGGCTTCACATCAAAAGTCTTGAGCCACAGGCCGAAGTGAGGGGTAACGCGGAGGAAGGCCTCACACACGACAATAAATGCCGAGATGTGAAGAAAGGAGTCTGGGGCTACATCGTGGAAGTCTAGCCTGTAGTAAAACATCAAACCCCTTACGAAGGGATCCAGAGTGAGGCCTAGACCTCGGAGGAAGTGGGAGATGAACACGACGTCTTCGTTGAGTTCAGGAGTAGGACGACCTGCCCTCGGGCAGGCAGCCGAGGCGAAACTTCGGCGGTCAGATATCTGGCCTCCCTCAATTTCTTGATATCTTCTTCCGTAACGGAGGAGGGCATCCATCGGCCTTGAAGGCTGGATCCGGACATGGTTGAAGATCCGGAGCACCTGACCTGGGCTTTGGGTGTTAGAACTGGAGGCAGGGGAAGGATTCGATTGAGCACGGGAGGGAAAAAAGTGAAAGCCTTGGCCCTTTATAAAGAGGGTGAATACCAAGCGTCCTCTCCGTGGCCGTTTGGGGCTTGCCTATAATCTAGGAGTCCTAGACGCGGCTGGGTTACCCACACCCGTATTGATGAGAATCCCATGATAAGGGGACACGATCTTTGCTTTGATGAGATGTGTCAAAAAACTGCCTTGCGTTATGTGCAGGGCTAGTTAAAAGAAATGGTTCGAATAATCACCGGGCCATGAGATAATGTTGTGTTGCCAAAACAAGTCAGCAAATTGGATTTGTGGAAATATTATTCTCTCTACGGTGGTATGTGGAACTTATTTTGCAGGGTCGGACACTATCCTTGTATTCAAATTCTTCCATGGTGTATTCGGAGGAGGAACCCGCCTTGCAATGCCGAAGACACTACTGCGCGCCGGACTCATCGTCATTGAAAGCCTGGTTCAGGGGCTACTATGGGAGTCGTGGATAAGGGGGTCTTCGGACAGCCGGACTATATCCATTTGGCCGGACTGTTAGACTATGAAGATACAGGATTGAAGACTTCGTCTCGTGTCCGGATGGGACTCTACTTGGCGTGGAAGGCAAGCTAGGCAATACGGATATGTATATCTCCTCCTTTGTAACCGACCTTGTGTAACCCTAACCTCTCCGGTGTCTATATAAACCGGAGGGTTTTAGTCCATAGGACAACATACAATCATACCATAGGCTAGCTTCTAGTGTTTAGCCTCTCCGATCTTGTGGTAGATCTACTCTTGTACTACCCATATCATCAATATTAATCAAGCAGGACGTAGGGTTTTGCCTCCATCAAGAGGGCCTGAAGCTGGGTAAAACATTGTGTCCCCTGCCTCTTGTTACCATCCGCCTTAGACGCACAGTTTGGGACCCCTTACCCGACATCCGCCGGTTTTGACACTGACACCGATCGTCACAGAACGTTAAGTGTGCGGACCCTACGGGTTCGAGAACTATGTAGACATGACCGAGACTCATCTCCGGTCAATAACCAATAGCGGAACCTGGATGCTCATATTGGCTCCTACATATTCTACGAAGATCTTTATCGATCAAACCGCATAACGGTATACGTTGTTCCCTTTGTCATCGGTATGTTACTTGCCCGAGATTCGGTCATCGATATCTCAATACCTAGTTCAATATCATTACCAGCAAGTCTCTTTAGTCGTTTCATAATGCATCATCCCGCAACTAACTCATTAGTCACACTGCTTGCAAGGCTTATAGTGATGTGCATTACCGAGAGGGTGCAGAGATACCTCTCCGACAATCGGAGTGACAAATCCTAATCTTGATCCATGCCAACTCAACAAATACCATCGGAGACACCTGTAGAGCACCTTTATAATCACCCAGTTACGTTGTGACGTTTGGTAGCACAGAAAGTGTTCCTCCGGTATTCGAGAGTTGCATGATCTCATAGTCATAGGAACATGTATAGTTATGGAGATAGCAATAGCAACAAACTAAACGATCATCATGCTATGCTAACGGATGGGTCAAGTCAATCACATCATTCTCTAATGACGTGATCCTATTAATCAAATGACAACTCATATCTATGGTTAGGAAACATAACCATCATTGATTCAACGAGCTAGTCAAGTAGAGGCAAACTAGTGACACTTTGTTTGTCTATGTATTCACAAATGTACTAAGTTTCCAGTTAATACAATTCTAGCATGAATAATAAACATTTATCATGATATAAGGAAATATAAATAACAACTTTATTATTGCCTCTAGGGCATATTTCCTTCAGTCTCCCACTTGCACTAGAGTCAATAATCTAGTTCACATCGTCATGTGATTTAACACAAATTGTTCACATCTTTATGTGATTAGTTCACATCTCTATGTGACTAACACCCAAAGGGTTTACTAGAGTCGATAATCTAGTTCACATCGCTATGTGATTAACACCCAAAGAGTGATCATGTTTTGCTTGTGAGAGAAATTTAGTCAACGGGTCTGCCACATTCAGAGCCGTATGTATTTGATGTCTACTACACAACCTTCTTCGTGTAGACATTGTTGGGCCTCCAAGTGCAGAGGTTTGTAGGACAGTAGCAAATTTCCCTCAAGTGGATGACCTAAGGTTTATCAATCTGTAGGAGGCATAGGGTGAAGATGGTCTCTCTCAAGCAACCCTGCAACCAAATAACAAAGAGTCTCTTGTGTCCCCAACACACCGAATACAATGGTAAATTGTATAGGTGCACTAGTTCGGCGAAGAGATGGTGATACAGGTGCAATATGGATGGTAGATAAAGGTATTTGTAATCTGGAATTATAAAAACAGCAAGGTAACTAATAATAAAAGTGAGCGTAAACGGTATTGCAATGCGTTGAAACAAGGCCTAGGGTTCATACTTCCGCAAGTGCAAGTTCCCTCAACAATACTAACATAATTGGATCACATAACTATCCCTCAACATGCAACAAAGAGTCACTCCAAAGTCACTAATAGTGGAGAACAAACGAAGAGATTATGGTAGGGTACGAAACCACCTCAAAGTTATTCTTTCCAATCAATCCGTTGGGCTATTCCTATAAGTGTCACAAACAGCCCTAGAGTTCGTACTAGAATAACACCTTAAGACACAAATCAACCAAAACCCTAATGTCACCTAGATACTCCAATGTCACCTCAAGTATCCATGGGTATGATTATACGATATGCATCACACAATCTCAGATTCATCTATTCAACCAACACATAGAACCTCAAAGAGTGCCCCAAAGTTTCTACCGGAGAATCACGACGAAAACATGTGCCAACCCCTATGCATAGGTTCATGGGCGGAACCCGCAAGTTGATCACCAAAACATACATCAAGTGAATCATGTGGTATCCCATTGTCACCACAGATACTCACGGCAAGATAGACATCAAGTGTTCTCAAATCTTTAAAGACTCAATCTGACAAGATTACTTCAAAGGGGGAACTCAATTCATTACAAGAGAGAAGAGGGGGAGGAGAAACATAAGAACCAACTATAATAGCAAAGCTCGCGATACATCAAGATCGTGCCAAATCAAGAACACGAGAGAGAGAGAGAGATGAAGATGAAGATGGCCACCGAAGAAGGATTGCCCCCTCCGGCAGGGTGCCGGAACGGGTCTAGATTGGTTTTCGGTGGCTACGGAGGCTTCTGGCGTCGGAACTCCCGATCTATTCTCTGTTCTGGAAGTTTCAGGGTACATGAGTATATATGGGTGCAGGAAGTACGTCGGTGGAGCTTCGGGGGCCCCATGAGGCAGGGGCGCGCCCTAGGGGGGCGCGCCCCCACCCTCGTGAGCACCTCCCTTGGCTCCTGACATGGGGTCCAAGTCCATCTGGTAGCTTTCCTTTCAAAAATAACTTCTCCAGTTGATTTCGTTCCATTTCGACTCCGTTTGATATTCCTTTTCTTCGAAACACTGAAATAGGCAAAAAAAATAGCAATTCTGGGCTAGGCCTCTGGTTAATAGGTTAGTCCCAAAAATAATATAAAAGTGGATAATAAAGCCCAATATTGCCCAAAATAGTAGATAACATAGCATGGAGCAATCAAAAATTATAGATACGTTGGAGACGTATCAAGCATCCCCAAGCTTAATTCCTGCTCGTCCTCGAGTAGGTAAATGATAAAAAACAGAATTTTTGATGCGGAGTGCTACTTGGCATAATTTCAATGTAATTCTTCTTAATTGTGGTATGAATATTCAGATCCATAAGATTCAAGACAAAAGTTCAAATTGACATAAAAATGATAATACTTCAAGCATACTAACTAAGCAATTATGTCTTCTCAAAATAACATGGCCAAAGAAAGTTCATCCCTACAAAATCATATAGTTTAGTCATGCTCCATTTTCGTCACACAAGAATGCTCTCATCATGCACAACCCCAATGAAAAGCCAAGCAATTGTTTCATACTTTAGTAATCTCAAACCTATAAACTTTCACGCAATACATGAGCGCGAGTTGTAGATATAGCACTATGGGTGGAATAGAATATAATGAGCGGGTTATGTGGAGAAGACAGAAAAGGAGAAAGTCTCACATCAACGAGGCTAATCAATTGGCTATGGAGATGCCCACTGATTGATGTTAATGCGAGGAGTAGGGATTGCCATGCAATAGATGCACTAGAGCTATAAATGTATGAAAGCTCAACAAAAGAAACTAAGTGGGTGTGCATCCAACTTGCTTGCTCACGAAGACCTAGGGCACTTGAGGAGGCCCATTGTTGGAATATACAAGCCAAGTTCTATAATGAAAAATTCCCACTAGGATATGAAAGTGACAACATAGGAGACTCTCTATCATGAAGATCATGGTGCTACTTTGGAGCACAAGTGTGGTAAAAGGATAGTAACATTGTCCCTTATCTCTTTGTCTCTCATTTTTTGGGCCTTCTCTTTTTATGGCCTTTCTCTCTTTTTTTTGGGCCTTATCTTTTTTATGGCCTTTCTCTTTTTTTATTCCTCACTTGGGACAATTCTGTAATAATGGTGATCATCACACTTCTTTTTATTTACAACTCAATTAATACAACTCGATACTAGAACAAAGATGACTCTATATGAATGCCTCCGGCGGTGTACCGGGATATGCAATGAATCAAGAGTGACATGTATGAATTATGAACGGTGGCTTTGCCACAAATACGATGTCAACTACATGATCATGTAAAGCAATATGACAATGATGAATGTGTCGTGATAAACGGAACGGTGGAAAGTTGCAGGGTAATATATCTTGGAATGGCTATGGAAATGGCATAATAGGTAGGTATGGTGGCTGTTTTGAGGAAGATATAAGGAGGTTTATGTGTGATAGAGCGTATGTTATCACGGGGTTTGGATGCACCGGCGAAGTTTGCACCAACTCTCATTGTGAGAAAGGGCAATGCACGGTACCGAAGAGGCTAGCAAGGATGGAAGGGTGAGAGTGCGTATAATCCATGGACTCAACATTAGTCATAAAGAACTCACATACTTATTGCAAAAATATACAAGTCATAAAAAACCTCGGTACAACGTGCATGCTCCTAGGGGGATAGATTGGTAGGAAAAGACCATCGCTCGTCCCCGACCGCCACTCATAAGGAGGACAATCAAATAACACCTCATGTTTCAAATTTGTTACATAACGTTTACCATACGTGCATGCTACGGGACTTGAAAACTTCAACACAAGCATTTCTCAATTTCAAAACTAATCAACTAGCACGACTTTGATATTATTACCTCCATATCTCAAAACAATCATCAAGCATCAAACTTCTCTTAATATTCAACTCACTTATATGAAAGTTTTTACTATTCTTGGATGCCTAGCATATTAGGATTATTTAAGCAAATTACCATGCTATTCTAAAGACTCTCAAAATAATATAAGTGAAGCATGAGAGTTTATATATTTCTTCAAAATAAAACTACCACCATGCTCTAAAAGATATAAGTGAAGCACTAGAGCAAATGACAAACTACTCTGAAAGATATAAGTAAAGCTCAATGAGTAGTCGAATAATTATGCAACTATGTGAAGACTCTCTAACATTTAATAATTTCAGATCTTGGTATTTTATTCAAACACCATGCAAAGCAAAATAAAATGACATTCTAAGAATGCCAAACATCATGTGAAGAAGCAAAAACTTAGGATCAACCAATACTAACCGATAGTTGTTGAAGAAGAAAGGTGGGATGCCAACCGGGGCATCCCCAAGCTTAGACGCTTGAGACTTCTTGAGATATTATCTTAGGGTGCCTTGGGCATCCCCAAGCTTGAGCTTTTGTGTCTCCTTAATTCCTCTCATATCACGGTCTCCGTAAATCTCAAAAGCTTCATCCACACAAAACTCAACAATGACTCGTGAGATAAGTTAGTATAAACCATTGCCAAAACCTTATCATACTCTACTGTAGCAAACCACTAAAATTATTATTTAACATTGCATACTAAATGCCTCTGCATATTTAATAGTCCTATCCGCAAATAGAATCATTAAAGAAGCAAACATATGCAAACAATGCAAACATAACAGCAATCTGCCTAAACAGGACAGTCTGTAAAGAATGCAGCAACATCCATACTTCCCTAGCTCCAAAAATTATGAAAGAAAATTCCAACTGTAGTAAATTTATAAGACCTTAAAATGCAAAAGGTTTCAACATTTTATCACATTATGACTTTTCTAGGGAGTTATTGCAAGAACGGTAAACTTTCTGTTTTCAAACAGCAACATGTGGACTTCTAAAATAGGCATAGTAAAGGCTATAGATGCCACTTTTATTGAAATAAAAGATGCAAAACATTGTTATAAATAACAGCAAGCAAATCCTAACAAAATAAATTGACACTCCAAGCAAAACACATATCATGTGGTGAATAAAAATATAGCTCCAAGTAAAGTTACCGATGAACGAAGACGAAAGAGGGGATGCCTTCCGGGGCATCCCCAAACTTAGGCTCTTGGCTATCCTTGATTATTACCTTGGGGTGCCTTGGGCATCCCCAATATTAGGATCTTGCCACTCCTTATTCCATATTCCATCGAATCCTTACCCAAAACTTGAAAACTTCACAACACAAAACTTAAAGTAGAAAACTCGTGAGCTTCGTTAGCGAAAGAAAGCAAAACACCACTTCAAGGTACTGTAATGAACTCATTATTTATTTATATTGGTGTTAAATCTACAGTATTCCAACTTCTCTATGGTTTATAAACTCTTTTACTAGCCATAGATTCATCAAAATAAGTAAACAACACACGAAAAACAGAATCTGTCAAAAACAGAACAGTCTGTAGTAATCTGGATCAAACGTATACTTCTGGAACTCATAAAATTATCAAATAAATTTCTGGACCTGAGGAATTTATATATTAATCATCTGCAAAAAATAATTAACTAAATAGCACTCTCCAAATAAAAATGGCAGCAATTCTCGTGAGCGCTAAAGTTTGTGTTTTTTACAGCATGATCAACAAGACTTTTCCCAAGTCTTCCCAAAGGTTCTACTTGGCACAAACACTAATTAAAAGCATAAAACCACATCTAAACAGAGGCTATATGAATTATTTATTACTAAACAGGAACAAAAAGCAAGTAACTAAAATAAAATTGGGTTGCCTCCCAACAAGCGCTATCGTTTAATGCCCCTAGCTAGGCATGATGATTTCCACGATGCTCACATAAAAGATAAGAATTGAAACATAAAGAGAGCATCTTGAAGAATATGACTAGCACATTTAATTCTAACCCACTTCCTATGCATAGGGATTTTGTGAGCAAAAAACTTGTGGGAACAAGAATCAACTTGCATAGGAAGGTAAAACAAGCATAACTTTAAAACTTTAAGCACATAGAGAGGAAACTTGATATTATTGCAATTCCTACAAGCATATATTCCTCCCTCATAATAATTTTCAGTAGCATCATGAAGGAATTCAACAATATAACCAGAACCTAAAGCATTTGTTTCATGATCTACAAGCATAGAATTTTTATTACTCTCCACATAAGCAAATTTCTTCTCTTGAATAGTAGTGGGAGCAAACTCAACAAAGTAACTATCGTGGGATTGAAAATTGAAATCAAGATGAAAATTTCATTGTTATCATTATTCTTTAAAGCATATGTGTCATCACAATAATCATCATGGATAGGAGGCATGCCTTCATCATAATAAATTTGCTCATCAAAACTTGGGGGACAAAAAATATCATCTTCATCAAACATAGCTTCCCAAAGCTTGTGGCTTTGCATATCATTAGCATCATGGATATTCAAGGAATTCATACTAACAACATAGCAATCATGCTCATCATTCAAAGATTTAGTGCCAATCATTTTATAAATTTCTTCTTCTAGCACTTGAGCACAATTATCCTTTCCATCATACTCACGAAAGATATTAAAAAGGTGAAGCGTATGAGACAAACTCAATTCCAATTTTTGTAATTTTCTTTTTTAAACTAAACTAGTGATAAAACAAGAAACGAAAAGACTCGATTGCAAGATCTAAAGATATACCTTCAAGCACTCACCTCCCCGGCAACGGCGCCAGAAAAGAGCTTGATGTCTACTACACAACCTTCTTCTCATAGACGTTGTTGGGCCTCCAAGTGCAGAGGTTTGTAGGACAGTAGCAAATTTCCCTCAAGTGGATGACCTAAGGTTTATTAATCTGTAGGAGGCGTCGGATGAAGATGGTCTCTCTCAAGCAACCCTGCAACCAAATAACAAAGAGTCTCTTGTGTCCCCAACACACCTGAGGGAGTCCTGGATTAGGGGGTGTCCGGATGGCCGGACTATACCTTCAGCCGGACTCCTCGACTATGAAGATACAAGATTGAAGACATCATCCCATGTCCGGGACGGACTTTCCTTGGCGTGGAAGGCAGGCTTGGTGATACGGATATGCAGATCTCCTACCATTGTAACCGACTCTATGTAACCCTAACCCTATCTGGTGTCTATATAAACCGGAGGGTTTTTAGTCCGTAGGACGACTTACACAACGATAATCATACCATAGGCTAGCTTCTAGGGTTTAGCCTCTCTGATCTCGTGGTAGATCTACTCTTGTACTACCCATATCATCAATATTAATCAAGCAGGACGTAGGGTTTTACCTCCATCGAGAGGGCCCGAACCTGGGTAAAACTTCGTGTCCCTTGCCTCCTGTTACCATCCGGCCTAGACGCACAATTCGAGACCCCCTATCCGAGATCCGCCAGTTTTTACACCGACATTGGTGCTTTCATTGAGAGTTCCTATGTGCCGTCGCCGTCAGGCTTCATGGCTCCTGTGATCATCAATGGCGATGCAGTCCAGGGTGAGACCTTCCTCCCCAGACAGATCTTCGTCTTCGGCGGCTTCGCACTGCGGGCCAATTCACTTGGCCATCTGGAGTAGATCGAAAGCTATGCCCCTGGCCGTCAGGTCAGATTTGGAAGCTTAAACTACACGGCTGACATCCGCGGGGACTTGATCTTCGACGGATTCGAGCCACTACCGAGCGCGCCGCACTGTCACGACGAGCATGATCTAGCTCTGCCGCCGAACAGTGCCCTGGAGGCCGCACCCGCATCGGCTTCGACCCTTAATTCAGAGCCAACTGCACCGATCGAGGATGGGTGGTTGGACGCCGCCTCGGGTGTTGCGATCCCAATGGTGATCGAGCCGAACACCAGCCCCACACGCTGTGAGACTCGTGACTCCAAGGAGCTGGACTCCTCTCCGGACTCCAAACCCTCCGCGCCCCTGCCGATCGAATCCGATTGGGCAACGATCATGGAGTTTACTGCCACGGACATCTTTCAGCACTCGCCTTTCGGCGATATTCTGAAGACACTGAAGTCCCTCTGTTTATCAGGAGAGCCCTGGCCGGACTACGGTCAGCAAGGTTGGGATTCGGACAATGAAGAAATTCAAAGCCCACCCACCACCCACTCTGTAGCCACTGTCGACGACTTAACCAACATGCTCGACTTCGACTCCGAAGACATCGACGGTATGGACGCCAATAAAGGAGACGATGAAGAACCAGCGCCTATTAGGCCCTGGAAAGCCACCTCGTCATATGACATATACATGGTGGACACCCCAAAAGAAGGAGATGGCGATGGAACAGCGGAGGATGACCCCTCCAAGAAATAGCCTAAGCGCCGGCGTCAGCGGCGCCGCTCAAAATCCCGCCAAAACAAATACGGCAATTCCAGCACGGGAGATAATAATACTCCGGAAAGTGCCGAAGAAAACCCCGTCCAGCAAGAATTAGCACAGGAGGATGGAGAAACCAACCCTCATGAGAGAGCGGCAGACAGAGAGGTCGAGGACGATAATTATATGCCTCCCTTCGAAGATGAGGCAAGCCTCGACGACGACGAATTCGTCGTGCCAGATGATCCCGTCGAGCAAGAGCGTTTTCAATGCAGGCTTATGGCCACGACAAGAAGCCTCAAGAAAAAACAGCAACAGCTCAGAGCTGATCAAGATTTGCTAGTCGACAGATGGACTGAAGTCCTTGCGGCCGAAGATCATAAACTCGAACGCCCCTCCAAGAGCTACCCAAAGCGCAGGTTGCTACCCCGATTAGAGGAGGAAGCACTTGATGCGGCCGACCGGCCACCTCGTGGCCGCGACAGAGAGGCCTCTTGGCCCTCCACTCAAGCCGCACCCCGTACCAAGGCACGGGAATATGCGCCAGACTTACGAGATATGTTGGAGGACAAGGCAAGGCAAACAAGATCGATCTACGGATCACGCGGGCACCCCACGGCTCGAGACGGTAACCGTCACCCCGGTCGCAAATTCGGCAGGGCCAAACACAGTAGACAAAGCTCATTGGAGCTACGTCGTGATATAGCCCAGTACAGAGGGGCCGCACACCCACTATGCTTCATAGACGAAATAATGGATCATCAAATCCCCGAGGGTTTCAAACCCGTAAATATCGAATCATATGATGGCACAACAGATCCTGCGCTATGGATCGAGGATTATCTCCTTCATATCCACATGGCCCGCGGCAATGATTTCCACGCCATCAAATACCTCCCACTCAAGCTTAAAGGACCAGCTCGGCATTGGCTTAACAGCTTGCCAACAGGATCAATCAGTTGTTGGGAGGACCTGGAAGCCGCATTCCTCGACAATTTCCAGGGCACTTATGTGCGACCCCCATACGCCGATGACTTAAGTAACGTAATTCAGCAGCCAGAGGAATCAGCCAGGCAATTCTGGACACGGTTCCTAACAAAGAAAAATCAAATAGTCGACTGTCCGGACGCTGAGGCCCTAGCAGCCTTCAAGCACAATATCCATGACGAGTGGCTTGCCCGGCACCTTGGACAGGAAAAGCCGAAGTCTATGGCAGCTTAGATCCCCTTTCTTGCGCCTCCCCTTTCTGCCTCCAAATTTCTAGATCTACCCCGGCCGCGCGACCTAGGAAGCCATGGCACCTCGCCAACCTCCGGCCGAAGCTTGGTATTCTCCTGCCCTGGACTCGCCGAATGTGTACAAGGCTAGCCTTTACCGGCTGCGCCGGATAGCGGCGGCGCAGGGCATCGACGAGACGGAGGTGTTCAAGGTCGGTTCCGCCATCCCTGAGGGCCGAGGGAGCACCTTTTATCCTCTCTTTGCAAGCTCCATTGCCGCAGGCCTGGTGCCTCCCTTCTCCGAGTTCTTCTTCTCTGTCCTCCGCCATTACAACTTGCAGGCTCTGCATCTCCACCCCAACTCTGTCCTTCTACTGGCGATCTTCGCTTACTACTGCGAGGCCCACGTGGGGGTGCAGCCTTCGGTGGCCTTGCTGCGCCACTACTTCTCCCTCCGGATCTCTGGCAGTTCTCCTTCCGCGTGCGCAAGCTTCGTTGCGTATGGCAGCACCATTGCCATCTCGAGTCCCGGGAAGAGGGCTGAGGGCTTCCGGAGCAAGTGGGTCTTGGTAGATGCCGGGTACATCCCCCCTCGGCTGATCTTGCCCACGGAGCAGGCCGTGAGCTCTGGTGACTAGTGCCGAGTGGAGCTCACGAACCCCCGCGTGAAACCGGTGTTGGAGAAGATGGACGCGGACTTGAGGCCGGCCTGCATGGCGATGGCGAAGTTGACTGGTGCGTCACTGCTGAAGGAGTTCCTGGAGCACCAGCTGGCTCCACTCTGGCGGTACTCTCCTCCAATGTGGAGGCCTCATCTGAGCCCCGAGGCTGTGGACGAAGAGGATGTGAATGCGGTTCTTCAAGCTCTGGTCGGGGGCGAGGTGGCAAGGTTGGAGGGCACTCCCAAGCCTTTGTTCCTTCGCGACGACTGGAAGCGGGTGGTGGAGTCCATGCCCGTTTTCAACGGGGACGGGCTCGTGCCCATGGCGCCTTCTGAAGGACTGGTGGACGTGCCCTCCGGTGACTCCAGCGAGGAGGAGGGCGAAGAGGAGCGGGGAGAGGGGCCCGACTCTGGGGCGACCGATGGAGAGTCGAGGGCTCCCCTCCCCCGGCGCTCGCCCCATACTCTCCGCCTTTCGCCGAGCGACGATGATGATGATGATGATGATGATGATGACGTGCTGGGTACCGGGAGCTCACCCCCGATCCCGAAGAAGGACAGGACCGGGCTGATCTCCCGTGGGTCTGCCCCTACCCCGAGGCAGTTCGCAGCCGCGCCTCCTGCTTCCAAGGCCGACCCTTCCAGCCAGCTGTCAGGCTTCAAGTTGGGCCGGAGGCTGCCCGAGCTTGCCGGCGAGGACCCGTAAGCGCTTGATCCTTGATCTCTTGTTTCTCGTTCCGCAGATGAGGCTTGATGATTGCTTCTTGTGAATAGGCTGGCGCCTAGGGAGAAGAAGCCGAAAAGGGCTCCTGAGGCTCCATCCGCGTCGGCGCCTTCGCCTGTGAAGGGAGGTGACCGCGGCGTGCGGGCTGCTCCTGCTCGGTCGCCCTCAGGAGGCCTGGCCATGCTGGCTGGGGCGAGCTCAGCCCCCATGGCCCAAGTGACTCCAGAGGTGCCCTCGTCTGGCACCACTGCTACGGCTGTGGAGACGCAGCGGACCCCGCCTCGGGACACGGCGGCCTCGCCGCCGCTACCTTCTCCTCCCGTTCCACTGACAGCTGCTTCCCCAACTCCTCCTGTTGTCTTGGAGAGCGCCGATGTTTCTCCGCCTTCTTCTTCCATCCTGGAGCATGCCGTTGCTGGATTGGACCGGCTGCGGCAGGATCTTCTGGGCGCCGACCCTCGCCTGGTGGCCGGGCGCCTGGAACTGGCTTCGGGGTGGATTCGCTCTGATGCTTTGATTCGGGCGGCGTTCGTTCAGGCCTCGACGGCCTGTGACGAGGAGAGGCGGGCCATCCTCGAGGCGAAGGCTACTCGTGACGCAGCCCTGGGGGGAGTGGTCTAAGTCCGCGATCGTTGCAAGGCGTTGGAGGACGAGCTGCAAGGCCTGCGAGGCCAACTTGTGGAGGAGGTCCGCCTTCGCCAAGAGCAGGAGAAGGGGGCGAAGGCGCGCGAGGCGGCGCTCGAGGACCGGGAGGCCAAGCTCAAGAAGCGCCGCGACCACCTGGGCGCGTTGAAGGAGCTGGAGGTGACGAAGGCCGAGCTGGACGCCAAGGCTCAGGTCCTTGCCGAGGATCGCGTGGCCTTCGCGGACATGGAGAGAGATGCCCGTGCTTCGCTGAAGATGCTTTACGAGAGCGGCTTGGACAGCCCGCTACCCGGTGACGGGGACGGCCCCACCAAGCTGCTTCCCTTCCTGGTTCAGGCTCTTGGGGATGTCGCCCTTAGCATCAGCCCCGCGGCCGAGGCCGAGGCGCATGTCTTGTCTTCTGCTGTGCTGACGCGGGTCTTTGCCCACATCTACCTTCGCGATCCCAGCGCCGACCTCGATGGCCTGCTGGAACCGGTGAGCGGCGAGGGTGCCGCCGCCGCTGTCGAAGCCGTGAAGGGGCGCGCGGAGGCGCTGCTGGGGAGGTTCCAGGCCTTCAGCACCAAGCCAAAGCAAGGCGCTGCCGACCCTGCCATTCCACGAGGCGAAGCCACCGCCGACAAGTGACTCCGTTCCATTCCTGCTCTTCTTACAGTTCCTGCACACGCATCACGCCTCGGGGAGGCATTTAAACTTGCGTTTGGTACTAAGGCGACAGTATGGATTGTAATATTTGCTTTTAAATTCCTTGGATTTTATGCTTTTCTTCCCTACTTGCTTGTGTTCTACGCCGGCAGAGCCCGGCCCCGCGCATGCCTCACCCAGCATTAGCCCCGACCGGAAACCAGGACGGGACCAAAGGAGTGAGGGGCCACGTGACAAGTTAGGCTCCTAAGTAGCGATGCTCAGGAGTCCCCCTTGGCGCGTGAACAACAAGTAGGGAAGCGTGATGTAGGTGTATCTTCCGTTCTACGTCTGCAGAGCCCGACTCCGCGCGTACCTCACCCAGCATAGCCTTTCGGAACTAAGGAGTGAGGGGCTACGGAGCCAGTTAGGCTCCTGAGTCGCGATGCTCAGGAGTCCCCCTTGACGCGCGAACAGCGGGTGATGAGGCGAGATGTAAACGTGGCTACCGTTCTACATCTGCAGAGCCCGGCCCCGCGCGTACCTCACCCAGCATAGCCTTTCGGAACTAAGGAGTGAGGGGCTACGGGACCAGTTAGGCCCCCGAGTCATGATGCTCAGGGGTCCCCCTTGACGCGCAAACGGCCTTCATACCTTGGCTCCGCTCGGGGAGAGACGCGCGGTGAACCAGGCCCGAGGGGCCTGGCTGGGCGGCGTACGTCTGGGCGTGACCAAGTCGTAGCCCCCGTGCCTAGCCCCCTCGCGCGGCACTCCCGAGGGGAGGCGTTGCGATGAGGCTAGCCACTGAGCTCTGGGCCCCCTGAGGTTGATGCGGCCCAGAGGCCACCCTCAGTTGTTTATCACCAGCGCGGAGCATAGCGCTTCCGTATGTGTACGGGCATAGCCGCTCCTCGGCAGTGTCGTCAGCCAGCGCGGAGCATGGTGCTTCCACTGGTACGTGGGAGGGGGCTCCCCTCCGGGAGGAGCCCCCGGGGCGTGTACAGCCCCGCCCTGACACGTGGCTGGCACGGTAGAGCTAGGTGAGGTGTATCTGGGCACCCGTGAGCCAGCGCGGGACTCACGAGGCCCTACCTCTGGGCGGGTTGCGCCCGGCACTGGGCCGTATCTTGAGATGTGTCCCTGCAGAATTTGGTTAGATGCCGGTACTCTACGTCCTTGTGTCTCGGCCCTCGAGCTTGTCTCAGCCGTCGCTGGTATGCCAGGTCGCGATGCCGTGGACAAGGCCAAAGGGTGAGGGCTGGAGAGCCAGTAAGAGCCCTGAGTCGCGATGCTCAGGCACCCCCCCTTTAACGTGCAAGTAGTCGACATGGAGAAGAAGGGATGCCGTGGACAGGCATCAAGCAATCAAGCGTGATAGGCGAATGCATAGTTGGAAATAAACGCGAGGGAGAATACACGCCGCTGGGCCTAGCCCCAGCGGCTTGGGGATGATGCAGCCCGAGGGGCGCCCCCAACAAGGCAACTAACGACCGAAGAATAAAGGCAGATACATGCCGCAGGGACGGACCCACGTGGCCTGGGAGGGATGGAACCCTTGGAGGGTGCTCCCAGCTGGGAATGGAACTTGCAAGATGTCACCTGAGAATGTCGTTGGCGAAGTGGCGTTGGTGCAGCAGGCTCGGTGGGCTGCGGAAGCCGATCCTCACGAGCCCCCAGGCCCCGGGGCCTCGGGAGGCTCCGGAGGCACTGGTGGCTCCTCGCGAGCTGTCTTCATCTCCGCCTGGGCCGCGGAACGCCTGTCCTCCTGAGCCTCCATGATGCCCCTCATGAGGCGCTGGTGCGCCATAGCCATGCTCGGCAGGCCGTAAGGCATGCGAACATAGCTGTGGGGTGGACCCCCACAGCGCCCCACTTGCGAGGGCTAGAGGCGCTCCGTCGTGGCGATCTGATTGAGCCCTGGTACGTCGACGCAGACGCGCAGCCCACCATCCTCGCCTGGATGTGGGGCCACAGCTGGTGGACGACGGCAACCTCTCATGACCCTTGACTCCTATAGCTCTTGAATGACCTTGTTAATGAACTCCGGCTGGTCTGACCCTCCTTGCTTCGCTCCTTCTCGAGGGAAACATGCTTCGAACCACGCCTCCACATGATGCCCAAGCGTCTCCCTCGTGACCCTGGCTAGGTCGGTAGCCCTCCAGGTGAGAGCCCCCGAGCCCTGCCTGAGGATGGCGCCGGGCACGCTTTCCTATGCGATGGAAGGAGGGTCCTCCCGGGCAGACACGGGCCCTGAGGTGCCTGCCTCCTGAGGGGCTGAGCCTGGCGACATCTTCTTCTTCTTGGGGGTGGTCTCAGGAAGCCACCCGCTTCCGCGATCTGGGTCTTCTAGTGACGCGGCCTGAAAGGCTCGCTCCAGGGAACACACTGCATCCCTCTCTTCACAGGGCACCGTGATGACACCGCCACTCCCTGGCATCTTGAGGATGTTGTAGCCGTGGTGAGTCACGGCCATGAACTTGGCCAGCGCTGGATACCCGAGGATGGCGTTGTACGGCAGGCGGATTTGGGCGACGTCGAAGTCGATGAGCTCGGTGCGGTAGTTGCTACGGGCCCCAAAGGTGACAGGGAGGCGGACCTGCCCGATCGGGACTGTGGAGCCGTCGGTGACTCCGGAGAAAGGCTTGGTTGGCTGAAGCTGGTCATAGGGCACTTGGAGGTTGTTGAACGTTTCCACGGACAGGACGTTGAGCCCTGCCCCTCCGTCGATGAGGGTCTTGGTGACCAGGACGTTGCTGATGACTGGGGAGCAAAGCATCGGGAGGACTCCGGCTATGGCCGAGCACTTGAGCTGGTCTGCTGAGCTGAACGTGATGGCGCACGCCGACCACCTGAGGGGGCGCGTTGCTTCGAGCTTGGGGAGAACTGCATTCACTTCGCGGGCAAACTGCTTGAAGATACGTTGGGAGGCTGGGGCTTGAGCACCGCCCAGGATGCAGGCGATTGCGTGCGGCTCTTGGAAGCCCCCAGCCCCCTCGTCTTGATGGCGGTCTTCGTTCCTCCTTGGCTGAGGCGGCAGCGGAGGTAGGCCTGCGTTGCCATGAGGGCGATCCTCACGAGGCTGATTCCTCCAGTCTCCCTCGCGAGGCAGGTCCCGCCAGTGGTCCTCGCGAGGCTGATCACGCCACCCCTGGTGCGGGCCGCGGTCTTCCCAGCGCCCTGGGTTTCTTCCTCCTCCTCGGCCGTAGCCCCGGTCAGCACGGTCAGGGAGACGGCTGATCCTTCCTTCTCCCACGGCGCGGAGCTCTTGACATTCGTTGGTGTTGTGGGTGTGGAGGTCGTGGTACACACAGTACCGACTGCCTCTGGAGGAGTCGGGCAGATCCTTGCCCCGCTTGGTGTCTAGTTCGGCTGCGAGTACGGCAGCCCCCTTGCACTTCACGTCCTTGGCCTTGGGCTTCTTCTCTTCTGGGTCCGCGGCAGGCAGCTCGAGGAGGGAGAGGCGTCCCTCCTCAGCCCTGGCGCACTTGTTCGCCAAGTTGAACAGCTCCAGGGAGGTGCAGAGGTCTTCATGCATCGCTAGCTCCTCCTTCATCTTGACGTCGCGCACGCCATCGGAGAAAGCCGAGATGATGGCCTCCTCGGACACCTTGGGGATCTTGAGGCGCGCACTGTTGAAGCGCTAGATGTACTTTTGCAGGGTTTCTCCGGGTTGTTGCTTGATGCGGCGCATGTCGCTCACGGCGGGCGGCCGGTCGCGAGTACCTTGGAAGTTGGCGATGAAGCGGGTGCGCATCTGGTCCCAATAGGAGATCGTGCCCGGAGCCAGATTCAGGAGCCAGGTGCGAGCTCCTTCCTTCAGCGCCATGGGGAACCAGTTCGCCATGACCTTCTCGTCCCCGCTGGCAGCCTCGATGCCCAGCTCATAGAGCTGGAGGAACTCTGCGGGATCAGTTGTGCCGTCGTAGCGCGGAGGCAGGTCTGGCTTGAACTTGCCGGGCCACGCGACGCCGCGCAGCTCGGTGGTGTAGGCGCGGCAGCCTGCGGTGGCCACGAAAGGCTTCGGTTGGTGGAGAGCTCGGTCTTGAGGGTCCCCACGCGCTGCAGCTAGGAGCAGGGCGGGGTCTTGGCGTGCCGGAGCTGGAGCAAGGAGCGCTCGGGCAGCTCCTTGCGGGCGAGGGACTTCTTGGCAGCTCCGTTCTTGCTGCGCTGGCGCCTGACAGAGCGGGTTCCGCCCAGGGGGCATGCGCCTTGGAGCCATGGCGTCTTCTTGGAGAGGAGGCAGCAGGCACGCCCCCGGAGCTTCATTGCCCGCGCGGGGCGGAGTGCGGCGCAGCGGAGCGGACGGCGCAGGAGAGCACCTGCGGCGCGGACGAGCTCGGCGACACGGTCGAGCCACTCCTCGTAGACGTCATCGACGGGGCGGTAGCGCAGGAGCTCGTTTGCCACGATGAGCGTAGCTCGAGCCTCCAAAGGTGCGCGGAGCGCGTGGGACGAAGAGCCAGCTGGCGCGAGTGACGGACTAGCGGTGCGGCCATCTTGCCGCACGGACGGGTGCTGAGACGATGCCTGCTGCTCGCCCCCGCCAAGCCGGTGGTGGCGTTGACGGGGGCCGATGAGGACGCCCACCGACGGGGGCCGTTTGGGCGACGCGAGAAGCGATGGCGGCCCGATGCTCGGCGCGGGCCCGACGAGCGTCAGACATGGATGCTACGGTCAGAGGAGAGCGGAGTGGTGGAAGACGAATTCCGGCGCACCCCTACCTGGCGCGCCAAATGTCGGATTTCGGGTTCCGGCAGACCCTTAAGGTTCGAACACTGGGGTGCGCGCGGAGATCGCGCCTTCTACCTCTCCGTCTCACAAGGATCTAAACTACTGAAAGGAACGCACAAGAGACACAAGATTTATACTGGTTCGGGCCACCGTTGTGGTGTAATACCCTTCTCCAGTGTGTGGTTGGTGGATTGCCTCCTGGGGCTGATGATGATGAACAATACAAGGAAGAACAACCTCGCGAGGGTCTGTTCTTGGCTGGGGCGACGAACTGCTAGGAGGAGTTCGGTCACCCTTCTCTCTCTCTCTCTCTCTCTTGTCGATGATCCGGAACCCAACCGAACCGAACCCCTTGCTATGTGGGTGGATAGTCTTATTTATAGAGGCCCTAGTCCTCTTCCCAAATATTGAGCGGGAAGGGAGCCAACAATGGCGGGCTAATTTGAAGGGGGACAGCGAGTACATCTATCCTGACAAAAGCAGTCTTCGTCTGCCAAAGGCTCTAGTGATGACGCCGTGCTGGGCTCCATGGTGACCTCCGTCTCGTAGTCCTCCTGGTCTTGGTCTCGTTGCACCGAAATGGCAACCTTTGCCTGATGCCTCGGTACTCCGCGGCTGCGCTTGCCCCCTTTGCACCAAAGAGGAAAGAAGGACGTTGCGCGTGCTGGCACCCGCCTGGTGCCCTGAGTCGTCACGGCTTACGTCACGGGCACCTCGCGAGGTACCCTGTCTTGATATCTCCGCCTCCTCGCAAGCCAGCCTGATGAGGCTTCGCCTGAGGATGTGCCGTGTCGTCCGCCGCGCGAGGCTTGGCCCCTCACGAGGGTCTTGAGTCTTGTGTTGATGAAGATGGGCCGCGCTGGCCCCCATTTGAGCCACGCCGCAGGCCGCAGGCAGGCAAGTCTGGGGACCCCCGTTCCCAGAACGCCGACAAAGTGGTCTTTGGATCTCCGGATAATTTCTGAAGCAAGGAGTTAATCTTCGACATAGTCCCATTCCGCAGTGGCTATCACGCATTGCTCGGGCGAACTGCATTCGCAAAGTTCAATGTGGTACCGCACTACGCATACCTTAAGCTCAAGATGCCAGGCCCTCGAGGAGTAATTACGGTCAATGGACACACCGAACGCTCCCTCCAAACGGAGGAGCACACGGCGGCCCTTGCAGCGGAGGTACAAAGCAGCCTCTCCAGGCAGTTCTCCAGTCCGGCCATTAAACGACCGGACAACGTCAAGCGCGCCCGGAGTAACCTACAACAAGACCGCCTGGCACGACCCGAGCAGGCGTAGCAATGCAGCCCCAACCCTAGCCCTCGCAAAAATGCGATACCAGTACTTCGTGTACATAACTACGCTCTAGAAATACCATGGGTATAGGGGGAGGGGCACCATCACGGCACGCCCGAAACACGGCTTAAACCGCACCTAGGCTGCCGATTTTTTAATTTTCTCTTACTTTCAGGTCTCCACTCTTTGGAAGGCCTGTCCGGCAGTTCAATTGCCGCACAAACGATGCAAGAACCAGGGAAGCAGACAAGCCACGCCGCATTACGGAACTCCCAGGTGGTCTCTATCACGAGCAGTATACCTGCTTCGCATACTATTCCGCAGCTTGCCCCTGGACCAGACATGTTACATCGTCCAACCTTTTGCTTATCACATTATTTGTATCGTTCTGCTTTGATCGCATCCCTCTTTAATAAACAGTGCATAGCTTTTGTCTATTTTTGCATTACATTTTTTATTATATATATATATATGTTCCTTAATGACATATTGCACCCATACACTTTGGTACGGCCTAAATACGCCAGGGGCTTTAGTACCCCTCAATATGGTGTGAGAAGTCCGAACACTTTAACAAGTGCGGCACCCCGAACTTATAGCATTATATGCATCGGCTCCGAATCATGTCTTGGGTCAATAGTTGGGTTTGCCCGGCTCTTATGTTTTGGTGCCTTACATTCCGCTATATCGGCTAAGGTAGCACTAGGAGAACCACTGCGATTGTGCCCCAGTTGAGCTGGGTCGAGCACCTCAGTGGAGAAAGCTAAAACTGACTGTCATGATGAAGCGAGAGCTGGTCGCTGTTCGAGAGGTTTTTTCGAGTCCCTAACGACTTGTGCCGCTTAGAGCGAGGAGCCAGCTCTGTCCGGCCAAGGCGTGGATAGCGCCCCAAACTCGGTCTTCCGAATACCAGGGGCTTTGCCGAAATTTAAAATTATAGAATTCTATGGCTAAGTGAGAGTGTTAACGCATTATAGTACGATTGCCTTGTTCATTGGGCTAAGCGCCTCCCTCGAAGGACCCAAACATGGGAAAAAGAGCGCTCAGGTTTATCCCCGAACACCCCAGCACTAGCGGCATGGGGGTAGAAGCCGACGACTTGCCATCTCTCAGAATTGGTAAACAGCCGCACAAAAGGTAATATTTTAAATTCCAACAGCATTGCTTAGAGCATATGAACAAGTTTTCAGCGCACAGGACAAAACGAGAAAGTTTCACTCAAAAATTACATCCCTAGAACATTCATCTGCCACAAGGCAGGCACCCTTCAGAACATCCTTATAATGATTCTCGGGCTTGCGATGCTCTTTCCCCGGCGGTGGCCCGTCCTTCACAAGCTTCTCAGCATCCAGCTTGCCCCAGTGCACCTTAGCACGGGCAAGGGCCCTATGGGCACCTTCAGTGCAGACAGAGCGCTTGATGACTTCGAGCCTTGGACAGGCCTCCACCAGCCGCCGCACCAGCCCGAAATAGCTCCCAGGCAGAGCCCCTCCAGGCCACAGCCGAACTATGAGGCCCTTCATGGCCTGTTTGGCCGTCTTGTGGAGCTCGACCAGTTGCTTCAGCTGGTCGCTCAGGGGCACGGGGTGTCCGGCCTCAGCATACTGAGACCAGAACACCTTCTCTGTTGAGCTGCCCTCCTCGGCTCGATAGAATGCGGCGGCATTGCACACACTCCGGGGAAGATCTGCGAACGCTCCTGGAGAGCTCCGGATTCGGGTAAGTAACAAGTAACTCACGTTTATGTGTTTGCTTTGCATAAAGAATGCCTTACCCGCCGCTATCTTCTTCACCTCATCCAACTCCTGGAGGGTCTTCTGGGATTCGGCCTTGGCAGACTTGGCATTTTCAATAGCCACCGCGAGCTCGGACGCTCGCGTCTTTGAGTCAAGCTCCAAACTCTCATGTTTTTCCATGAGAGCCTGGAGCTCTTGCCGTACCTTGCCAACCTCGGCCTCATACTTCTCCCGCTCGGTGCACTCCGTGGCCGCCCTCTTCTCGGCCTCGACCAGCGCTTGCTTAAGGGTCGCCACCTCAGACGTGGCCCCTACAATAGCCACGATAATCCTGTCATTTTTTGCAATTGTACCTTCTTATATATATTTAAAACAAGGTATTTCTTACCTTCATTGTCCTCGAGCTGCTTCTTGGCACGCCCGAGCTCTTGCTCGGACCGCTCGAGGTTCTGCTTTAGCGTGTCCACTTCCGCAGTCAGTGCGGCGGACGCAAGCAGAGAAGCCTGCATACGCATATTGACTCCTTTTTGTTAGAGTCCTGCGAATTTTATTTGATCCTCTATTCGGCTTTTCTTCCCGAACGCCAAACAGAGCATCAGGGGCTATTGTCTATGCGGTAATATTATTTACACATTCTTTACTTACCTCAAAGCCTGTTAAAAGGCTAGTACAAGCTTCAGTCAGTCCGCTCTTGGTGGACTGAACCTTCTGGACCACCGCACTCATAATGGTGCGGTGCTCCTCGTCGATGGAGGCGCCTTGGAGCGCCTCCAACAGATTGTCCGGCGCCTCTGGTTGGACGGGGGTCACCGGCACGGTGGGCTTCCTCCTCTTGGAAGGAGGTCCCCCACTGGACTCTGGAACCTTTGAAGGTTCCGGAGCGGTGTCCGGCCTAGAGCTGAACTTGGAGCCCTGGGGGGTTTCATCCCCTTTACTCCTGGAGTCCGGGAGGTCGCCTTGCGGCGCCTCCAGGACCACCTCCTCCCGGCTTGGAACCTGTTGGGACAACACTTCGGTGTCGTCCGTAGGGCGGGGGGAGGAAGCCGTCGGAAGCGAGTTCACATCCGACGAGTCCAGTGAGCCGCTCGACGACGCGTCGAGCCGGTCCTTGGGTGGGCTGCATAAACATATTCGACATAAGGGAAAGTTGTGCAATAAACGATTACTATGAATTACTCTGGTATCCGGATACTTATGATTTTGCCATGGGCTTGGCCCTGGGTGGCCACTCCTCTCTGCCGTCATCGGTGGAGTAGTCCGGAGGAAGGGTTTTCCCCTTCTTGGACCCTCTGGCCTCCCAGAGAGGGCGGCCTTCCTTTTCTTCGCTCCTCCCGCTGGAGGGGGAGAAGTCTCTTCTTCTTCCTCCTCGTCTTCATGGGAGGAATGCGCCTCAGAACCGTCGGATGATGGATCCGACACCTCCTGGCGCCAGGCACTCCTTCGAGTCCCCGTGGCCTTTTTTGCGGCCTTCTTCTCCGGCACCACATAGGGTGCTGGAACCAGCAGCTTCGCCAAGCGAGCGTCCGCTGGGCCTTCGGGCAAAGGAGCCGGACAGTTGATCTGTCCGGACGTCGCCTGCCAATCCTGTCAAAGGTAAGGGAGCTTAGATCCCGCATGGAGTCAAACTATGAAAAACTGATACCCTGTAAAAGGAAAAAACAGGTTACTGTGAGAGCGTGACGTTGCGTACTGAATCCGCGATCCTCGGTAGCGGATGCGGGAGCCTCGGCGTGTAACACCCTCGATGCGACTATAGCTCCCACGTGTCGAGGCACGACTTAGAGACATAATCGCATTGAAGGCATATGTCGCAAGTGAGGTAATCTTCACACAACCCATGTAATAAATAAGGGAAAGAGATACATAGTTGGCTTACAATCGCCACGTCACAGAATTACATAAATAAAGCATTACATCAATCAAATACACTCATGGTCCGACTACGGAACCAAAATAAAAGAAGAACCCCAAATGCGACAAAGGTCCCCGATGGACCCCTACTAGGATCCACTACTGATCAACTAGAACGAAACAACACAAATGACAAGATCTTCATCGAGCTCCTCCTGAGCTTGGTTGCGTCAACTGCACGGACTCATCAGCACCTGCAAGCTGGTTTTGGAAGTATCTGTGAGCCACAGGGACTCAGCAATCTCGCACCCTCGCGATCAAGACTATTTAAGCTTATGGGTAAGGTAAAAGTATGAGGTGGAGCTGCAGCAAGCGACTAGCATATATGGTGGCTAACCTATTCGCAAAAGAGAGCGAGAAGAGAAGGCAAAGCACGGTCGATAAAAGTATGATCAAGAAGTGATCCTGGACTACCTACGTCAAGCATAACTCCAACAACCGTGTTCACTTCCTGGACCCCGCCGGAAAGAGACCATCACGGCTACACACGCTGTTGATTCATTTTAATTAAGGTCAACTTCAGGTTTTCTACAACCAGATATTAACAAATTCCCATCTGCCCATAACCGCGGGCACGGCTTTCGAAAGTTCAAATCCCTGCAGGGTTGTCTCAACTTAGCCCATCACAAGCTCTCACGGTCAACGAAGGAATAGACCTCCACCTGAGACGTTCCGATCAGACTCGGTATCCCGGTACAACAAGACATTTCGACAGGGTAAAACTAAACCAGCAACACCGCCCGATGCGCCGACATCCTGATGGGAGCTGCACATATCTCGTTCTCAGGGCAACACCGGATGAGACATCCTACGAGTAAAACCAGCCCTCAAGTTTCCCCGAGGTGGCCCCGCAGTCTACTCAGTTCGGACCAACACTTAGACAAGCACTGGCCCGGGGGGGTTAAAATAATATGACCCTCGGGATGCGCGACTCCCAAGGGAAAGGTGGTAGGTTGTTAGTGCAAATGGTAAAACCAATGTTGGGCATTGCTGGAAGAGCTTTACTTAAGGCGAACTGTCAAGGGGTTCCCATTATAGCCCAACCGCATGAGGAACGCAAAATCCGGGAACATAACACCGATATGACGGAAACTAGGGCGGCAAGAGTGGAACAAAACACCAGGCATAAGGCCGAGCCTTCCACCCTTTACCAAGTATATAGATGCATTAATTAAATAAGATATATTGTGATATCCCAACAAGAAAATAAATGTTCCAACAAGGAACGAACTCCATGTTCCAACAAGGAACAAACTTCAATCTTCACCTGCAACTAACAACGCTATAAGAGGGGCTGAGCAAAGCGGTAACATAGCCAATCAATGGTTTGCTAGGACATGGTGGGTTAGAGGTTTAACATGGCAATTGGGAGGCTGACAAGCAAAAGGTAGGCATCGTAGCATTGGCATAGCAAGAGCGAGCAAACTAGCATAGCAAAAATAGTAGTGATTTCGAGGGTATGATCATCTTGCCTGAAATCCCGCAAGGAAGAAGAACGAGTCCGTGAAGAAGACAAATGGGAGAAGTTGAACGGATCCTCACAAACGCGACGTTACCGGATCAACCCGAAGAAGCAAACACCGGAAAAGAAGCACACGACATAGTAAACAACCAACACATAATCATGGCATGATGCACAATCGAGTATGATGCATGTCCGGTTTAATGAAGCATGGCATGACAAAATGCACAAGCAATCCTACAAATTAAGTGGAGCTCAATATGCAACGAGTTGCATATTGACGAAACACCACAACAAGTTATTTAGTTCGATCTCGTTTATGTACCCAACAATATTAAGTGTTATTAAACATGGCAAGAGGGTGAAGCAAAACAAAACTACCTATCTATGCAAGTTTAAATGAGGCCGGAACAACAAACAACAATTCCGGTAAATCCCCATAGGCATATAATAGATTTGTTACTGTTCTGCCCTAAACATTATTTTAGAGTTGTTAAACATGCAAGATGATGCCACCATGTTAAACTAGGCAAAATTCTACCCCATTTACATATAAAGTTTATTAAAATCGAAGTTACAGTTGAATAGTTATGAATTTAATCATTTTAGCATGGCATAGGAGCAAATTACTGCAAACATCATTTTAAATATTTCAAACATAGATGAAAGTTGGATATTATTAATCTACACAAAATTCTGAGCAAGTTTCATATATAAATCATTTTAATCCGATGCACGGTTAGTGAGTTATTAAATGCATGAACATGAGGGTCTAATCTGTAAAACTGACAATCCCTGGAACAATAGACAAAATCGCAACAGAGGAAAAAAACATGCATCGGGCCGAAACAAGCTGGCCCAACAGGAGGGAAAAAATAGGAGGAGGGGGCGCTGCGGGTCGGCTCACCCTGGGCCTGGCCCAGTCAGAGGGGAAGCAGGCCGTCGGGGTCGGCTGGAGATGGGCCTGGGAGGCCAAGGCGGGGAGGAGGCAGGCCGGTGGGAGCGGCACACTGGGCCGGAGGCGAGGCCAATTTGGCTGGCGTGGTGCGGATCTGGCCCGGCTGGCCTGGCGCTGCGCTGCGCGGGTCGGGGAAGTAGGCCGGCGATGCTGGGCCGGACTCGGGCGCAGCCCACGCGGTAGGTCAATGAAGCCGGCGAGGGAGTGGCTGGATCGAGCTCCTCCCGATCCATGGCGGCGGCGGCGCTGGAAGATTCCGGCAGGGTGCGGTGAGGTAGGGAGGCCAAGGAGCACCGGATCCGGCGGGGCTCGGCTCCCCGGGGCCGTATCGAGGCAGAGGCGCCCCTGGACGGCGGTTGGGAAACGAAGGGGCGACGGGGGCGGACTCCGGCGAGGGTCGGTGATGACCGGAGCCAAGTCCGGCGCGGCACTGCGGCGGCGTTCCAGCGAGGGTCGGTGGCGGCGCGAAGCGCCCGAGGCGGCGGGGACGAAGGAGAGGCGCGGCGGGGAGCCTCGGGCCCGGGAGGGCCTGCGGCGGGCCTCGCGGGCTCCGCGGCGTGGTGCGGCGAAGTGGGGTACTGAGCGGACAGATGGCTTGCGCTGGTTGGCTAGCGGCGGCAGCGAGGTGACGTGGCAGCCTCTGGTTGGCTGGAGCAGCGTGGAGGGGCGCGGACATGTCCGGCGAAGGTGGGGATTTCGTCCGGCGGCGCGGATCTGAGAATTTTTAGGGTCAGGGGAAGAATGAACCACGAATTTCGGAGGGGGTGTATATATAGGCATAGAGGGAGCTAGGAGGGTCCAAATGAGGTGCGGTTTTTGGCCACGCGATCGTGATCGAACGACCGAGATGATGGAGAAGAGTTAGGTGGGTTTTGGGCCAAATTGAAAGGGTGTTGGGCTGCAACACACATGAGGCCTTCTCGGTCCCTTGGTTAATCGTTGGAGTATCAAACGAAGTCCAAATGGTACGAAACTTGACAGGCGGTCTACCGGTAGTAAACCAAGGCCGCTTGGCAAGTCTCGGTCCAATCCGGAAATGTTTAACCCCCACACAAGAAAGAAAGATAGAAATGGCCATCGGAGGAGAATGGAACGCCGGATTGCAAAACGGACAACGGGGAAAAAGCTCAGATGCATGAGACGAACACGTATGCAAATGAAATGCGCATGATGACATGATATGCAATGCATGACACGAAAGCAAATGACATGGCAACGACAACGAATAACTGGAAGACACCTGGCACATCGGTCTCGGGGCGTTACACGGCGCCCTTGAAAAGCACCTTCCAGGCATCTTCGTACATCGTGTTGAAGAGCCTGCTTAGAGTTTGGTGCCGCGCCGGGTCGAACTCCCACAGGTTGAAAGCCCGTTGTTGACACGGGAGGATCAAGCGGATGAGCATAACCTGGACTACGTTGACAAGTTTGAGCTTCTTGTCCACCAGGGTTTGGACGCATGATTGGAGTCCGGTCAGCTCTCCTTTTTTACCCCACGATAGGCCCGTCTCCTTTCAGGAGGTGAGCCGCGTAGGGGGTCCGGATCAAAACTCAGGGGCTGCGACCCATTCAGGGTCGCGCGGCTCGGTGATGTAAAACCACGCCGATTGCCACCCCTTCAGGGTCTCCACAAAGGAGCCCTCGAGCCATAAGACGTTGGCCATCTTGCCCACCATGGCGCCTCCGCACTCCACCTGGTTGCCGTGCACCACCTTCGGCTTGACATTGAAAGTCTTGAGCCATAGGCCGAAATGGGGGCGGATGCGGAGGAAAGCCTCGCACATGACGATAAATGTCGAGATGTTGAGGAAAAAGTTCGGGGCCAGATCGTGGAAATCCAGGCCATAGTTGAACATGAGCCCTCGGACAAATGGGTGAAGAGGGAAGCCCAGGCCGCGGAGGAAATGGGGGAGGAACACCACCCTCTCATGGGTCCTAGGGGTGGGGATGAGCTGCCCCTTTTCGGGAAGCCGGTACGCAATGTCGTTAGACAAGTTTCCGGCCTTCCTTAGTTTTTTTATGTGTCCCTCCGTGACGGAGGAGACCATCCACTTGCCTCCCGCTCCAGACATGGCTAGAGAAGGCTGAGGTGGGGAGTGCGGACTTGGGCACTGGAGCTCGAGTACGTGAGAATGGATAAGCAAAGGAGTAAGAAGGCGTAGGTGAAAAGGTGGATCCTTATCCCCGTATATGGGTGGACGCAACTACGTGTCCCCACCAGCCTAGTAAACTCGCTTATCTCCAAGTGCCTTAATCAATGGCACGGTTGGGTTACCCACGCCCGTATTGATGAGAATCCCGGAATAAGGGGACACGATCTTTACTTTAACAAGACGTGCCAAGGAAACCGCCTCGCATGACGCGCTGAGGTGGGATAATGAAACAACTCGGATAAAGGCTTGGCCGTGGTGTGTCACATTACGGAATACTTCAGCAGATTAGATTTCTATAAATATTATTCTCTCTACGGCAATATGTGGACACTTATTTTGCAGAGCCGGACACTATCTTTGTGTTCATAATCTTCTATGAAGTACTTGGAGGAGGAACCCGCCTTGCAATGCCGAAGACAATCTGCGCGCCGGACTCGTCGTCATTGAATCCTGGTTCAGGGGCTACTGAGGGAGTCCTAGATTAGGGGGTGTCCGGATGGCCGGACTGTACCTTCAGCCGGACTCCTGGACTATGAAGATACAAGATTGAAGACTTTGTCCCGTGTCCGGGAGGGACTTTCCTTGGCGTGGAAGGCAAGCTTGGCGATACGGATATGCAGATCTCCTACCATTGTAACCGACTGTATGTAACCCTAACCCTATCCGGTGTCTATATAAACCAGATGGTTTTTAGTCCGTAGGATGACATACACAACGACAATCATACCATAGGCTAGCTTCTAGGGTTTAGCCTCTCTGATCTTGTGGTAGATCTACTCTTGTACTACCCATATCATCAATATTAATCAAGCAGGACGTAGGGTTTTACCTCCATCGAGAGGGCCCGAACCTGGGTAAAACTTCGTGTCCCCTGCCTCCTGTTACCATCCGGCCTAGACGCACAGTTCGGGACCCCCTACCCGAGATCCGCCGGTTTTGACACCTACAACACACAATACAATGGTAAATTGTATAGGTGCACTAGTTCGGCGAAGAGATGGTGATACAAGTGCAATATGGATGGTAGATAAAGGTATTTGTAATCTGAAATTATAAAAACAGCAAGGTAACTAATGATAAAAGTGAGCGTAAACGGTATTGCAATGCGTTGAAACAAGGCCTAGGGTTCATACTTTCGCTAGTGCAAGTCCTCTCAACAATACTAACATAATTGGATCACATAACTATCCCTCAACATGCAACAAAGAGTCACTCCAAAGTCACTAATAGCGGAGAATGAACGAAGAGATTATGGTAGGGTATCAAACCACCTCAAAGTTATTCTTTCCAATCAATCCGTTGGGCTATTCCTATAAGTGTCACAAACAGCCCTTGAGTTCATACTAGAATAACACCTTAAGACACAAATCAACCAAAACCCTAATGTCACCTAGATACTCCAATGTCACCTCAAGTATCTGTCAGATTTCGGGTTCCGGCAGACCCTTGAGGTTCGAACACTGGGGTGCGCGCGGAGATTTCGCCTCCTACCTACCTACACTCCTCCGCCTTGCTAGGATCTAAACTAAGGAAAGAACAACACAAGAGACACAGGGTTTATACTGGTTCGGGCCACCGTTGTGGTGAAATACCCTACTCCAGTGTGTGGTGTGGTGGATTGCTTCTTGGGCTGATGATGATGAACAATACAATGAAGAACAGCCTCGCGAGGGTCTGTTCTTGGCTGGGGCGATGAACTGCTGGGAGGAGTTCAGTCACCCTTCTCTCTCTCTCTCTGATCCTTTCTTTTATCCTTCGATCCCCCTATTTCCTTCTGCAAAACCCCCCTTTGCTCTGTGGGTGGCTGGTCCTATTTATAGGGGCCCTAGCCCTCTTCCCAAATATCGAGCGGGAAGGGAGCCAACAATGGCGGGCTAATTTGAAGGGGGACAACCAGTACTAGCTACCCTGACAAAAGTAGTCTTCGCCTGCACAAAGCTCTGGTGATGACGCCGTCTTGGGCTCCACGGTGACCTCCGTCTTGTAGTCCTCATGGTCTTGGTCTCGTTGCACCGAAATGGCAACCTTTGCCTGATGCCTCGGTACTCCGCGGCTGCGCTTGCCCCCTTTGCACCAAAGAGGAAAGGAGGACATTGCGCGGGCTGGCACCCGCCTGGCACCCTCGGTCGTCATGGCTTGCATCACGGGCACCTCATGAGGTACCCCTCCTTGATCTCTCCGCCTCCTCGTGAGCCAGCCTGACGAGGCCATGCCTGAGGAAGCTCCGCGTCGTCCGCCCCGCGAGGCTTGGCCCGTCGCGAGGGTCTTGGGTTTGTGTTGGTGAAGATGGGCCGCGCTGGGCCCCCCTTTGAGCCACGCCGCAGGCCGCAGGCAGGCAAGTCTGGGGACCCCCGTTCCCAGAACGCCGACAGTAGCCCCGGGCCCAAGGCGCACCTGGTCTTGGCCGTGCAGGGAGGTGGAAGGGCAAGAGCAAAGCGCTACGGGCCCTAATAGCCTGCGGCCTTGGGCGCCGCGTGGCAGTTGATTGTACGTGGGCGCCTTAGCAACCGCGGGAGTTGATAAAGGAGCGACATCCACCTAGGCTTTGCTTCTTGCTTTCCCTAGTTGCTGCTCAGATCCCCTTTCTTGCGTCTCTCCTTCCTTCCTCCAAAATTTCTAGATCCACTCCGACCGTGTGACCTAGGAAGCCATGGCGCCTCGTCAGCCCCTGGCCGTAGCTTGGTACTCGTCTGCCCTGGACCCGCCGAACGTGTCGGAAGCAAGCCTTGCCCAGTTGCGCCGGATGGCGACGGCGCGGGGCATCAATGGGGCTAAGGTGTTTAAAGCCGGCTCCGCCACCCCTGAGTGTCAAGGGAGCACCTTCTATCCGCTCTTCGTAAGTGCCATTGCTGCTGGCCTGGTGCCTCCCTTCTCCGAGTTCTTCTTCTCTGTCCTCCGCCACTATAAGCTACAAGCCCTGCATCTCCACCCCAACTCCGTCCTTCTCCTGGCAATCTTCGCCTATTACTGTGAGGCTCACGTAGGGGTGCAGCCCTTAGTCGCCTTGCTGCGCCACTACTTCTACCTACAGACCTCTCGTGGTACTGCTTCCGCGTGCGCGAGCTTCATCACGTACGGTGGCGCCATTGCCATTTCGAACCCTAGGAAAAGGATTGAGTGCTTCAGGAGCAAGTGGGTCTTGGTGGATGCTGGGCGCATCCACTCTCGGCTGATCTTGCCCACGGAGCAGCCCACGAGCTCCAGCAATTGGGGTCGAGCGGAGCTCACGGACCCCCGCGCGAAGCTGATGTTGGAGAAGGTGGATGCGGATCTGAGGCCGGCCAATATGGCGGCGGCGAAGCTGACCGGCGCGTCGCTGCTGAGGGAATTCCTGGAGCACCAGCTGGCTCCGCTTCGGCAGTACTCACTTCCGATGTGGAGGCCCCGTCTGAGCCCCGCGGCTTTAGCCGATGGAGATCTGGTAGCGGTCCTCCAATCTCTGGTCGGGGGCGATGTGGCGAGGTTGGCGGGCGCTCCTACGCCCTTGTTCCTCCGCGACGACCGGGAGCAGGTAGTGGAGTCCATGCCCGTCTTCAACGGGGATAGGCCCGTGCCCATGGAAACTCCCGAGGAACCGGTGGACGTGCCCTCCGATCACTCCAGCGAAGAGGAGGAAGGAGGCGAGCGGGGAAAAGGGCCTGGCTCCGAGGGGACTGACGGAGAGTCGAGGGCTCCCTCCCCCGGCGCAGGTCCCGCGTTCTCCGCCTCTCTCCGAGCGATGACAACGAGGATGACGACGAAGACGACGACGAGGACAACGACGAGCAGGACGGCGGGAGCTCACCCCCGATTCCGAAGAAGGACAGGACCGGGCTGATCTCCCGCGGGTCTGCCCCGGCCCTGGGGCGGACCGCAGATGCACCTTCCGCCTCCAAGCTTCCCGAGGTTGACCCTTCCAGCCGGCTTTCAGGCTTCAAATTTGGCCGGAGGCTGCTTGAGCTCACTGGTGATGACCCGTAAGCATTTGATTCTTGTCTTTATTTCTTGCTCTGCTTCTGAGGCTTGACGTACGCATTTCTTGGATAGGCTGGCGCCCGCAGCAAAGAAGGCGAAGGGAGCTCCCGAGGTTCCACCCGTGGCAGCGCCTCTGCCTGCGAAGAAGGGTGACCGCGATGCACAGGCTTCTCCTGCCCGGTCGTCCCCGCGAGGCCTGGCTGAGCCGGCTGGGGCGAGCTCAGCCCCCACGGCCCAAGTGTCTCCCGAGATGCTCTCGCCTGTCGCCGCCACTACAGCTACCGGGGCGCGGCAGGCTCCGCCTCAGGATGCTGGGGCCGCGCTGCTGCCTTCTCCTCCTACTCCACCCGATGCTGTCTCTCCGACCTCTTCTACCGTTCTGGATTGTGCTGTTGCTGAGCTAGACCGACTGCGTCAGGATCTTCTTGGCGGCGATCCCTGCTTGGTGGCCGGGCGCTTGGAGCTGGCTTCAGGATGGGTTCGCTCTGACGCTTCGATTCGGGTGGCGCTGGTCCAGGCCTCGACGGCATGCGATGAGGAGAAGCAGACCGTCCTTGAGGCGAAGGCTGCTCGTGACGCAGCCCTGGGGGAGGTGGTCGACGTCCGTGGACGTTGCAAGGTGCTGGAGGGCGAACTGCAAGATTTGCGGGACCAGCTCGCGAACGAGGTCTGCCTTCGCCAAGAGCAGGAAGAAGGCGTGAAGGCTCGCGAGGCGGCTCTCAAGGAGAGGGAGGTCAAGCTCAAGAAACGCCGCGACCGCGCTGGAGCAGGAGTTGGGGGCGAGGAAGGCCAAGCTGGACAACGAGGCCCTAGTTCTTGCCGAGGACCGCATGGCCTTCATGAAGATGGAGGCGAGGGCTCGCTCCTCACTGAGGATGCTTTACGACAGCGGCCTGGAGAGCCCACTGGCTGGCGCCGAGGACGGCCCCTCCAAGCTGCTTCCCTTCCTGGTTCACGCTCTTGAAGATGTCGCCCTTGGCCTTGGCCCCACGGCCGAGGCCGAGGCGCGTGTCCTGTCTTCTGCAGCATTGACGCGGGTCCTCACCCACATCTACCTTCGCGATCCCGGTGTCGACCTCGACAGCCTGCTGGAGCCAGCCTGCTGCCGCTACCGAGGCCGTGAAGGGTCGAGCAGAGGCCCTGCTGGGGAAGTTCCGGGCCTTCAGCACCAAGCCGAAGCAAGGCGCCGCCGACCCCACCGCTCCGTGAGGCGTACCCAATCCGTGCTGCTCCACCGCCGACAAGTGACTCCGTTCCGGCTCCTGTCCTGCCTTTCATTCCTCCACATGTATCATGCCTCGGGGAGGCGTTTAAACTTGCGTTTGGCATTGAGATAACAGTGTGGACTGTAATATTTGCTTTTGAATTCCTTGAAATTTGCGCCTTTCCTTCCTACTTGCTTATGTTCTACGCTAGCAGAGCCCGGCCCCGCGCATGCCTCACCCAGCGTTGGCCCCGACCGGAAACCAGGACGGGGCCAAGGAGTGAGGGGCCACGTGACAAGTTAGGCTCCTGCGTCGCGATGCTTAGGAGTCCCCCTTGGCGCACGAACAGCAAGTAGGGAGGTGTGATGCGGATGGATCTACCGTTCAACGTCTGCAGAGCCCGGCCGCGCGCGTGCCTCACCCAGCGTTGGTCCCGACCGGAAACCAGGACGGGGCCATGGAGTGAGGGGCTACGTGACCAGTTAGGCTCCTGAGTCACGATGCTCAGGAGTCCCCCTTGACACTCAAACGGCCTTCGTACCTTGGCTCCGCTCGGGGAGAGACACGCGACGAACCAGGCCCGGGGGGACCTGGCTGGGCGGCGTGCGTCTGGGTGGGACCCAGGCACAACCCCCATGCCCAGCCCCCTCGCGCAGCAGTCCTGAGGGGAGGCGTTACGATGAGGCTAGACACTGAGCTCTGGGCTCCCTGAGGTTGGTGCGGCCTGGGGGCCACCCTCGGTTGTTTATCACCAGCGCGGAGCATAGCGCTACCGTATGTGTACGGGCATAGCCGCTCCTCGGCAGTGTCGTCAGCCAGCACGGAGCATGGTGCTTCCACTGGTACGTGGGAGGGGGGCCCCCTCTGGGAGGAGCCCCCGGGGCATGTACAGCCCCGCCCTAACACGTGGCTGGCACGGTAGGGCCTGGCGAGGTGTATCTGGGCACCCGTGAGCCAGCGCGGGACTCACGGGGCCCTACCTCTAGGCGGGTTGCGCCTGGCACTGGGCCTTATCTTGTGATGTGTCCCTGCAAATTTGGTTAGATGTCGGCACTCTACGTCCTCGGGTCCCGGCCCTCGAGCTGGTCTTAGCCGTCGCTGGTATGCCAGGTCGCGATGCCATGGACAAGGCCAGAGGGTGAGGGCTGGAGAGCCAGTAAGAGCCCTGAGTCACGATGCTCAGGTACCCCCCCTTTAACGTGCAAGTGGTCGGCATGGAGAAGAAAAGGTTCCGTGGACCGGCATCAAATAATCAAGCATGGTGGGTCTAATGCATAATCGGAAATAAACGCAAATGGGATACATGCCGCTGGGCCTGGCCCGAGCGGCTTGGGGATCATGCAGCCCGAGGGGCGCCCCCAACAAGGTAAGCTAACAACATGGAATAAAAAAGGGATACACACCGCAGGGATGGACCCACGCGGCCTGGAATAATGCAGCCCTGGGGGGGCGCTCCCAGCTGGAAATAAAACTCGAAAGATGTCACCTGATGATGTTGAGGACGAAGGAGCGTTGATGTAGCAGGCTCGGTGGGCTGCGGGAGCCGATCCTCACGAGCCCCCAGGCCTAGGGGCCTTGGGAGGCTCCGGAGGCGCTGGCGGCTCCTAGCGGGCCATCTCCATCCCTGCCAGGGCTGCAGAACGCCTGGCCTCTCGTGCCTCCGTGATGCCCCTCATGAGGCGCTGGTACATGTCAGCCGCGTTCGGCAAGCCGTAAGGCATGCGAACGTAGCTGTGGGGTGGGCCTCCTCAGCGCCCCACTCGCGAGGGCCAGAGGCGCTCCAGAGAGGCGACTCGGTTGAGCCCTGGTGTGTCGATGCAGACGCGTAGCCCACCATCCTCGCCTGGATGGGGAGCCACTGGTGGTAGGCGGCGGCCGCCTTTCATGACTCTTGACTCCTGTAGCTCCTGAATGGCCTTGCTGACGAACTCCTGAGGGTCTGGATCTCCTTGCCTTGCTCCTTCTTGAGGGAAACGTGCTTCGAAACATGCCTCCATGTGGTGCCCAAGCGCCTCCCTCGTGACCCTAGCTAGGGCGGTGGCCCTCCAAGGGAGAGCCCCCGAGCCCTGCCTGAGGAGGGCACTGGGCACGCTTTCCTATGCGATGGAAGGAGGTTCCCCCTGGGCAGGCGAGGGCCCAGAGGGGCCTGCCTCCTGAGTGGTCGGGCCGGACAATGTCTTCTTCTTATTAGGGGCGGTCTCGGGAGGCCTCCTGCTCCCACGATCCGGGTCTTCCAGTGACGCGGCCTGAAAGGCTCATTCCAGGGAACACACCACGTCCTTCTCTTCACAGGGCACCGTGATGACTCCGCCGCTTCCTGGCATCTTGAGGACGTTGTAGCCGTGGTGAGTTACGGCCATGAACTTGGCCAGCGCTGGGTACCCAAGGATGGCGTTGTACGGCAGGCGAATGTGAGCGACGTCGAAGTCGATGAGCTCGGTGCGGTAGTTGTCGCGTGCCCCGAAGGTGACAGGGAGGCGGACCTGCCCAATCGGGAATGTGGAGCCGTCAGTGATACCGGAGAAAGGCTTGGTTGGCTGAAGCTGGCTGTAGGGCACTTGGAGGTTGTTGAATGTCTCCACGGACAGGACGTTGAGCCCTGCCCCGCCATTGATGAGGGTCTTGGTGACCACCATGTTGCTGACGATCGGGGAGCAAAGCATCGGGAGAACTCCGGCTGTAGCCGCACACTTGAGCTGATCTGCTGAGCTGAACGTGATGGCGCACGCCGATCACCTAAGAGGGCGTGTGGCTTCGAGCCTGGGGAGGACTGCGTTCACTTCGCGGGCGAACTGCTTGAAGATGCGCTGAGAGGCTGGGGCTTGTGCCCCGCCCAGGATGCAGGCGATCGCGCGCGGCTCCCCGAAGCCCCCAGCCCCCTTGTCCTTGTGGCGGTCCTCGTTTCTCCTTGGCTGTGGTGGCAACGGTGGGAGGCCTACGTTGCCTTGCGGGCGATCCTCGCGAGGCTGATCTCTCCAGCCTCCCTCGCGAGGAGGGTCTTGCCAGCGATCCTCGCGAGGTTGATCGCGCCACCCTTGGCGCGGGCCACGGTCTTCCCAGCGTCCTGCGTTCCTTCCTCCTCCTCGACCATAGCCCCGGTCACTGCGGTCTGGGTGACGGCTGATCCTTCCTTCTCGCACGGCTCGGAGCTCTTGACATTCGTTGGTGTTGTGGGTGTGGAGGTCGTGGTACACACAGTACCGGCTGCCCTTGGAACAGGCTGATCTCTGCCTCGCTTGGTGTCTGGTTCTGCTGCGAGCACGGCAGCCCCCTTGCGCTTCACATCCTTGGCCTTGGGCTTCTTCTCTTGTGGGTCTGTGGCAGGCAGCTCGAGGAGGGAGAGACGCCCTTCCTCGGCCCTAGCACACTTGGTTGCCAGGTTGAACAGCTCCAAGGAAGTGCACAGGTCTTCATGCATCGCCAGCTCCTCCTTCATCTTGACGTCGCGCAAACCGTCGGAGAAGGCCGAGATGATGGCCTCCTTAGTCACCTTGGGAATCTTGAGGCGCGCGTTGTTGAAGCGCTGGATGTACTTTTGCAGGGTCTCCCTGGGCTGTTTCTTGATGCGGCGCATGTCGCTCACGGCGGGTGGCCGGTCGCGAGTGCCCTGGAAGTTGGCGATGAAGCGGGTGCGCATCTCGTCCCAGGAGGAGATTGTGCTTGGAGCCAGGTTCAGGAGCCAGGTGCGGGCCCCGTCCTTGAGCGCCATGGGGAACTAGTTCGCCATGACCTTCTCGTCTCCGTTGGCAGCTTCGATGCCCAGCTCGTAGAGCTGGAGGAACTCCGCATGGTCAGCCGTGCCGTCGTAGCGAGGAGGCAAGTCTGGCTTGAACTTGCCGGGCCACGCGACGCTGCGTAGCTCGGTGGTGAAGGCGCGGCAGCTTGCTATGGCCACGGGAGGCCTTGGATGACGGGTAGCTTGCTCTTGCATGTCCCCACGCGCTACAGCAGGGAGCAGCGCGGGGTCTTGACGCGCGGGGGCAAGAGCATGGTCGCGACGTGCTGGAGCAGGGAGCGCCCGGGCAGCTTCTTGCGAGCGAGGGACTTCTTGACAGCTCTGCTCTTGCCGCGCTGGCACCTGCCAGAGCGGGTTCCGCCCAGGGGCCACGCGCCTTGGAGCCATGGCGCCTTCCTGAGGAGGAGGCGGCCGGGGCGCTGCCGGAGCTTCATCGCCCGCGCGTGGCGGGGTGCGATGCAGCGGAGCGGACGGCGCAGGAGAGCCCCCTGCGGCGCGGACGAGCTCAGCGATGCGGTCGAGCCATTCTTCGTAGACGTCGTCGACGGGACGGTAGCGCAGGAGCTCATTCGCCGCAATGAGTGCAGCCCGAGCCTCCATGGGTGCGCAGAGCGCGCGGGATGAAGAACCAGCTGGGGTGAGCGAGGGAGTTGCGGTGCGGCCGTTTGCCGCACGGACGGATGCTGGGACGATGCTTGCTGCTCGTCCCCCGCCTGGCCGGTGGCGACGTTGACGGCAGGTGACGGGGAACGGCGAGGACGCCCGCCGACAGGGGCCGTTTGGGCGACGCGGGAAGCGATTGCGGCCCGGCGCTCGGCGCGGGCCCGACGAGCGTCAGACATGGGCGTGATGGTCGGAGGAGAATGGGGTGGTGGAAGACGAATCCCGGTGCACCCCTACCTGGCGCGCCAAATGTCGGATTTCGGTTTCCGGCAGACCCTTGAGGTTCGAACACTGGGGTGCGCGCGGAGATTTCGCCTCCTGCCTACCTGCACTCCTCCGCCTTGCTAGGATCTAAACTAAGGAAAGAACAACACAAGAGACATAGGGTTTATACTGGTTCGGGCCACCGTTGTGGTGTAATACCCTACTCCACTATGTGGTGTGGTGGATTGCCTCTTGCGCTGATGATGATGAACAATACAAGGAAGAATAGCCTCGCGAGGGTCTGTTCTTGGCTGGGGCGATGAACTGGTGGGAGGAGTTCAGTCACCCTTCTCTCTCTCTCTGATCCTTTCTTTTATCCTTCGATCCCCCTATTTCCTTCTGCAAAACCCCCCTTTGCTCTGTCGGTGGCTGGTCCTATTTATAGGGGCCCTGGTCCTCTTCCCAAATATCGAGCGGGAAGGGAGCCAACAATGGTGGGCTAATTTGAAGGGGGACAACTAGTACTAGCTACCCTGACAAAAGTAGTCTTCGCCTGCACAAACTCTGGTGATGACGCCGTCTTGGGCTCCATGGTGACCTCCATCTTGTAGTCCTCATGGTCTTGGTCTCGTTGCACCGAAATGGAAACCTTTTCCTGATGCCTCGGTACTCCGCAGCTGCGCTTGCCCCCATTGCACCAAAGAGGAAAGGAGGACACTGCGCGGGCTGGCACCCACCTGGCACCCTCCATCGTCATGGCTTGCGTCACGGGCACATCATGAGGTACCCCTCCTTGATCTCTCCGCCTCCTCGTGAGCCAGCCTGACGAGGCTGTGCCTGAGGAAGCTCCGCGTCGTCCGCCCCACGAGGCTTGGCCCCTCGCAAGGGTCTTGGGTTTGTGTTGGTGAAGATGGGCCGCGCTGGGCCCCCCTTTGAGCCACGCCGCAGGCCGCAGGCAGGCAAGTCTAGGGACCCCCGTACCCAGAACGCCGACAGTATCCGTGTGTATGATTATACGATATGCATCACACAATCTCAGATTCATCTATTCAACCAACAAATAGAACCTCAAAGAGTGCCCCAAAGTTTCTACCGGAGAATCATGACGAAAACGTGTGCCAACCCCTATGCATAGGTTCATGGGCGGAACCCGCAAGTTGATCACCAAAACATACATCAAGTGAATCACGTGGTATCCCATTGTCACCACAGATACTCACGGCAAGACATACATTAAGTGTTCTCAAATCTTTAAAGACTCAATCTGATAAGATTACTTCAAAGGGGGAACTCAATTCGTTACAAGAGAGGAGAGGGGGAGGAGAAACATAAGATCCAACTATAATAGCAAAGCTCGCGATACATCAAGATCGTGCCAAATCAAGAACATGAGAGAGAGAGAGAGAGAGATAGAGATCAAACACATAGCTACTGGTACATACCCTCAGCCCCGAGGGAGAACTACTCCCTCCTCGTCATGGATAGCACCGGGATGATGAAGATGGCCACCGGAGAAGGATGGCCCCCTCTGACGGGGTGCTGGAACAGGTCTAGATTGGTTTCCGGTGGCTACGGAGGCTTCTTGCGTCGGAACTCCTGATCTATTCTCTCTTCTGGAAGTTTTAGGGTACGTGAGTATATATGGGTGCAGGAAGTACGTCGGTGGAGCTTTGGGGGCCCCACGAGGCAGGGGGCGCGCCCTAGGGGGGCCCACCCTCATGAGCACCTCCCTTGGCTCCCGGCGTGGGGTCCAAGTCCATCCGGTAGCTTTCCTTCCAAAAATAACTTCTCTAGTTGATTTCATTCCGTTTCGACTCCGTTTGATATTCCTTTTCTTCGAAACACTGAAATAGGCAAAAAACAGCAATTGTGGGCTGGGCCTCCGGTTAATAGGTTAGTCCGAAAAATAATATAAAAGTGGATAATAAAGCCCAATATTGCCCAAAACAGCAGATAACATAGCATGGAGCAATCAAAAATTATAGATACGTTGGAGACGTATCAGTATTTCGCAAATTTCTATGTCTACAATGCTCTCCACGGAGCTATTCTAGCTAATTGCTCCCACTTTCAATATGTATCCGGATCGGGACTTAGAGTCATCTAGATCGATCTAAAAAGCTTGCATCGATGTAACTCTTTACGACGAACTCTTTTTATCACCTCCATAACCGAGAAATATTTCCTTAGTCCTCTAAGGATATTTTTGACTGATGTCCAGTGATTTACTCCTAGATCAAAATTGTACTTCCTTGCGAAACTCTGGCTAAGGTATACAATAGGACTGGTACACAGCATAGCATACTTTATAGAACCTATGACCGAGGCATAGGGAATGACTTCTCATTCTTTTCTATTTTTCTGCTGTGGTCGGGTTTTGATTCTTTACTCAACTTCACACCTTGCAACACAGGCAAGAACTCCTTCTTTGACTGTTCCATTTTGAACTACTTCAAAATCTTGTCAAGGTATGTACTCATTGAAAAAACTTATCAAGCGTCTTGATCTATCTCTATAGATCTTGATGCTCAATGTGTAAGCAACTTCATCGAGGTCTTTCTTTGAAAAAATCTTTTCAAACACTCCTTTATGATTTCCAGAAAATTCTACATTATTTCTGATCCACAATATGTCATTCACATATACTTATCACAAATGTTGCAGTGCTCCCACTCACTTTCTTGTAAATACAGGCTTCACCGCAAGTCTGTATAAAACCATATGCTTTGATCACTTTATCAAAGTATATATTCTAACTCCGAGATGCTTGCACCGGTCCATATATGGATCGCTGGAGCTTGCACACTTTGTTAGCACCTTTAGGATTGACAAAACCTTCTTGTTGCATCATATACAACTCTTGTTTAAGAAATCTATTAAGGAATGCAGTTTTGACATCCATTTGCCAGATTTCATAAAATGTGGCAATTGCTAACATCATTCGAACAGACTTAAGCATCGCTACGAGTGAGAAAGTCTCATCGTAGTCAACATCTTGAACTTGTCAAAAACCTTTTGCGACAATTCGAGCTTTGTAGATAGTAAAACTACTATCAGTGTCTGTCTTCCTCTTGAAAATCCATTTATTCTTAATGGCTCACCATCAACGGGCAAGTCAATCAAAGTCCATACTTTGTTCTAATACATGGATCTCATCTCAGATTTCATGGCTTCAAGCCATTTCGTGGAATCTGGGGTCATCATCGCTTCCTCATACTTTGTAGGTTCGTCATGGTCAAGTAACATGACCTCCAGAACCGGACTACTGTACCACACTGGTGTGGAACGTATTCTGGTTGACCTACGAGGTTCGGTAGTAACTTGATCTGAAGTTTCATGATCATCATCATTAACATCCTCACTAATTGGTGTAGGAATCACTAGAACTGATTTCTGTGATGAACTACATTCCAATTCGGGAGAAGGTACAATTACCTCATCAAGTTTTACATTCCTCCCAATCACTTCTTTCGAGAGAAACTTCTTCTCTAGAAAGGATCCATTCTTAGCAAACGAATATCTTGCCTTCGGATTTTTGATAGAAGGTATACCCAACAGTTTCCTTTGGGTATCCTATGAAGACGCATTTCTCCGATTTGGGTTCAGGCTTATCAGGATGAAACTTTTTCACATAAGCATCGCAACCCCAAACTTTAAGAAACGACAACTTTGGTTTCTTGCCAAACCACAGTTCACATGGCGTCATCTCAACAGATTTAGATGTTGCCCTATTTAACGTGAATGCAGTTGTCTCTAATGCATAACCCCAAAATGATAATGGTAAATTGGTAAGAGACATCATAGATTGCACCATATCTAATAAAGTACGGTTACGATGTTCGGACACACCATTACGCTGTGGTGTTCTAGGTGGCGTGAGTTGCAAAACTATTCCACATTGTTTCAAATGAAGACCAAACTCGTAACTCAAATATTCTCCTCCGTGATCATATCGTCTAAACTTTATTTTCTTGTTACGGTGATTTTCCACTTCACTCTGAAATTATTTGAAATTTTCAAATGTTTTAGATTTATGTTTCATCAAGAAGATATACCCATATCTTACTCAAATCATCTGTGAAGGTCAAAAAATAACGATACCTTCCGCGAGCGTCAACACTCATTGGACTGCATACATCAGTATGTATTATTTCCAACAAGTTTGTTGCTCGCTCCATTGTTCTGGAGAACGGAGTCTTAGTCTTCTTGCCCATGAGGCATGGTTCGCAAGCATCAACTGATTCATAATCAAGTGATTCCAAAAGCCCATCAACATGGATTTTCTTCATGCGCTTTACACCAATATGACCTAAACAGCAGTGCCACAAATAAGTTGCACTATCATTATTAACTTTGCATCTTTTGGCTTCAATATTATGAATATGTGTATTACTATGATCGAGATTCAATAAACCATTCACCTTGGGTGTATGACCATTGAAAGTTTTATTCATGTAAATAGAACAACAATTATTCTCTAACTTTAAATGAATAACCGTATTGTAATAAACATGATCAAATCATATTCAGGCTTAATGCAAACACCAAATAACATTTATTTAATTTCAACACTAATCCCGAAAGTATAGGGAGTGTGCGATGATGATCATATCAATCTTGGAACCACTTCAACGCACATCATCACTTCACCCTTAACTAGTCTCTGTTCATTCTGCAACTCCCGTTTCGAGTTACTAATCTCAGCAACTGAACTAGTATCAAATACGGAGGGGTTGCTATAAACACTAGTAAAGTACACATCAATAACATGTATATCAGATATACCTTTGTGCACTTTGCCATCCTTCTTATCCGCCAAATACTTGGGGAAGTTCTGCTTCCAGTGACCAGTCCCTTTGCAGTAGAAGCACTTAGTCTCAGGCTTAGGTCTAGACTTGGGCTTCTTCACTTGAGCAGCAACTTGTTGTTGTTCTTTTTGAAGTTCCCCTTCTTCCCTTTGCCCTTTTCTTGAAACTAGTGGTCTTGTCAACCATCAACACTTGATGCTTTTCTTGATTTCTACCTTCGTCGATTTCAACATCAGGAAGAGCTTGGGAATCGTTTCCGTTATCCCTTGCATATTATAGTTCATCACGAAGTTCCAGTAACTTGGTGATAGTGACTAGAGAACTCTGTCAATCACTATCTTATTTGGAAGATTAACTCCCACTTGATTCAAGTGATTGTAGTACTCAGACATTTTGAGCACATGCTCACTAGCTGAGCTATTATCCTCCATCTTGTAGGCAAAGTGCATGTCAAAGGTCTCATACCTTTCGACATGGGCATGAGTCT
Source organism: Triticum urartu (assembly GCF_056163025.1). Taxonomy (NCBI): domain Eukaryota; kingdom Viridiplantae; phylum Streptophyta; class Magnoliopsida; order Poales; family Poaceae; genus Triticum; species Triticum urartu. The sequence goes on along the minus strand of NC_141876.1, from coordinate 19,288,686 downwards.
GAAATACTAATTTCAACTCCTGGAACATCTCATATGCTCCGTGGCGTTCAAAACATCTTTGAAGCCTCGATTCTAAGCCGTAAAGCATGGTGCACTAGACTATCAAGTAGTCATCATATCGAGCTCGCCAAACGTTCATAACGTCTGCATCTGCTCCTACAATCGGTCTGTCACCTAGCGGTGCATCAAGGACATAATTCTTCTGTGCAGCAATGAGGATAATCCTCAGATCACGGATCCAATCCGCATCATTGCTACTAACATCTTTCAACTTAGTTTTTCTCTAGGAACATATCAAAATAAACGGGTAGCTACATCGCGAGCTATTGATCTACAACATAGTTATGCAAATACTATCAGGACTAAGTTCATGATAAATTAAAGTTCAATTAATCATATTACTTAAGAACTCCCACTTAGATAGACATCCCTCTAGTCATCTAAATGATCACGTGATCCAAATCAACTAAACCATGTCCGATCATCATGTGAGACGGAGTAGTTTTCAATGGTAAACATCACTATGTTGATCATATCTACTATATGATTCATGCTCGACCTTTTGGTCTCAGTGTTCCGAGGCCATATCTGCATATGCTAGGATTGTCAAGTTTAACCTGAGTATTCCGCGTGTGCAAAACTAGCTTGCACCCGTTGTATGTGAACGTAGAGCTTATCACACCCGATCATCACGTGGTGTCTCGGCACGACGAACTGTAGCAACTGTGCATACTCAGGGAGAACACTTATACCTTGAAGTTTAGTGAGAGATCATCTTATAATGCTACCATCGAACTAAGCAAAATAATATGCATAAAGGATAAACATCATACGCAATCAAAATATGTGACATGATATGGCCATCATCATCTTGTGCTTTTGATCTCCATCTCCAAAGTACCGTCATGATCTCCATCGTCACGGGCATGACACCATGATCTCCATCATCTTGATCTCTATCAACGTGTCGTCACATGATCGTCTCGCCAACTATTGCTTTTGCAACTATTGCTATCGCATAGCGATAAAGTAAAGCAATTGTATGGCGCTTGCATCTTATGCAATAAAGAGACAACCATAAGGCTACTGCCAGTTGCCGATAACTTTAACAAAACATGATCATCTTATACAACAATTTATATCTCATCACGTCTTGACCATATCACATCACAACATGCCCTGCAAAAACAAGTTAGACGTCCTCTACTTTGTTGTTGCAAGTTTTATGTGGCTGCTACGGGCTGAGCAAGAACCGTTCTTACCTACGCATCAAAAAACACAACGCGGTATAGTGATTGCTTTTTGATCTTTAGAAAGAACCATGTTCATTGAATCCAATTCAACTAAAGTTGGAGAAACAGACACACACTAGCCACTTGTGTGCGAAGCACGTCGGTAGAGCCAGTCTCGCGTAAGCGTACGCGTAATGTCAGTCTGAGCCGCTTCATCCAACAATACCGCCGAATCAAGAATCAACTAGTGACGGCCAGCAATATGTATATACCCACGCCCACAACTCCTTTGTGTTCTACTCGTGCATATAACATCTACGCATAGACCTGGCTCGGATGCCACTGTTGGGGAACGCATTAATTTCAAAAAATTCCTACGCACACACAAGATCATGGTGATGCATAGCAACGAGAGGGGAGAGTATTATCTACCTACCCTCATAGACCGTAAGCGGAAGCGTTATGACAATGCGGTTGATGTAGTCGTACGTCTTCACGATCGACCGATCCTAGTACCGAGAGTACGACACCTCCGCGATCTGCAGACGTTCAGCTCGGTGATGTCCCATGAACTCACGATCCAGCAGAGTGTCGAGGGAGAGCTTCGTCAGCACGATGGCGTGATGACGGTGATGATGATGCTACCGGAACAAGGCTTCGGCTAAGCACCACTATGATATGACCGAGGTGGATTATGGTGGAGGGGGGCACCGCACACGGCTGGAAACAATCAACTTTTGTGTTCATGGGGTGCCCCCTCCCCCGTATATAAAGGAGTGGAGGAGGGGGAGGGCCCGCCCACTACTATGGTGCACCCTGGGGAGTCCTACTCCCACTGGGAGTAGGATTCCCCCTTCCATGTAGTAGGAGCAGGAGAGAAGGAAAGGGAAAAGAGAAGAGAAGGAAGGAGGGGGTACTGCCCCTCCCCCTACTCCAATTCGGACTAGGCATTGGGGGGCGCACCGCCTCCCCTCTCTCTTTCTGCTAAAGCCCAATAAGGCCCATATACTCCCCATCGAATTCCTGTAACTCTCCAGTACTCCGATAAATACCCGAACCACTCAGAACCTTTCCGATGTCCGGATATAGCCTTCCAATATATCGATCTTTACGTCTCGAACATTTCGAGACTCCTCGTCGTGTCCTTGATCTCATCCTGGACTCCGAACAACCTTCGGTACATCAAAACACATAAACTCATAATACCGATCGTCACCGAATGTTAAGCGTGCGGACCCTATGGGTTCGAGAACTATGTAGACATGATCAAGACTCATCTCCGGTCAATAAACAATAGCGGAACCTGGATGCTCATATTGGCTCCTACATATTCTACGAAGATCTTTATCGGTCAAACCGCATAACGGTATACGTTGTTCCCTTTGTCATCAGTATGTTACTTGCCCAAGATTTCATCGTCGGTATCTCAATACCTAGTTCAATCTCGTTACCGGCAAGTCTCTTTACTCGTTCCGTAATGCATCATCCCGCAACTAACTCATTAGTCACATTGCTTGCAAGGCTTATAGTGATGTGCATTACAGAGAGGGCCTAGAGATACCTCTTCGACAATCGGAGTGACAAATCCTAATCTTGATCCATGCCAACTCAACAAATACCATCGGAGCACCTATAGAGCACCTTTATAATCACCCAGTTACGTTGTGACATTTGGTAGCACACAAAGTGTTTCTCCGGTATTTGGGAGTTGCATGATCTCATAGTCATAGGAACATGTATAGTTATGGAGAAAGCAATAGCAACAAACTAAATGATCATCATGCTAAGCTAACGGATGGGTCAAGTCAATCACATCATTCTATAATGATGTGATCCCGTTAATCAAATGACAACTCATGTCTATGGTTAGGAAACTTAACCATCGTTGATTCGACGAGCTAGTCATGTAGAGGCAAACTGGTGACACTCTGTTTGTCTATGTATTCACACATGTACTAAGTTTTCGGTTAATACAATTCTAGCATGAATAATAAACATTTATCATGATATAAGGAAATATAAACAACAACTTTATTATTGCCTCTAGGGCATATTTCCTTCACCCACACCCTGTCCACGGGGGTGGGGCGTGCCTACCCCCCTGGACGCGCCCCCTGCCTCGTGGCCCCCTGGTGCTCCATCGACCTCAACTCCAACTCCATATATTCACGTTCAGGGAGAAAAAAAGCAGAGAGAAGGATTCATCGCGTTTTACGATACGGAGCCACCGCTGTCGGATCACGGGTTCCAGCAGACCCTTAAGGTTCGAACACTGGGGTGCGCGCGGAGATCACGCCTTCTACCTCCCCGTCTTGCAAAGATCTGAGCTACTAAAAGAACTACACAAGGGACACAAGATTTATACTGGTTCGGGCCACCATTGTGGTGTAATACCCTACTCCAGTGTGTGGTTGGTGGATTGCCTCTTGGGGCTGATGATGATGAACAATACAAGGAAGAACAGCCTCGCGAGGGTCTGTTCTTGGCTGGGGCGATGAACTGCTAGGAGGAGTTCAGTCACCCCTCTCTCTCTCTCACTCACTCTCTCTTTCGGATTGCCCTTCCAGATTCCAGATGCCAGATTCCAGATGCCTCTACCCTGGGGGTGGCTAGTCCTATTTATAGGTAAAGGCCCTGGGCCTCTTCCCAAATATTGAGCGGGAAGGGCGCCAACAATTGGCCAATTCGAAGGGGAACATCTAGTACACTTATCCTGACTAAGTTGGTCTTCGCCTGCCAAAGGCTCTGTGGTGACGCCGTGCTGGGCTCCATGGTGACCTCCGTCTCGTAGTCCTCCTGGTCTTGGTCTCGTTGCACCGAAATGGCAACCTTTGCCTGATGCCTCGGTACTCTGCGGCTGCGCTTGCCCCCTTTGCACCAAAGAGGAAAGAAGGACGCTGCGCACGCTGGCGCCCGCCTGGCACCCTCGATCGTCATGGCTTGCGTCATGGGCACCTCGCGAGGTACCCTGCCTTGATCTCTCCGCCTCCTCATGAGCCAGCCTGATGAGGCCGTGCCTGAGGAAGCGTCGTGTCGTCCGCCCCGCGAGGCTTGGCCCCTCGCGAGGGTCTTGAGTCTTGTGCTGATTTAGATGGGTCGTGCTGGGCCTCCTTTGGGACACGCCGTAGGCCGCAGGCAGGCAAGTCTGGGGACCCCCGTTCCCAGAACGCCGATAGTAGCCCCGGGGCCCAAGGCGCGCATGGACTTGGCCGTGCTGAGAGGCGAAAGGGCAAGGGCAAAGCGCCGCGGGCCCTAACAGCCTACGGCCTTGGGCGCTGCGTGGCGGTTGATTGGACGCAAGTGCTTCAGCAACTGCGCAGGTTGATAAAGGAGCGGCATCTGCCCAGACTTTGCCTTTTGCTTTCCCCAGTTGCTGCTCAGATCCCCTTTCTTGCGCCTTCCTTTTCTTCCTCCAAACTTCCAGATCTACTCCGGCTGCGCGACCTAGGAAGCCATGGTGCCTCGCCAGCCTCCGTCCGAAGCTTGGTATTCTTCTGCTCTGGACTCGCCGAATGTGTCCAAGGCTGGCCTAGCCCGGCTGCGCCAGATGGCGGCGGCGCAGGGCATCAACGGGACGAAGGTGTTCAAGGCTGGCTCCGCCACCCCGGAGGGCCGAGGGAGCACCTTTTATCCTCTCTTTGTAAGCTCCATTGCTGCGGGCCTGGTGCCTCCCTTCTTCGAGTTCTTCTTCTCTGTCCTCCGCCATTACAACTTGCAGGCTCTGCATCTCCACGCCAACTCCGTTCTTCTTCTGGCGATCTTCGCTTACTACTGCGAGGCCCACGTAGGGGTGCAGCCTTCGGTGGCCTTGCTGCGCCACTACTTCTCCCTCCGGGTCTCTCGCGGCTCTCCTTCCGCGTGCGCGGGCTTCGTCGCGTATGGCAGCACCATTGCCATCTCGAATCCCGGGAAGAGGATTGAGGGCTTCAGGAGCAAGTGGGTCTTGGTAGATGCCGGGTGCATCCACCCTCGGCTGATCTTGCCCGCGGAGCAGCCCGCGAGCTCCAACAACTGGTGCCGAGCGGAGCTCACGGACCCTCGCGCAAAACTGGTGCTGGAGAAGATGGACGCGGAGTTGAGGCCGGCCAGCATGGCGGCGGCGAAGTTGACCGGTGCGTCGCTGCTGAAGGAGTTCCTGGAGCACTAGCTGGCTCCACTCCGGCGGTACTCTCCTCCAATGTGGAGGCCTCATCCGAGCCCTGCGGCCTTGAGCGGCGAAGATTTGGCCACGGTCCTCCAATCTCTAGTCGGGGCGAGGTGACAAGGTTGGAGGGCGCCCCAAGCCCTTGTTCCTTCGCGACGACTAGAAGCAGGTGGTGGAGTCCCTGCCCGTTTTTAACGGGGACGGGCTCGTGCCCGTGGCGGCTTCCGAAGGACCGATGGTTGTGTCTTCCGACGACTCCAGCAGAGAGGTGGGCGAAGAGGAGCAGGGAGAGGGGCCCGACTCTGGGGCGACCAACGGAGAGTCGAGGGCTCCCCTCCCCCGGCACGGGTCCCGTACTCTCCTCCTTTCGCTGAGCGATGATGATGATGATGATGATGATGTGCTGGGTAGCGGCAGCTCGCCCTCGATCCTGAAGAGGGGTAGGACCGAGTCGATCCCCCGCGGGTCCGTCCTGACTCCGGGGCGAACCGTGGACGCGCCTTCTGCTTCTGAGGTCGACCCCTCCAGCCGGCTCTCAGGCTTCAAGTATGGCCGGAGGCAGCTAGAGCTTTCTGGCGACGACCCGTAAGTGCTTGATCCTTGATCTTTTGTTTCTCGTTCTGCCGACAAGGCTTGATGACTGCTTCTCTTGAATAGGCTGGCGCCCATGGCGAAGAAGCCGAAGGGGGCTCCTGAGGCTCCATCCGCGGCAGCGCCTCCCCTTGTGGAGGGGGGTGACCGCGGCGCGCGGGCTTCTCCAGCCCGGTCGTCCTCGGGAGGCCTGGCCAAGCTGGCTGGGGCGAGCTCATCCCCCATGGCCCAAGTGACTCCAGAGGTGCCCTCGTCTGGCGCCGCTGCTACGGCTGTGGAGGCGCAGCAGACTCCGCCTCGGGACACTGCGGCCTCACCGCCGCTACTTTCTCCTCCCGTTCCACCGACCGTTGCTTCCCCAACTCCTCCTGTCGTCTTAGAGTGCACCGATGCTTCTCTGCCTTCTTCTTCCGTCCTGGAGCGTGCCGTTGCTGAACTGGACCGGCTGCGGCAGGATCTTCTCGGCGCCGACCCTCGCCTGGTGGCCGGGCGCCTGGAACTAGCTTCAGGGTGGATTCGCTCTGATGCTTCGGTTCAGGCGGCGTTGGTTCAGGCCTCAACGGCCTGTGACGGAGAGAGGGAGGCCACCCTCGAGGCGAAGGCTGCCCGAGACGTGGCCCTAGGAGAGGTGGTTGACGTCCGCGATCATTGCAAGGCGTTGGAGGAGGAGCTGCAAGGCTTGCGAGGCCAACTTGCGGAGGAGGTCCGCCTTCGCCAAGAGCAGGAGAAGGGGGCGAAGGCGCGCGAGGCGGCGCTCGAGGACTGGGAGGCCAAGCTCAATAACCCCCGCGACCACTTAGGCGCGTTGAAGAAGGAGCTGGAGGTGACGAAGGCCGAGCTGGACGCCAAGGCCCGGGTCCCGAGGATCGCGTGGCCTTCGCGGACATGGAGAAAGATGCCCGTGCTTCGCTGAAGATGCTTTACGAGAGCGGCCTGGACAGCCCGCTAGCCGGTGACGGGGACGGCCCCGCCAAGCTGCTTCCCTTCCTGGTTAAGGCCCTTGGGGATGTCGCCCTTGGCATCGGCCCCACGGCCGAGGCGCGCGTCCTGTCTTCTGCTGCGCTGACGCGGGTCTTCGCCCACATCTACCTTCGCGATCCCAGCGCCGTGTCATCCGCCCCGCGAGGCTTGGCCCCTCGCGAGGGTCTTGAGTCTTGTGCTGATGAAGATGGGCCGTGCTGGGCCTCCTTTGAGCCACGCCGTAGGCTGCAGGCAGGCAAGTCTGGGGACCCCCGTTCCCAGAACGCCGATAGTAGCCCCGGGGCCCAAGGCGCGCATGGACTTGGCCGTGCCGAGAGGCGAAAAGGCAAGGGCAAAGCGTCGCGGGCCCTAACAGCCTACGGCCTTGGGCGCTGCGTGGCGGTTGATTGGACGCAAGTGCTTCAGCAACCGCGCAAGTTGATAAAGGAGCGGCATCTGCCCAGACTTTGCCTTTTGCTTTCCCCGGTTGCTGCTCAGATCCCCTTTCTTGCGCCTTCCTTTTCTTCCTCCAAACTTCCAGATCTACTCCGGCTGCGCGACCTAGGAAGCCATGGCGCCTCGCCAGCCTCCGGCCGAAGCTTGGTATTCTTCTGCTCTGGACTCGCCGAATGTGTCCAAGGCTGGCCTAGCCCGGCTGCGCCAGATGGCGGCGGCGCAGGGCATCAACGGGACGAAGGTGTTCAAGGCTGGCTCCGCCACCCCGAAGGGCCGAGGGAGCACCTTTTATCCTCTCTTTGTAAGCTCCATTGTTGTGGGCCTGGTGCCTTCCTTCTTCGAGTTCTTCTTCTCTGTCCTCCGCCATTACAACTTGCAGGCTCTGCATCTCCACCCCAACTCCGTTCTTCTTCTGGCGATCTTCGCTTACTACTGCGAGGCCCACGTAGGGGTGTAGCCTTCGGTGGCCTTGCTGCGCCACTACTTCTCCCTCCGGGTCTCTCGCGGCTCTCCTTCCGCGTGCGCGGGCTTCGTCGCGTATGGCAGCACCATTGCCATCTCGAATCCCGGGAAGAGGATTGAGGGCTTCAGGAGGAAGTGGGTCTTGGTAGATGCCGGGTGCATCCACCCTCGGCTGATCTTACCCGCGGAGCAGCCCGCGAGCTCCAGCAACTGGTGCCGAGCGGAGCTCACGGACCCTCGCGCAAAACTGGTGCTGGAGAAGATGGACGCGGAGTTGAGGCCGGCCAGCATGGCGGCGGCGAAGTTGACCGGTGCGTCGCTGCTGAAGGAGTTCCTGGAGCACTAGCTGGCTCCATTCCGGCGGTACTCTCCTCCAATGTGGAGGCCTCATCCGAGCCCTACGGCCTTGAGCGGCGAAGATTTGGCCACGGTCATCCAATCTCTGGTCGGGGCGAGGTGGGAAGGTTGGAGGGCGCCCCAAGCCCTTGTTCCTTCGCGACGACTGGAAGCAGGTGGTGGAGTCCATGCCCGTTTTTAACGGGGATGGGCTCGTGCCCGTGGCGGCTTCTGAAGGACCGATGGATGTGTCTTCCGGCGACTCCAGCAGAGAGGTGGGCGAAGAGGAGCGGGGAGAGGGGCCCGACTCTGGGGCGACCGACGGAGAGTCGAGGGCTCCCCTCCCCCGGCGCGGGTCCCGTACTCTCCGCCTTTCGCTGAGAGATGATGACGACGATGATGATGATGTGCTGGGTAGCGGGAGCTCGCCCTCGATCCTGAAGAGGGGCAGGACCGGGTCGATCCCCCGCGGGTCCGTCCTGACTCCGGGGCGAACCATGGACGCGCCTTCTGCTTCTGAGGTCGACCCCTCCAGCCGGCTCTCAGGCTTCAAGTATGGCCGGAGGCAGCTAGAACTTTCTGGCGACGACCCGTAAGTGCTTGATCCTTGATCTTTTGTTTCTCGTTCTGCCGACAAGGCTTGATGACTGCTTCTCTTGAATAGGCTGGCGCCCATGGCGAAGAAGCAGAAGGGGGCTCCTGAGGCTCCATCTGCGGCAGCGCCTCCCCTTGTGGAGGGGGGTGACCGCGGCACGCGGGCTTCTCCTGCCCGGTCGTCCTCGAGAGGCCTGGCCAAGCTGGCTGGGGCGAGCTCAGACCCCATGGCCCAAGTGACTCCAGAGGTGCCCTCGTCTGGCGCCACTGCTACGGCTCTGGAGGCGCAGCAGACTCCGCCTCGGGACACTGTGGCCTCACCGCCGCTACTTTCTCCTCCCGTTCCACCGAATGTTGCTTCCCCAACTCCTCCTGTCGTCTTGGAGCGCACCGATGCTTCTCCGCCTTCTTCTTCCGTCCTGGAGCGTGCCGTTGCTGAACTGGACTGGCTGCGGCAGGATCTTCTCGGCGCCGACCCTCGCCTGGTGGCCCGGCGCCTGGAACTGGCTTCGGGGTGGATTCGCTCTGATGCTTCGTTTCGGGGGCGGCGTTGGTTCAGGCCTCAATGGCCTGTGACGGAGAGAGGGAGGCCACCCTCGAGGCGAAGGCTGCCCGAGACGCGGCCCTGGGAGAGGTGGTTGAAGTCCGCGATCATTGCAAGGCGTTGGAGGACGAGCTGCAAGGCTTGCGAGGCCAACTTGCGGAGGAGGTCCACCTTCGCCAAGAGCAGGAGAAGGGGGCGACCACTTAGGCGCGTTGAAGAAGGAGCTGGAGGTGACGAAGGCCGAGCTGGACGCCAAGGCCCGGGTCCCGAGGATCGCGTGGCCTTCGCGGACATGGAGAAAGATGCCCGTGCTTCGCTGAAGACGCTTTACGAGAGCGGCCTGGACAGCCCGCTAGCCGGTGACGGGGACGGCCCCGCCAAGCTGCTTCCCTTCCTGGTTAAGGCCCTTGGGGATGTCGCCCTTGGCATCGGCCCCACGGCCGAGGCCGAGGCGCGCGTCCTGTCTTCTGCTGCACTGACGCGGGTCTTCGCCCACATCTACCTTCGCGATCCCAGCGCCGACCTCGACGGCCTGCTGGAACCGGTGAGCGGCGAGGGTGCTGCCGCCGCTGTCAAAGCCGTGAAGGAGCGCGCGGACGCGCTGCTGGGGAAGTTCCGGGCCTTCAGCACCAGGCCGAAGCAAGGCGCTGCCGGCCCTGCTGCTCCACGAGGCGAAGCCACTCCACACAGCTTCACCGCCGACGAGTGACTCCGTTCCATCCCTATTCTTGTTTCAATTCCTGCACATGCATCACGCCTCAGGGAGGCATTTAAACTTGCGTTTGGTACTAAGACGACAGTATGGGTTGTAATATTTGCTTTTAAATTCCTTGAATTTTATGCTTTTCTTCCCTACTTGCTTGTGTTCTACGCCGGCAGAGCCCGGCCCCGTGCGTGCCTCACCCAGCATTAGCCCCGACCGGAAACCAGGACGGAACCAAAGGAGTGAGGGGCTACGTGACAAGTTAGGCTCCTGAGTCGTGATGCTCAGGACTCCCCCTTGGCGCATGAACAACAAGTAGGGAGGCGTGATGTAGGTGTATCTTCCGTTCTACGTCTGCAGAACCCGACTCCACGCGTACCTCACCCAGCATAGCCTTTCGGAACTAAGGAGTGAGGGGCTACGGAGCCAGTTAGGCTCCTGAGTCGCGATGCTCAGGAGTCCCCCTTGACGCGCAAACAGCGGGTGCTGAGGTGAGATGTAAGCGGGGTTACCGTTCTACATCTGCAGAGCCCGGCCCCGCGCGTAACTCACCTAGCATAGCCTTTCGGATCTAAGGAGTGAGGGGCTACGGGACCAGTTAGGCCCCTGAGTCGCGATGCTCAGGGGTCCCCCGTGACGCGCAAACGGCCTTCATACCTTGGCTCCGCTCAGGGAGAGACGCGCGACGAACCAGGCCCGAGGGGCCTGGCAGGGCGGCTTACGTCTGGGCGTGACCCAGTCGTAGCCCCCGTGCCTAGCCCCCTCGCGCGGCACTCCCGAGGGGAGGCGTTGCGATGAGGCCAGCCACTGAGCTCTGGGCTCCCTGAGGTTAATGCGGCCCGGAGGCCACCCTCAGTTGTTTATCACCAGCGCGGAGCATAGCACTTCCGTATGTGTATGGGCATAGCCGCTCCTCGGCAGTGTCATCAGCCAGCGCAGAGCATGGTGCTTCCACTGGTACGTGGGAGGGGGCTCCCCTCCGGGAGGAGCCCCCGGGGCATGTACAGCCCTGCCCTGACACGTGGCCGGCACGGTAGGGCTAGGTGAGGTGTATCTGGGCACCCGTGAGCCAGCACGGGACTCACGAGGCCCTACCACTAGGCGGGTTGCGCCTGGCACTGGGCCGTATCTTGAGATGTGTCCCTGCAAAATTTGGTTAGATGCCGGTACTCTACGTCCTCGGGTCCCGACCCTCGAGCTTGTCTCAGCCGTCGCTGGTATGCCAGGTCGCGATGCCGTGGACAAGGCTAGAGGGTGAGGGCTGGAGAGCCAGTAAGAGCCCTGAGTCGCGATGCTCAGGCACCCCCCCTTTAACGTGCAAGTAGTCGACATGGATAAGAAGGGATGCCGCGGACATGCATCAAGTAATCAAGCATGATAGGCGAATGCATAGTTGGAAATAAACGCGAGGGAGATACACGCCGCTGGGGCTAGCCCGAGCGGCTTGGGGATGATGCAGCCCGAGGGGCGCCCCCAACAAGGCAAACTAACGATTGAAAAATAAAAGGGGATACATGTCGCAGGGACGGACCCACGCGGCCTGGGAGTGATGCCACCCTGGGAGGGCGCTCCCAGCTGGGAATGAAGCTTGAAAGATGTCACCTGAGGGTGTCGTCGGTGAAGTGGCGTTGGTGCAGCAGACTCGGTTGGCTGCGGAAGCCGATCCTCACGAGCCCCCAGGCCCCGGGGCCTCGGGAGGCTCCGGAGGCACTCGTGTATCCTCGCGAGCTGTCTTCATCTCTGCCAGGGCCGCGGAACGCCTGTCTTCCTGAGCCTCCATGATGCCCCTCATGAGGCGCTGGTATGCCGCAGCTATGCTCGGAGGCCGTAAGGCATGAGAACATAGCTGTGGGGTGAACCCCCGCAGCGTCCCACTTGCGAGGGCCAGAGGTGCTCCGTCGTGGCGATCTGATGGAGCCCTGGTACATCGACGCAGACGCGCATCCCACCATCCTCGCCTGGATGTGGAGCCACAGCTGGCGGACGACGGCAACCTCTCATGATCCTCGACTCCTGTAGTTCTTCAATGGCCTTGTTAACGAACTCCTGCTGGTCTGACCTTCCTTGCCTGGCTCCTTCTCGAGGGAAACGTGCTTCGAAGCACGCCTCCACATGGTGCCCAAGCGCCTGCCTCGTGACCCTGGCTAGGTCGGTGGCCCTCCAGGTGAGAGCCCCCGAGCCCTGCCTGAGGAGGGCGCCGGGCGCGCTTTCCTATGTGATGGAAGGGGGGTCCTCCCGGGCAGACACGGGCCCAGAAGGTCCTTCCTCCTGAGGGGTTGAGCCTGACGACGTCTTCTTCTTCTTGGGGGTGGTCTCCGGAAGCATCCTGCTTCCGCGATCTGGGTCTTCTAGCGACGCGGCCTGAAAGGCTCGCTCCAGGGAACACACTGCATCCTTCTCTTCACAGGGCACTATGATGACGCCGCCACTTCCTGGCATCTTGAGGACGTTGTAGGCGTGGTGAGTCACGGCCATGAACTTGGTCAGCGCTGGGTACCCGAGTATGGCGTTGTACGCAGGCGGATTTGGGCGACGTCGAAGTCAATGAGCTCGGTGCGGTAGTTGTTGCGTGCCCCGAAGGTGACAGGGAGGCGGGCCTACCCGATCGGGACTGTGGAACCGTCAGTGACTCAGGAGAAAGGCTTGGTTGGCTGAAGCAGGTCATAGGGCACTTGGACGTTGTTGAATGTTTCCACGGACAGGATGTTGAGCCCTGCCCCTCCGTCGATGAGGGTCCTGGTGACCAGCACGTTGCTGATGACTGGGGAGCAAAGCATCGGGAGGACTCCGGCTGTGGCCGCGCACTTGAGCTGGTCTGCTGAGCTGAACGTGATGGCGCACGCCGACCACCTGAGGGGGCGCGTTGCTTCGAGCTTGGGGAGAACTGCATTCACTTCGCGGGCAAACTGCTTGAAGATACGTTGAGAGGCTGGGGCTTGAGCGCCACCCAGGATGCAGGTGATTGCGCGCGGCTCTTGGAAGCCCCCAGCCCCCTCGTCTTGATGGCGGTCTTCGTTCCTCCTTGGCTGAGGCGGCAGCGGAGGTAGGCCTGCGTTGCCATGAGGGCGATCCTCACGAGGCTGATCCCTCCAGTCCCCCTCGCGAGGCAGGTCCCGCCAGTGGTCCTCGCGAGGTTGGTCGCGCCACCCCTGGCGCAGGCCGCGATCTTCCCAGCATCCTGGGTTTCTTCCTCCTCCTCGGCCGTAGCCCTGGTCAGCACGGTCAGGGCGACGGCCGATCCTTCCTTCTCACACGGTGCGGAGTTCTTGACATTCGTTGGTGTTGTGGGTGTGGAGGTCGTGGTACACACAGTACCGGCTGCCCCTAGAGGATTCGGGCAGGTCCTTGCCCCGCTTGGTGTCTGGTTCTGCTGCGAGTACGGCAGCCCCCTTGCGCTTCACATCCTTGGCCTTGGGCTTCTTCTCTTCTGGGTCTGCGGCAGGCAGCTCGAGGAGGGAGAGACGTCCCTCCTCAGCCCTGGTGCACTTGGTCGCCAAGTTGAACAGCTCCAGGGAGTTGCAGAGGTCTTCATGCATCGCCAGCTCCTCCTTCATCTTGACGTCGCGCACACCATCGGAGAAAGCCGAGATGATGGCTTCCTCGGACACCTTGGGGATCTTGAGGCGCGCACTGTTGAAGCGCTGGATGTACTTTTGCAGGGTCTGCCCAGGTTGCTGCTTGATGCGGCGCATGTCGCTCACAGCGGGAGGACGGTCGCGGGTACCTTGGAAGTTGGCGATGAAGCGGTTGCGCATCTGGTCCCAGGAGGAGATCGTGCCCGGAGCCAGATTCAGGAGCCAGGTGCGAGCTCCTTCCTTGAGTGCCATGGGGAACCAGTTCGCCATGACCTTTTCATCCCCGCTGGCAGCCTCGATGCCCAGCTCATAGAGCTGGAGGAACTCGGCGGGATCAGTTGTGCCGTCATAGCGAGGAGGCAGGTCTGGCTTGAACTTGCCGGGCCACGCGACGCTGCGCAGCTCGGTGGTGTAGGCATGGCAGCCTGTAGTGGCTACGGGAGGCTTCGGTTGAGGGAGAGCTTGGCCTTGAGGGTCCCCACGCGCTGCGGCTAGGAGCAGAGCGGGGTCTTGGCGTGCCGGAGCTAGAGCGGGGTCGCGGCGTGCCGGAGCAGGGAGCGCCCGGGCAGCTCCTTGTGGGCGAGGGACTTCTTGGCAGCTCCGTTCTTGCTATGCTGGCGCCTGGCGGAGCGGGTTCCGCCCAGGGGCCACGCGCCTTGGAGTCATGGCGTCTTCTTGGAGAGGAGGTGGCTGGTACGCCCCCGGAGCTTCATTGCCCGCGCGGGGCGGGGTGCGGCGCAGCGGAGCGGACGGCGCAGGAGAGCCCCTTGCGGCGCGGACGAGCTCGGCGACGCGGTCGAGCCACTCCTCGTAGACGTCGTCGACGGGGCGGTAGCGTAGGAGTTCATTTGCCGCGATGAGCGCAGCTCGTGCCTCCAAGGGTGCGCGGAGCGCACGGGACGAACAGCCGGCTGGGGCGAGCGATGGAGTAGCGGTGCGGCCGTCTTGCCGCATGGATGGATGCTGAGACGATGCTTGCTGCTCGCCCCCTGCCGGGCCGGTGGCGGCGTTGATGGCGGGCGATGGGGAACGACGAGGACGCCGACCGACGGGCACCGTCTGGGCGACACGGGAAGCGATGGCGGCCCGGCGCTCGGCGCAGGGCCGAGAAGCGTCAGACATGGATGCAACGGTCGGAGGAGAGCAGAGTGGTTGAAGAAAGATTCCGGCGCACCCCTACCTGGCGCGCCAAATGTCGGATCACGGGTTCCGGCAGACCCTTAAGGTTCGAACACTAGGGTGTGCGCGGAGATCACGCCTTCTACCTCCCCGTCTCGCAAAGATCTAAGCTACTAAAAGAACTACACAAGGGACACAAGATTTATACTGGTTCGGGCCACCATTGTGGTGTAATACCCTACTCCAGTGTGTGGTTGGTGGATTGCCTCTTGGGGCTGATGATGATGAACAATACAAGGAAGAACAGCCTCGCGAGGGTCTGTTCTTGGCTGGGGAGATGAACTGCTAGGAGGAGTTCAGTCACCCCTCGCTCTCTCTCACTCACTCTCTCTTTCGGATTGCCCTTCCAGATTCCAGATGCCAGATTCCAGATGCCTCTACCCTGGGGGTGGCTAGTCCTATTTATAGGCAAAGGCCTTGGGCCTCTTCCCAAATATTGAGCGGGAAGGGCGCCAACAATTGGCCAATTCGAAGGGGAACATCTAGTACACTTATCCTTACTAAAGTTGGTCTTCGCCTGCCAAAGGCTCTGTGGTGACCCCGCGCTGGGCTCCATGGTGACCTCCGTCTCGTAGTCCTCCTGGTCTTGGTCTCGTTGCACCGAAATGGCAACCTTTGCCTGATGACTCGGTACTGCGCGGCTGCCCTTGCGCCCTTTGCACCAAAGAGGAAAGAAGCACGCTACGCGCGCTGGCGCCCGCCTGGCACCCTCGATCATCATGGCTTGCGTCATGGGCACCTCGCGAGGTACCCTGCCTTGATCTCTCCGCCTCCTCGTGAGCCAGCCTGATGAGGCCGTGCCTGAGGAAGCGCCGTGTCGTCCGCCCCGCGAGGCTTGGCCCCTCGCGAGGGTCTTGAGTCTTGTGCTGATGAAGATGGGCCGTGCTGGGCCTCCTTTGAGCCACGCCGCAGGCCGCAGGTAGGCAAGTCTGGGGACCCCCATTCCCAGAACGCTGATAGCCGCCAAGCCCTAAACTCTCTCTGGAGGGCTGATCTGGAGTCCGTTCGGGGCTCCGGAGAGGGGAATCCGTCGCCGTCGTCGTCATCAACCTTCCTCCATCACCAATTTCATGATACACACCACCGTGCATGAGTAATTCCATCGTAGGCTTGCTAGACGGTGATGGGTTGGATGAGATTTGTCATGTAATCGAGTTAGTTTTGTTAGGGTTTGATCCCTAGTATCCACTATGTTCTGAGATTGATGTTGCTATGACTTTGCTATGCTTAATGCTTGTAACTAGGGCCCGAGTGCCATGATTTTAGATCTAAACCTATTATGTTTTCATGTATATATGTGAGTTTTTGATCCTATCTTGCAAGTCTATAGTCACCTATTATGTGTTATGATCCGTTAACCCAGAAGTGACAATAATCGGGATACTTACCGGTGATGACCGTAGTTTGAGGAGTTCATGTATTCACTATGTGTTAATGTTTTGGTCCGGTACTCTACTAAAAGGAGGCCTTAATATCCCTTAGTTTCCAATAGGACCCCACTGCCATGGGAGGGTAGGACAAAAGATGGCATGCAAGTTCTTTTCCATAAGCGCATATGACTATATTCAGAATACATGACTACATTACATTGATGAACTGGAGCTAGTTCTGTGTCACCCTATGTTATAACTATTGCATGAGGAATCGCATCCAACATAATTATCCATCACTGATCCATTGCCTATGAGCTTTTCATATATTTTTCTTCGCTTATTTACTTTTTCGTTGCTACTGTTACAATCACTACAAAACCAAAAAGTATTGCTTTTGCTACTGTTACCACTACTATCATATTACTTTGCTACTGAATACTTTGCTGTAGATCTCAACTGCTAATACTTGAGAATATTCTTTGGCTCCCCTTGTGTCGAATCAATAAATTTGGGTTGAATACTCTACCCTCGAAAACTGTTGCGATCCCCTATTCTTGTGGGTTATGAAGTACCAATACAAGTAGCACAGCATCTCAAAGCACACTACACAATCATGTGGATGAAGGCATGTACCGACCTTTCATGAGACAGACAAGACAAAATATGAATCTACCAACACGTATAGTAAATCCAATCTCGTTTTGTGCAGTTGCACTGAAATCAAGCAAAGTTGCCGGTGTGACATTTCAGTTCGCTATAGCAACAAGTTGAATAGATATCCCTGTTTTAACAGAGGCAAAAACGAAACAATTACTGGCTAATAAAGGAGGATGCAACATGCGGCCACAAAAAGAAGCATCTACCTTATCTTGATGGAAAACAAAGTGTAGGACAGTAAAATTTCTAAAACGGTTTCATTGATTCATATTAACAGAGAAATTCTCTTAAAACAGTTCAGTAGTTAATTCTAAGAGTGGCATTGCTTAATTTTACCAGCGGCATTAGATTAAGAAAAAGCATAAATAGTTCCAAGGGAGAGTGGGCGCAACAACACCATGTGCTTCCATCTACTTATAAAGGGGGTGATACAGAGTTTGTTGTAACAAAGAAACAAGCATCATGTGTGGGTTGGAACAATTTTTGCTTACTTAATGGTAAAAGACAGCAATTCAATAGCTTCAATTCAACATTTATCCAAAATAGTACTAATAAAAGTAGCACAACATCTCAAAGCACACTGCACCATCATGTGGATGAAAGTCAACCAAGATTTGAAACAACTCGTGAGGAGGATTTGAACGAAATCTCTCAACACATATATGGGAATCCGATCTCCTTTTGTGTAGTTCAACCAAGATTAAGCAAAGTAGCCGGTGTGACATTCAAGTTGAAATGCGCAAAACACTCTTTAAACAAAAGTGTTTCACGTAGCGAAGCAAAATGTCACGATAGCAACAAGTTGAATGGATATCCTTGTTTTAACAGAGGCAAAAAAGGAATCAATTACTGGCCAATAAAGGAGGATGAAACATGAGGCCACAAAAATGGTAATCCCGCCAATCCCTAACAAGTGTTGCAGTTTTGAACTAAGATTCAGTAGTTAATTCTGAGAGTGGCATTGCTTAATTTTACCAGCGGCATTAGATTAACAAAAAGCATAAACAGTTCCAGGGGGAAGTGGGCGCAACAACACCATGTGCTTCCATCTACTTATAAAGGGGGTGATGTAGAGTTCTGTTCTAACAAAGAAACAAGCATCATGTCTGGGTTGGTCCCATTTTTGTTCACTACTTAATGGGAAAAGACAGCAATACAATAGCTTCAATTTAACATTTATTTAAAATAGTACCAATAGACACACACACACACACTTATAAGGGCATGCTTGCATAACCAAATTAAGCATCCACTTACATAGGTGGCTACTACAACCATGTCATTTGCACACACCAAAGTAAACTATTACATGCACAATTACATAGGTGGCTACTACACACATGACATTTCCACACACACCAATAAAGTAAACTATATATTACATGCTTGGTTAACTAGCATAAACGATCATCTGATCATGATCTACTTCTTGTGACGCTTGCTCTTCTTGTGGCTAGATCCGGGCTTGTCAATTTGGGTAACAAGACACTTCCTCATGTCAACGATCCGCCTGTGCATCTCATAGCATGTGTACATGCTCTTGGCCGCGAACCTGAGGTGAGGTTCATCCAGTTGCCGCATCCAGGCCTTGTGCCAGGATACGGCACTTGTTCTCTAGGCATCCTGCTTCGTATTTTCGTAGTAGGGGTCGATGATGATCGAAGCGAGTTCAACCAGGGAGTCCTGCTTTGTGCTTCCCCAGACCCTGTAGTGGTCACATATTTCAACAAGGTTCTTGCAGGCCAAGCCCATAACATTGAGCGCTTTTACATCGTATTTGGTATCCACCGTGGCGAACTTGTAGTCCATGCTGTTGACAAACCTGTTGAAACGGTCGCAAGGCTCTGTGGCCATGCAGTAGTGGTAGATGAGGACATGATGGCGCATGCACAACTGGGCGATGGCAACCTTCTGATCTATGCCGGGACGACCGACGGTGTACTGGAGGTCGATGCCGACCACCTTGTACTTGTCTCCAGCAAGCAACAGCTCAACGCTGTTGATGTATTCGTCCACCATGGCCGGATCGATGGTGTACACCACCGAGAGATCTGTCTCCCTCGCGTGGGTCTCCACTCTATGCTCGCCGAACTCCATTGGAGCGCCGCCGGACATCCCCTCTCTATGTGTCGTCGTGGGTGTGCTTGTTGTGTTGTGGGGCGCGATCGAACGGTTGAAGAGACTAATGTTATAATGGCCGCGGGAATTAAGGGGACGCCGGACGGCCGGGAATATCGGTAGGCCCTGATGGCAGTTCTTATTTGCAGCGCGTAACTCCATCGTGTCGCACGTAACTGCATCGCGTGGCAACGCGCGTGGCGCAACCGCATGCATATGGGGCCCCCGGCGTGATCGTGTGCACGCCCAACCGCTGGCAGAGCGTGCGCGGAGGGATGCGAGTAGAGCGCTCCATGGTCGCCTCAAGGAAAATTTGTCCACAAGCCGAGCGCGCCAACGGATGCGACAGAGTGCGCTGCGGTGCTTAACGGCGAGCACAGCGTGTTGCGGCGCCTAACGGCGAGCAGAGCTTGCCGAGGGACGCGAGCAGCGGACGACACAGTGATACATGGCAAATAAGATGAACTGTGCGAGCGATTGAGGGAGTCCTAGACTAAGGGGTCCTCGGGCGTCCGACCTGTTATCTATGGGCCGGACTGATGGGCTGTGAAGATACGAAGACGAAAGACTACACCCATGCCCGGATGGGACTCTCCTTGACGTGGAAGGCAAGCTTGGCGACGGAATATGCAAATTCCCTTCTTTATAACCGACCTTGTGTAACCCTAGATCCTCTCAGTGTCTATATAAACCGGAGGACTTAGTCCGGATAGGATATACTCAATACCTTAGTCATACAGTCTAGACTTCTAGGGTTTAGCCATTACGATCTTGTGGTCGATCAAATCTTGTAATACTCATATTCATCAATATCAATCAAGCAGGACGTAGGGTATTACCTCCATCAAGAGGGCCCGAACCTGGGTAAACCTTCGTGTCCCCTGTCTCATGTTACCATCCACCTCAGACACACAGTTCGGGACCCCCTACCCGGGATCCGCCGGTTTTGACACCGACATTGGTGCTTTCATTGAGAGTTCCTCTGTGCTATCACTGAAAGGTTCGATGGCCCCTTCAATCGTCAATAATGACACTGTCTACGGAGAAACTTTCCTCCCCAGGCAGATCTTTGTGTTTGGCAGCTTCGCATTGCGGGCTAATTCGTTTCGCCATCTGGAGCAGATCGAATGCTACACCCCTGGCCATCAGGTCAGATTCGGGAGCTTGAACTACATTGCGGACATCCGTGGAGACTTGATCTTCGCCGGATTCGATTCTGTGGTGGCCGCTCCTGGTCACCCAGAATCCGCCATTTACCGGATGCTGGACGGCCACTTCCTCGTATGACGTATACATGGTGGATGCAGCAAAGGAGAACAGCAGCGATGATAAGGAAGATCCAGTTGAGAATAAACCTTCCGAAATACAGTCAAAGCGCTATCGTCAGCGGCACCGCTCTAAGTCACGCCGCAGTAAAGAAAGCAACACCGGCACAGGAGAAGATGACACTCTGGAAGCTGCTGAAGACAACGAAGACCTTGTTGATAAAGCAAACGAGCAAGATGAACGGGAAGAAGAGCAGGTTAGCCCTGTTAAACAGGCCAAGCACATAGATTCGGAGGACAATAATTACCTCCGGCTCTTCGAAGATGAGGTGAGCCTCGGCACCGAAGGTTTCATCGTGCCCGAGGAACCTCTTGAGCAGGAGCGCTTCAAGCACCAGCTAATAACCACGGCAAGGAGCCTGAAAAAGAAGCAGCAGCAGCTTCAAGCTGATCAGGATCTGCTCAATGAAAAATGGACGGATGTCCTAGCAGCCGAAGAATACGGCCTCAAGCGCCCAACCAAAAGCTACCCAAAACGCAAATTGCTACCTCAGTTCGACGAGGAGGCACCGGAGTACATACCACCATCGCACGATACAGCCGATCGACCACCACGTGGTCGGGACAAAACGACAACTCATGCCGAACACCAGTCCGCGCCACCTCATCACTTAGGTAGAGGTAAGTTAGCCCACGGACATACATATGACCTCTAGCAGACACTGATCAATAAAGCAGGACACACCAGATCAATCTACAGATCGCAAGGACGTGCCTTGACACACGACAACGGCCACTTATCCGGACGTGACAAACACAGTCATGGGCGGGCTGAATACCGCAGACGGACTCTATCAGAGCTGCGCCACGATACGACCCGATACAGAGGCCCCGCACATCCTCACTGCTTCACTGATGAGGTCCTGAATCATGAATTCCCAGAAGGATTCAAGCCCGTGAACATAGAATCATATGACGGAACCACGGACCCCGCGGTATGGATCGAGGACTTCATTCTCCACATCCATATGGCCCGCGGAGATAACCTTCACGCCATAAAATACCTCCCTCTAAAACTCAAAGGGATAGCTCGGCATTGGCTAAATAGTCTGCCTGAAATTCCATTGGCAGCTGGGATGACTTGGAAGAGGCTTTCCTCGATAACTTCCAAGGTACATATGTTCGACCTCCGAACGCTGATGACTTAAGCCATATAGTTCAACAGCCCAGAGAGTCTGCCAAGAAATTCTGGACAAGGTTCTTAACTAAAAAGAACCAAATTGTCGACTGTCCGGATGCCGAAGCTCTAGCAGCTTTTAAGCATAGCATCTGCGACAAATGGCTCGCTCGCCGCCTTGGCCAAGAAAAGCCAAAATCCATGGCAGCCCTCACGGCACTCATGAGCTGCTTTTGTGTGTGCGAGGACAGTTGGTTGGCCCATAGCAAAAACAATGCAAGCGACGCCGGCACCCTTGCAGTTAAAAACAACAAAGACAAGTCTCGACACAATAGATACAAGCACCGAAACAACAGTGACAACACCGATGATACGGCGGTCAATGCCAGATTCAGCGGCTCTAAGTCCGGTCAGCGGAAGAAGCCATTCCAAAAGATCAATTCGGGCCCATCCAGCTTGGACCGCATACTTGATCGTCCCTGCCAGATTCACGGCACCCCCGAAAAGCCTCCTAATCATACAAATAGAGAGTGTTGGGTTTTCAAACAGGCCAGAAAATTAAACGCCGAGAACAGGGAAAAGGGATCGCAAAGCGAGTATGATGACGAAGAGCCACGACAACCGAACACAGGGGGGTAGAAGAAGTTTCCCCCTCAAGTCAAAACGGTGAACACAATATATGCTACCCACATCCCCAAGATGGAGCGCAAGCGTGCGCTCAGGGACGTCTACGCAATTGAGCCAGTCGCACCAAAATTCAATCCATGGTCATCATGCCTGATCACTTTTGATTGCCGGGATTGTAGCGCCCCGAGACCGATGTGCCAGGCGTCGTGCAGTTATTCGATGTTGTTGCGTTGTCTTTTGCTTGCGTGTTGCATTCATCATTGCATCATGTGCATTGCATCATGTCATCATGCCATCATGTCTTTTCTTTTCTTACTCAACTAAATAAATTGTATGGATCTTCGATCCATTTAAATCGAGGGAAGGATGACTTCTCTTTATAATATATCCTCCCGATATTAGTGGAGCTATTATAAAATAATCCATTCTTTGGAGTCACCATAACACACTTGCAAAAATCCCAATGCCTTTTATTATTTCAATTCTTGGCCTCTAACTTTGCCATATATCCTTTCATCATTTTCCGGAGCTCCACCTAAATTCTCAACATTTTTGGACATTTCTAATTCCTAGCCCTTGTTCAAACCTTTTCAATTAAATTCAAATGACTTTGAATTTAATTCTTGCAATCATGTCCAATCCTACTTTTCTTTGACCGGGCGCATTTTTGTGAGTCCGGCGAAATTAACCACATGCCCTAATTCTTCTTCCAACCTTCTCTTGTCTTCTTTCCTTTCTTCTAATTCTCTGTTAATGAAAAGAGAGAGGAGGAAGAGAGAAGCCCAGCCGCCACTTGTGTCCAGCTAGGCCCATTTGGCCCAAGGCCTCCCGCAGCCCACTCCCTAACCTAAACCCTAGCCCGACTCCCTTCTCCCTCTCGTTTTTCCCCTCGCACCGCCAGGAGAGCCCCCGCGCTCGATCCCATCTTCCCCATCTTCTCGATCCCATCTCCCTTTCGATCTCTTCCCTACTCGCTGCCTCTTTTCCCTCGTCCTCCTCCCAACACTTGCACGCAGAGGAGCAGCTTCCCATTCCCCCGAACCCCTTGTCCACTACCTTGGCCTCCGGCCATGGCGCCCGCACCAACCGCCCGGCAGGTCGTGCCACTGGCCGGAGCCACCTTTCCGCGCCTCCTCCTCACCAAGCTCCCCGTCGCCCAGGCGCCCGAGGAGAGGAGCTCCTCGAGCACCTGCACCTGCAGCCATCGCGCCCGTCGCCGGCGCCACAAGTCCGCGTCGCCGAGCCCCTCGTCCTGCCGGAGTTGCTCCTTCTGCCACACGCCCACCGAGCTCCATCGCGCCCGACGCCATCGACCTCGAGCTCCAGTGCCCTGCCTTTGTCCGTGCACCTGTGACGACGCTCCAGGAGCAGCCATGGCCGTGGATGCCGCTCGCCGCCTCCAGTCTGAAGCTCTAGCGTGCCCAAGCCTCGGAGGCGACCGGATCGACCTCCCCAAACCCCCGTCGCTGGCCTACCCTGTTTCTGCTGCGCCGAACGATGACGATCAGCGCCATCCCCCCTGCTTGCACTCCTGCCGCGCCTTCGTTCCGTCTCCTAGCGAAGGAGATGACTAGCAGCACCCAGCCCCGTTGACCGCTGCACGCGCAGGCCCAGTGCACCCACCAGGGTCTCCCATCCTTGTGTGGGTTGCGCCCCTCTCCATGGCCAAGACCGGGACACCGCGAGCGTCAAGTTCCTCCACAGGCGCCCGAACGACTACGCGGATTCGCCAAGTACATCTTCTTCAAGACCGATGCCCGAACAAGCACCGATTGCGTGGATTACGTCAAGTTCAACTACTTTAACTACGAACGGTGACGACTACAAAACGCCAAACGTGTACCACTACCGTCGACCCTCGAAGACCCCGTGGACGTCAAGTTCCGTCTCGTGATCCCGAACCTCTATGAAAATGTTGTATGACTACTTCCACGACAAACGTCTCGAGAACGTCTACTTCCTCTACTTGGCACCGAACGAGAACCGTCCCGTTTGCACGCTACAAAGGAATAACCACCGAGATACGTCCGAGAACGAATGCTTGTGTTGTATGAGACGCACCCCTTTGTCTGCACCGTGTCCGTCTTGACACTCGTTTCCATGCCCCTAACCCGTGGGAACCCGGTTACCGGGAGCACCCCACCGTTCATCACATGACACGCTCCCGTCACTTTCTTTTGCACCGACGTCTCATTGAGTTGTTGGCGTGGCACCCTTTTTGTTCCGCCATGACGACTAAATGCTTCATAATGCTCATGTCAACTTTTAATAAAAATTGCATAAACTTGTTCATGTCATCCGCATCATGATAACAACAATTAATATGTTTAAATTGTTGTTGCAATAAATTACTAATGCATATGGGGATTTACCGGATTTGTTGTTTGTTATATCCGGCCCCATTTAAATTGCTTAGTTAGATAGTTTCTTTTATGCTTCACCTCTTGCCATGCTTAATAACATTTAATATTGTTGGGTACATAACCGGGAGAGAACTAAATAACTTGAATGTGGTGTTTCGTCAATATGCAACTCGTTGCATATTGAGCTCCACTTAATTTGTAGGATTGTTTTGTGCATTTTGTCATGCCATGCTTCATTAAACCGGACATGCATCATACTTGGTTGTGCATCATGCCATGTTTATGTGGTGGTTGTTTACCATGATTGTTTTGCTCCTTTTCGGTGTTGCTTCTTCGGGTTGGTTCCGATAACGTCGCGTTGTGAGGACCAGTTCGTGTACGTTCGTTTGTCTTCTCCATGGTCTCGTTCTTCTTCCTTGCAGGATTTCAGGCAAGATGATCATACCCTCGAAATCACTACTATATTTGCTATGCTAGTTTGCTCGCTCTTTTGCTATGCCAATGCTACGATGCCTACCACTTGCTTGTCAGCCTCCCAAATTGCCATGTTCAGCCTCTAACCCACCAATGTCCTAGCAAACCGTTGATTGGCTATGTTACGGCTTTGCTCAGCCCCTCTTATAGCGTTGTTAGTTGCAAGTGAAGATTGAAGTTCGTTCCTGGTTGGAACATTGGTTACTTGTTGGGATATCACAATATATCTTATTTAATTAATGCATCTATATACTTGGTAAAGGGTGGAAGGCTCGGCCTTATGCCTGGTGTTTTGTTCCACTCTTGCCGCCCTAGTTTCCGTCATATCGGTGTTATGTTCCCGATTTTTGCGTCCCTTACGCGGTTGGGCTATAATGGGAACCCCTTGACAGTTCGCCTTAAGTAAAGCTCTTCCAGCAATGCCCAACATTGGTTTTACCATTTGCCACCAAGCCTTTTCTTTTCCCTTGGGAGTCGCGCTCCTGAGGGTAATCGTTATTTTACCCCCCGGGCCAGTGCTCCTCTGAGTGTTGGTCCAAACTAGAGTCCTGTGCAGCGCCCCCTCGGGGAAACTCGAGGTTTGGTTTTAGTTGTATGGAGAGCTCATCTGAGTGTGCCCTGAGAAAGAGATATGTGCAGCTCCTATCGGGATTTGTCGGCACATTCGGGCGGTGTTGCTGGTTTAGTTTTACCCTGTCGAAATGTCTTTTTGTACTGGGATACCGAGTCTGATCGGAATGTCTCAGGTGGAGGTCTATTCCTTCATTGACTGTGAGAGCTTGTGATGGGCTAAGTTGGGACACCCCTGCAGGGTTTGAACTTTCGAAAGCCGTGCCCGCGGTTATGGGCAGATGGGAATTTGTTAACGTCCGGTTGTAGAAAACCTAAACTTGACCTTAATTAAAATGAATCAACCGCGTGTGTAACCATGATGGTCTCTTTCCGGCGGAGTCCGGGAAGTGAACACGGTTGTTGGAGTTATGCTTGACGTAGGTAGTCCAGGATCACTTCTTGATCATACTTTTACCGACCGTGCTTTGCCTTCTCTTCTCGCTCTCTTTTGCGTATGTTAGCCACCATATATGCTAGTCGCTTGCTGCAGCTCCACCTCATACCTTTACCTTACCCATAAGCTTAAATAGTCTTGATCGCGAGGGTGCGAGATTGCTGAGTCCCCGTGGCTGACAGATACTTCCAAGACCAGTTTGCAGGTGCCGTTGAGTCCGTGCAGAGGACACAACCAAGCTCAGGAGGAGCTCGATGAAGATCTTGTCCTTTATGTTGTTTCGTTCTAGTTGATCAGTAGTGGAGCCCAGTTGGGGTCGATCGGGGACCTTTGTCGCATTTGGGGTTCTTCTTTTATTTTGGGTTCCGTAGTCGGACCTTGAGTGTATTTGTATGATGTAATGCTTTATTCATGTAATTGTGTGAAGTGGCGATTGTAAGCCAACTATGTATCTTTTCCCCCTTATTGTATTACATGGGTTGTGTGAAGATTACCTCACTTGCGACATATGCCTTCAATGCGATTATGCTTCTAAGTCGTGCCTCGACACGTGGGAGATATAGTCGCATCGAGGGTGTTACAAGTTGGTAATCAGATCCTTCCCCGACCTTAGGAGCCCCCATTGCTTGATCGTTTTTAGCGGCCAAGTTGTGTCTAGAAAATGTTTTGAGTCTTCTACGAATTATATATATCAGAGAGTTTAGGAATTCTTTTTACTTCCCAGTCCCTTCATCGCTCTGGTAAGGCATCCTGACGTAGAGTTTTGACTATTCTCTTCTCAAATTTCACTAAAAAAAATTTAGGATCACGCGGGTATCTTAGAATCGTTCCGATGGTTTTATGATGAGAACATTGTCTTGGTGCCTCCTGTCAGGGGTTTTGTGGAAGTGTCCCGGGGAGTTGAGCTCTGAGGTGTTGTCATCATAATTTTATCGTTGCAATTCTGGAATACCTGAGTTTAGTACGCCAACATCAAAAATCTCTTTTATGCAGTTCGTTGGTGAGATAACCTCGACGCCACCCAGTACTGGGGCGGGAGTTCGGGAGTATCACCATAACTTGTATAATGGATGCTTTTCGAAGGTTGAGGTAGACGATTTCCGAAGGTTTCTTGGTTATGTGTTGAAGGATGGATACAGCTGGATGTACGATTTGCTAGTTTGGGTGAGATATTATGCTTCCCCTGTATCCCCAACACCTGATTGCATAATCGGAATGTTTCGGGAGTTTCATAGGTGGGAATTCTAGTAGGTCTTAGGATATCTTTCCGACAGATGTATGATATGAAATTGGGGTTCGACGTCTAGTGGTTCGCCTATTCACGGTCGATTTTACAGTGGTCTCGTTGTGTCTTAAAGAGTCCTTGGCTATGCTGACTCGGGGACACTTCGTATGTCATGTGCACTGCCTTGTACATGATGGTGCTGCACGATCAAGCCCGTGTAGGTCCCACCACGAAAACTTCGGACGAAATCTCTATCATATGTTTGTTCCGGCTTATTCTGCAAGCCAATCCTTTGTTTTTGTTTTGAGTTGTGGTATTCGAGTTGCTTCGAAGTCAAATGTTGATTCCATACCTTTTCCAAATGGTGTTCTCATACTTCTATGTGAATACTAATCCTTCTCGATCATCGAGTTTGTCATGTCAATCCTTTTAACCGGTGTGCTTCTCTTCAAGTGGATCCGTTCATTTTCAACATCCGCAAGATCAATTCTAAGTTCCTCAACAGTGTTCGTTTCTTCCATTCCAAATTGTCTTTGTTTTTCCCACCCTCCCTCCCTTTGTTTTTCTTCAAGGAATCCGATGTCTTATTCAAGTATCCATCTTATTGATGTGAAGTCTCTCCATTCTTTTCTATCAATATTGTTATCCCGATATTCTCATGAAGATTCTAACGGAGCTTCAAGTTCATCATCTTTCGTTCTTTTCTTCTCCGGTGGAACCAATTCAAGCTTTGGGTGTTGATCATACTCTTTTCCGTATTTCAATGTTTTCTCATGCCGGTGTAATTCTTAATCGTTCACTTCTCGCTATTCAATTGTTCCGGAGTGCTAAAGATATCTCGAAGATTCGTGTTTTTCACTCTGCATTCATTCAATATATTTCGAGGTTGTTATCTTATTCAAGCCATTTAATTCAACCGGTGCAATCTCCTTTCTCAAGTAATCATTCTACGGTGTTTCTGTTGAGTGGGCCCTAACCCACAGGTCTTTTCCAGGATCTTACCTGACTCTTCCATTTTTCCGGATCTTTTCTAATTCTTTTCTAAAGTTTGACGTAAGAATGAATTGTCATCAGTCAAATGTCTTTCTCCAAGGTCGGTTAAATTCTTTTCATTGTTGACTCAACCTATTCGTTTTGATTCTTCCGGAGTGCCTAAATAATTCATGGTCGTGTTTCTCGTTGTCATTCTCAACATTTGAAGACCGAAGAAGAGTTTCTCTTTAATCTTGCTCCATTCTCTTCAAGATTCATGATTCTAGCTTGTTGCCATCCTCTCATAATTATTTGCGATTGTGAGATATTATTTTCAACAATCCGGAGTAATTCAGGAGACTTTTCAGTTTCTTCATCCGGAGCCCATCATTTAAGAAGACTTATTCATTCCAGCTTTTAGCTCTCATACTCTAAATCATACCGGTGCAGCGTTCAAGTGATCTCTAATCGGTCCATGATCTATTATATTAAACTCCATCTAAATTCTCTCAAGCATCTTCGTCCATTTGCTAATTTTTCCCGTTGTCCCTTTATCTTTTCTTCGCTCATTTTCATTTCTTACGGTGGTTCGTGCAAGATTCCTCTTCTTGCGTTATCATATCGATGCATTCGTTGTTTCGATTCCACCGGTGTTTCGTTGAAGGCATTCTCAAGTTGTGCTATATCTATCTTAATCCTTTCTACGAGAATAAGTAGTGTGCCAAATCCATGAGTGTCATCAATTTAATTGGTGAAGGATACGCATAACATAATTCTTATTCTTGTTTCATCCAAGTGATCTATTCTTTATTCCAGAGGTTCATCAAGATTTTGATCTCAATTGCTCATCTTATGATTTCTTTCCGGAGTCCATACCTTTTCTGCATTATCTCGTCGTGAAGCTCCTTCTAAATCATTACAAGGTCTCGCCTTGTGTTTTCAACTTCTTTTGCTTTTATCATCCTTTCATTACCGGAGTTCTTCATGGAGGTTCTACATGATGGTTCATAAAGGATTTAATTCCTTCTCGAAGTGTTCATTGAGATTCTTTTCAAAGGAGCTCAAGCTTTCTTCATCTTGCTATCTGGAGTGCAATTCTTTCTTCCATGTTATTGGAGGTGGTATTATATCATTCTTGATAATTTCAGTTCTTGTTTTCATGATTCAGATGTTGTCAAGATTGGGATATTTCAAATCCATCAATCTCGTCATTGGAGCTATCTTGGGTTATATTTCACCTAAAGACTTCCCTAAGGATTGTTGCTATCAATGGTGTTTATAAATGACCCAAGTTCTTCCTTTATCCTCTCGGTGAAATAAGTTTCTCGTCTCTTTGTTCTTATCAATCCAATTCTTTTCCCATGAGTGGCAGGTTTTTCATCTCTTAATTTGAGGGGTATTCCATAAGACCA
Organism: Triticum urartu; assembly: GCF_056163025.1. Classification (NCBI taxonomy): domain Eukaryota; kingdom Viridiplantae; phylum Streptophyta; class Magnoliopsida; order Poales; family Poaceae; genus Triticum; species Triticum urartu. Next base: position 19,259,241 of record NC_141876.1, on the reverse strand, counting down.
TATCAAGCTTATTATTTTCATTGTGGGTTTCCCAACAACTCCGTTCTAGCTTCTGTTGTAACCGTGCTCTCTCAAGATATTGTTTTCCTTCGTTCACTCCATTCCATTCTTACTTTTGTTCCGGAGGCATTGTGATGTTCATCTTTTCAACCCATCATCTCGTTTTGTCAAAGATCATGATCTTTCCATGCCTATACTTTTATCTGAGTGTTGTGTCCTCTTTACAAGTATCCTCTCATCTTGTCAAGTTCAATTCCTTCCATTTACAGACGGAGTGCTGTCCAAATTATATCACTCTTATTCCTTCCCTATCTTGCTTAACCGGAGTATTGTGCCCCTTTGTTCAAGTTCTTTTCGCCTTATCAAGTCTTGCATCCCTTTCTCAACCAGAGTGTCGTGTTTTCATTTGAGCTCTCTCATCTTATCAAATTTTGACTCCCTTCTCAACCGGAGTGCGGTCTGAGATCTTTCTTACTCCTTGTTCCATTCATTCAATAGTTCCGGTGGCAGTGTGTTGTGATTTCATCAAGTATCTTCTCATCTTATCAAGACCTTATTCAATTCTTTTTCTTTCCAACCGGAGTGCTGCCCGAATTTGGTCTTCCTTGATCCCCTTCCTTAACTGGAGTGTTTTCTATATATATCTTCCCTTCAACCTCAAGGTTTTCGCAAATGCTCTTTGTCCCTCGTTTCTAACGGAGTGTTTTCGACCTTGTTCACCTTCGTTGTATTCTTTTCTCGAAATGGCTTAACCTTTTCAAGGTTCTTTGGTTTCATTCCTTTGTCAAAGGAGCAATTTGTTTTACCTCTTCTCTTTCTCTTCCGTTTTTCCCTCCGGTGCCATTCTAGATCTCGGGACGAGATCCTCTCGTAGTGGTGGAGTGTTGTAGCGCCCCGAGACCGATGTGCCAGGTGTCGTGCAGTTATTCGATGTTGTTGCGTTGTCTTTTTCTTGCGTGTTGCATTCATCATTGCATCATGTGCATTGCATCATGTCATCATGCCATCATGTCTTTTCTTTTCTTACTCAACTAAATAAATTTTATGGATCTTCGATCCATTTAAATCGAGGGAAGGATGACTTCTCTTTATAATATATCCTCCCGATATTAGTGGAGCTATTACAAAATAATCCATTCTTTGGAGTCACCATAACAAACTTGCAAAAATCCCAATGCCTTTTATTATTTCAATTCTTGGCCTCTAACTTTGCCATATATCCTTTCGTCATTTTCCGGAGCTCCACCTAAATTCTCAACATTTGTGGACATTTCTAATTCATATTCCTTGTTCAAACCTTTTCAATTAAATTCAAATGACTTTGAATTTAATTCTTGCAATCATGTCCAATCCTACTTTTCTTTGACCGGGCGCATTTTTGTGAGTCCGGCGAAATTAACCACATGCCCTAATTCTTCTTCCAACCTTCTCTTGTCTTCTTTCCTTTCTTCTAATTCTCTGTTAATGAAAAGAGAGAGGAGGAAGAGAGAAGCCCAGCCGCCACTTGTGTCCAGCTAGGCCCATTTGGCCCAAGGCCTCCCGCAGCCCACTCCCTAACCTAAACCCTAGCCCAACTCCCTTCTCCCTCTCGTTTTTCCCCTCGCGCCGCCAGGAGAGCCCCCGCGCTCGATCCCATCTTCCCGATCTTCTCGATCCCATCTCCCTTTCGATCTCTTCCCTACTCGCTGCCTCTTTTCCCTCGTCCTTCTCCCAACACTTGCACGCAGAGGAGTAGCTTCCCATTCCCCTGAACCCCTTGTCCACTACCCTGGCCTCCGGCCATGGCGCCCGCACCGACCGCCCAGCAGGCCGTGCCCCTGGCCGGAGCCACCTTTCCGCGCCTCCTCCTCACCAAGCTCCCCGTCGCCCAGGCGCCCGAGGAGAGGAGCTCCTCGAGCACCTGCGCCTGCAGCCATCGCGCCCGTCGCCGGCGCCACAAGTCCGCGTCGCCGAGCCCCTCGTCCTCCCGGAGTTGCTCCTTCTGCCGCACGCCCACCGAGCTCCATCGCGCCCGACGCCATCGACCTCGAGCTCCAGTGCCCTGCCTTTGTCCGTGCGCCTGTGACGAAGCTCCGGGAGCAGCCATGGCCGTGGATGCCGCCCGCCGCATCCAGTCTGAAACTCCGGCGTGCCCAAGCCTCGGAGGCGACCGGATCGACCTCCCCAAACCCCCGTCGCTGGCCTACCCTATTTCTTCTGCGCCGAACGATGACGACCAGCGCCATCCCCCCTGCTTGCACTCCTGCCGCGCCTTCGTTCCGTCTCCTAGCGAAGGAGATGACTAGCAGCACCCAGCCCCGTTGACCGCTGCACGCGCAGGCCCAGTGCACCCACCAGGGTCTCCCATCCTTGTGTGGGCTGCGCCCCTCTCCATGGCCAAGACCGGGACACCGTGAATGTCAAGTTCCTCCACAGGCGCCCGAACGACTACGCGGATTCGCCAAGTACATCTTCTTCAAGACCGATGCCCGAACAAGCACCGATTGCGTGGATTACGTCAAGTTCAACTACTTTAACTACGAACGGTGACGACTATGAAATGCCAAACGTGTACCACTACCGTCGACCCTCGAAGACCCCGTGGACGTCAAGTTCCGTCTCGTGATCCCGAACCTCTACGAAAACGTTGTACGACTACTTCCACGAGAAACGTCTCGAGAACGTCTACTTCCTCTACTTGGCATCGAACAAGAACCGTCCCGTTTGCACGCTACAAAGGTATAGCCACCGAGATACGTCCGAGAACGAATGCTTGTGTTGTATGAGACGCACCCCTTTGTCTGCACCGTGTCCATTTTGACACTCGTTTCCATGCCCCTAACCCGTGGGAACCCGGTTACCGGGACCACCTCACCGTTCATCACATGACACGCTCCCGTCACTTTCTTTTGCACCGACGTCTCATTGAGTTGTTGGCGTGGCACCCTTTTTGCTCCGCCATGACGACTAAATGCTTCATAATGCTCATGTCAACTTTTAATAAAAATTGCATAAACTTGTTCATGTCATCCGCATCATGATAGCAACAATTAATATGTTTAAATTGTTGTTGCAATAAATTACTAATGCATATGGGGATTTACCGGATTTGTTGTTTGTTATATCCGGCCCCATTTAAATTGCTTAGTTAGATAGTTTCTTTTATGCTTCACCTCTTGCCATGCTTAATAACATTTAATATTGTTGGGTACATTACCGGGAGAGAACTAAATAACTTGAATGTGGTGTTTCGTCAATATGCAACTCGTTGCATATTGAGCTCCACTTAATTTGTAGGATTGTTTTGTGCATTTTGTCATGCCATGCTTCATTAAACCGGACATGCATCATACTTGGTTGTGCATCATGCCATGTTTATGTGGTGGTTGTTTACCATGATTGTTTTGCTCCTTTCCAGTGTTGCTTCTTCGGGTTGGTTCCGATAACGTCGCGTTGTGAGGACCCGTTCGTCTACGTTCGTTTGTCTTCTCCATGGTCTCGTTCTTCTTCCTTGCGGGATTTCAGGCAAGATGATCATACCCTCGAAATCACTACTATCTTTGCTATGCTAGTTTGCTCGCTCTTTTGCTATGCCAATGCTACGATGCCTACCACTTGCTTGTCAGCCTCCCAAATTGCCATGTTCAGCCTCTAACCCACCAATGCCCTAGCAAACCATTGATTGGCTATGTTACCGCTTTGCTCAGCCCCTCTTATAGCGTTGTTAGTTGCAGGTGAAGATTGAAGTTTGTTCCTTGTTGGAACATGGAGATGTTGTTCCTTGTTGGGACATGTTTACTTGTTGGGATATCACTATATATCTTATTTAATTAATGCATCTATATACTTGGTAAAGGGTGGAAGGCTCGGCCTTATGCCTGGTGTTTTGTTCCACTCTTGCCGCCCTAGTTTCCGTCATATCGGTGTTATGTTCCCGGATTTTGCGTCCCTTACGCGGTTGGGTATATGGGAACCCCTTGACAGTTCGCTTTGAATAAAACTCCTCCAGCAAGGCCCAACCTTGGTTTTACCATTCGTCACCTAGCCTTTTTTTTCCCTTGGGTTAGGCCAGCCCAAGGGTCATCTTTATTTTAAACCCCCCCCGGGCCAGTGCTTGTCTAAGTGTTGGTCCGAAATGGGCAGCCTGCGGGGCCACCTCGGGGAAACTTGAGGGCTGGTTTTACTCGTAGCTTGACCTATCCGGTGTTGCCCTGAGAACGAGATATGCGCAGCTCCCATCAGGATGTCGGCGCATCGGGCGGCTTTGCTGGACTTGTTTTACCATTGTCGAGGATGTCTTGGAGTACCGGGATACCGAGTCTGATCGGAATGTCTCGGGAGGAGGTCTATTCCTTCGTTGACCGTGAGAGCTTGTGATGGGCTAAGTTGGGACACCCCTGCAGGGTTTGAACTTTCGAAAGCCGTGCCCGCGGTTATGGGCAGATGGGAATTTGTTAACGTCCGGTTGTAGAAAACCTAAACTTGACCTTAATTAAAATGAATCAACCGCGTGTGTAACCGTGATGGTCTCTTTCCGGCGGAGTCCGGGAAGTGAACACGGTTGTTGGAGTTATGCTTGACGTAGGTAGTCCAGGATCACTTCTTGATCATACTTTTACCGACCGTGCTTTGCCTTCTCTTCTCGCTCTCTTTTGCGTATGTTAGCCACCATATATGCTAGTCGCTTGCTGCAGCTCCACCTCATACCTTTACCTTACCCATAAGCTTAAATAGTCTTGATCGCGAGGGTGCGAGATTGCTGAGTCCCTGTGGCTCACAGATACTTCCAAAACCAGTTTGCAGGTGCCAATGAGTCCGTGGAGAGGACGCAACCAAGCTCAGGAGGAGCTCGATGAAGATCTTGTCCTTTATGTTGTTTCGTTCTTGTTGATCAGTAGTGGAGCCCAGTTGGGGTCGATCGGGGACCTTTGTCGCATTTGGGGTTCTTCTTTTATTTTGGGTTCCGTAGTCGGACCTTGAGTGTATTTGTATGATGTAATGCTTTATTCATGTAATTGTGTGAAGTGGCGATTGTAAGCCAACTATGTATCTTTTCCCCCTTATTGTATTACATGGGTTGTGTGAAGATTACCTCACTTGCGACATATGCCTTCAATGCGATTATGCCTCTAAGTCGTGCCTCGACATGAGGGAGATATAGTCGCATCGAGGGTGTTACAGGGATCACCCGACCAGTATCCGTCATGGAGGCTCAGCAGCACTGGTCTTAGACCCGATAATTGATGGATTCCACCTGACTCGTGTCCTTATGGACGGCGGTAGCAGCCTCAATCTGCTTTACCAGGATACAGTGCGAAAAATGGGCATTAACCCATCAAGGATCAAGCCTACAAAGACTACCTTTAAAGGAGTCATTCCAGGCGTAGAGGCCCGTTGTACGGGCTCAATCACATTAGAGGTTGTCTTCAGATCTCCGGACAACTTCCGAAGCGAGGAGTTAGTCTTCGATATCGTCCCATTCCGTAGCGGCTATCATGCACTGCACGGACGAACTATGTTTGCTCGATTCAACGCAGTGCCACACTATGCTTATCTCAAACTCAAGATGCCCAGCCCACGCGGTGTCATAACAGTCAATGGCAATACGGGATGCTCTCTCCGTACAGAAGAGCACAAAACCTCCCTAGCAACAGAAGTACAAAGTGGCCTTCTCAAGCAGAACCTTCAATTAGCTACCGAGCCCTCAGACACTCTTAAGAGGGTCTGGACTACTCTGCAGCAGGAGAGCTCGGCTCGTCGGGAGCTCGACTAGCAATCCGACCTCCATCTTAGTCCCGATCAGGCAGTGGCCTGCGTGCCGCGCATACATAACTACGCACTCAAAATTCCATGGGCATCGACGGAGGCATATCTAGCTTGTGATCCACGACACGGCTCAACCGACATCGGATACACATATACTTTCAATTTTGCTTATTTTATTACAGGTTGTAATCCCACAGACCCCATCGGGTGGTCTGGTTATCGGTCCTCTTGAAGGATGAACGCACCAAGATGGCGAGGCGCGCAGACATACGGGGACTTTTTAGGTGATTCCGTTAATGATAACTCTACATGTCTTCCAGGATCCACATGCAGCTCTTCCCTGGTTTCGGCATGTTGAATAGCCTATTGCTTATTGCACTACTTGTATCAATGCGCATTGACATACTAATTACATTACAGTGAAAACAGTTTGTAGCTGGAGCTGTAGGACCCCAACTTTTTACCGTTACATCTTTTCTGTTTTCTTTCTCTCTTTGCTTTATTTTTCCAGTTTCCCTGTGGATAACCCCATCAGGTAGCGCCCGTACACTTTGGTACCTTTTGATGTTTGCCAGGGGCTTTATAGCACCCCACATTACGGCAACAAAAGTCTGAACACTTCTTGTAAGTCTAGTTCGGCACCCCGAATTTAGCATTATATGCATTGGCTCCGAATCATGTCTTTGGTCAATAGTTGGGTTGCCCGGCTCCTGTGCTTGCTATCCTACGTTCCGCTACATCGGCTAGGGTAGTAAAGGGAGAACTTCTACGATTGTGCCCTGGTCTTAACCGGATGAGCACCTCAGTAGAGAAAGCCAAAAACTGACTGTCATGATGCGGCGAGAGCCGGTCAGCTGTTCGGAGGTATCAAATCGTTGGAGGTTTTTCCGCATTTTGTGAAGGATCGATACTTCCTAATCAGACGCTGACAACACCCTGGTTCGTATACCAGGGGCTGCGCCTATGTTTTATTATAAAACTCCTATGCCTAAGTGAGGGTGTTCAAGCCGTATAGTCTGGTTGCCTGGTTCGTTACGCTAAACAACTCCTTCAAGGACCCTATAATTGGATCAAGATTGTTTAGATACCATCCCGAACACCTCCGTACTACCTACGTGAGGGCAGAAGCCGACGACTGGCCGACCCTCAGATTTCATACAACACGGCCGCACAGGAGGATACAATTAAAACATAATAAAAAATATATTACAAAACGGATTTGTTTTCATCATACAAGACAAAATAGGAGTGTATTCACTCGAAAATAACGTCCTGCCCGCACTGCGCGGCTGCAATCGAGACCCCTCTAGGAAATCTGCAAAGTAGTGCTCGGGCGTACAGTGCTCCTTGCCCTTCGGCGGCCCCTTGGTCAGCTCGACGACGTCCATCTTCGCCCACCACATTTTGCAATGAGCAAAGGCCATCCGGGCACCTTCAATACAGACCGACCGCTTGACGACCTCAAGCCGCGGGCAGGCACTAACAAGCCGCTTCACAAGCCCAAAGTAGCTGCTGGGTACCGGCGCGGCAGGCCATAGCCGGACTATCAGGTCCCTCATGGCTAGCTCGGTCGCCTTGTGCAGCTCTACCAACTGTTTCAGTTGGTCACTGAAGACTACCGGATGTTCTGGCCCAAGATATTGAGACCAGAACAGCTTTTTTGTCAAACTCCCTTCCTCGGCTCGATAGAATTTAGCAGCATCAGATACGTTGTGCTGCAAATCCGTAAACACCCCTGTAGAGCACAAAATTCAGGTAAGTAAAAGGAGTGTCTCTTTCACAGACTTGCCTTGCGTAATGAAAGCCTTACCCGCCGCAATCTTCTTAGCCGTTTGGAGTTCCTGAAGGGTGCTCTGGGCCTTGGCTTGAGCCTCTTGTACGCTCTGGCGGGCCTTCGCAAGTTCAGACGCCTGCGTCTTCGAATCACGCTCCAGGGACTTGTACTTCTTGACGCCATCCTGAAGCTATTGCTGAACCTCGCTGACCCGGGCCTCGTGCTTTTCGTGTACAACATGTTCCTTGGCCACTTTGTCCTCGGCCTCGGCTAATGCCTTCTTGAGGGCCGCCACCTCGTTCGTGGCCCCTAGCATAGTCCATGACACTTTAGTCAGCATGAAGTATTCATCCTTCCTAACGTACATGCAAAGGTTACTGCATACCTTGGTTGTCCTCCAGCTGCTTCTTCACACGACTGAGCTCTTCCTCGGCCCGCTCCAGGCTCCGCTTCAGTTTGGAGACTTCCGCAGTATGAGTGGCAGCAGCCAGCAGCGATGCTTGCTTATTTTCATAGACATCATATATTAGACTCCTGCGAAAATTGTTGTGATCCTCTGTTCAACTTTTCTTTTTGAACCCCGAACAGGGCATCAGGGGCTACTGTCTACGCTGTGATATTCTTTCTACAATTATTATTACCTCAAATCCTGTTAAAAGGCTAGTGCAGGCTTCGGTCAGCCCGCTTTTGGCATACTAAACCTTTTTTACCACCGTACCCATGAGGACACAGTGTTCATCTAAAATAGAAGCACCTTGCAGTGCTTCCAGTAGATCATCCGGCGCCTCTAGTTGGATGGAGGTCACCAGCTGAACAGGCACACCCCCTCCTTTCAGGGAAGGCCGTTCGTCGGACTCGAGAGCCGCACAGGTCTCCGGAACAATATCCGGCTGGGGGCCGAATGGAACTCGGCCCCCACCATCAGTCCCCATGGGGGCTTCTTCCCCCATGTGTCCGGTGGCCGTGGAGTCATCCTTGGACGCCGCCCTGACGATTTCCGGAGCCTCTTCTTGGTTGGGAAAGGCCCTTTGGGACACCACCTCATCATCACCTTTGGGCGAGGTAGAGTGAGCAGGTGGTGGTGACATGCTAGCCATCTCCTTTGAGTCCAGCGAGCCCTCTGTCGAGGATTGCGGAGAACTGTCGCGAGCCGGACTACAATAGCATAAATTAAACATATTAATATGGCAAAGGGGAAGGGCCATACATTTGGATGAGCATCAGGTCTTTGGTACTTATGAAGCGGCCCGAGGCTTGGTCCGGGGCATTCGTTCCAGACTACTATCGACATCCCACACGGAGTTCTCCGCGAGGGAGCCCTTCCCCCTCTTGGGGGCCTTCACCTCTAGGTTCGTGGTGGACACCCGTTTCTTCCTTCCCCCCCAAGGGGGGAGTTGTTTTCTTCCTCCTCCTCGTCGTCGTCTTCGGCGACTGGAGGGTCAGTCTCGTCTTCGGACAATAGGTCCAAAGTATCCTTTCGATGAAGGCCACTCCTGGTCCCCTTGGCTGCCTTCTTGGTCTTCTTCTCTAGCACTTCATAAGGCGTCCGGAACAACATCTTCGTCAGGAGTGGGGTCTCTTTGTCTTCGGGTAGCGGGGCTGGACAGTTAATCCGCCTCGCTATGTCGGTCCAGGCCCAAGAAAAGATTGACAATAGAGCTTAGACTTCTTTCTCGCAATACGCTAGTAAAGATTATGCCTTGAGAGCGTGAAAGAGCTTACCGAGTTGTCTTGGCGCTTTGAGCTAAGCCAACGATCCTCGGTTGTAGGTGGTGGTGTCTCGCCGGCCTTGAAGCGCACTTTCCAGATATCCTCGTGCATTGTGCCGAAGAGCTTTAGCAGCGTCTGGTGCTTGGCCGGATCGAATTCCCATAAATATCAGGTCCGTCGTTGTCGGATTTCGGGTTCCGGCAGACCCTTAAGGTTCGAACACTGGGGTGCGCGCGGAGATTACGCCTTCTACCTCCCCGCCTCGCAAAGATCTAAACTACTAAAAGAACTGCACAAGGGACACAAGATTTATACTGGTTCGGGCCACCGTTGTGGTGTAATAACCTACTCCAGTGTGTGGTTGGTGGATTGCCTCCTGGGGCTGATGATGATGAACAATACAAGGAAGAACAGCCTCGCGAGGGTCTGTTCTTGGCTGGGGTGATGAACTGCTAGGAGGAGTTCAGCCACCTTTCTCTCTTCTCTCTCTCTCTCTCTCTCTGCTTGCAAACCGAATGAACCCACCGACCAAACCCCTTGCTATGTGGGCGGCTGGTCCTATTTATAGAGGCCCTGGTCCTCTTCCCAAATATTGAGAGGGAAGGGAGCCAACAATGGCAGGCTAATTCGAAGGGGGACAGCAAGTATCAACTAATCTGACAAAAGCAGTCTTCGCCTGCGCAAAGCTCCGGTGATGATGCCGTCTTGGGCTCCACGGTGACCTCCGTCTCGTAGTCCTCCTAGCCTTGGCCTCGTTGCACCGAAATGGCAACCTTTGCCTGATGCCTCGATACTCCGCGGTTGCGCTTGCCCCCTTTGCACCAAAGAGGAAAGAAGGACGCTGCGCATGCTGGCACCCACCTGGCGCCCTGAGTCGTCATGGCTTGCGTCACGGGCACCTCGCGAGGTACACCGCCTTGATCTCTCCGCCTCCTCGCGAGCCAACCTGATGAGGCCGTGCCTGAGGAAGCTCCGTGTCGTCCGCCTCACGAGGCTTGGCCCCTCGCGAGGGTCTTGAGTCTTGTGCTGATGAAGATGGGCCGTGCTGGGCCTCCCTTGAGCCACGCCGCAGGCCGCAGGCAGGCAAGTCTGGGGACCCCCGTTCCCAGAACGCCGACAGTAGCCCCCGGGCCCAAGGCGAGCCCGGGCTTGGCCGTGCCAAGAGGTGAAAGGGCAAAGGCGAAGTGCCGTGGGTCCTAACAGCCTGTGGCCTTAGGCGCCGCTGTGACACTCCAGAATTTTTGATTTGGTTTTCATCAAAAACTTTATTGGATTCTAAAAGAGGGCATTTAAAATTTCTTTTCCAGAAAATCCTTCCTCTCAAAAAAACTTCCTTTCACCTTTGGCAAGGATTTCCTTTCCTTTTCAATTTTGGTGTTGAATTTTTGGAAGCTTTTGTTCTAGTTGTTTCCCTCCCAAACTTATTTATTTCCATTTAAAAAGAAACCCTAGGAGTTTTGGGACTTCTTTCTTTTTGAAACTACCCATGATTTTTACCATATCACAGGTGGTAAAACCCCTCCAAAACCTCCCCTCCTCCTTGGAACAACCTAAGTTCTCTGTCCCAACTAATCCAAACAAGTTTTGTATTTTATTTCAATCATTTTTCCTCTCAAACCATTTCTGTCAATTATTTGGAGCCTGAGTCATTTACAAAGCAAGTACCTTATTTCCTTTGAGTTTTGATCTCAAACCAACTCCTCTGGATTGTCCTTAGCATCCACAACTCAGAACCATCTTGATCCACTCCCCTTCTTTTCAAAATTTTCAAATTTCAGCCTCTGCATGTTTGGACCAGATTTGCCAAATTTGGTGAAATTCATATCTACACTTCCCCAAAAATTCTACAAAAATTCAGGCAGCCTACTGGAGCAATGGGTAGCCACTCCACCAAAAATCAGCTCTAGGAAAAATCCCTAGAGGCCAGTATCATTCTGTCGAACACCTTGCATACACTGTATATTGCACTTTCAGTAATTCAGTAAAAGTTCAGAGTTAAGTGTCGATCTTCAGTCACATGCTCACAGTGCCCTTGGCACGATCCTCGCCGCCTCTTCCTCCTGTCTGGAGTGCCGCACGCGCGCTTGGCGCCTTCCGGGCGTCGGTGGCGCCCTGGCCCGCCTGCGCCGGCGTGTCTTGCGGCGGCCGATCCACCGTAACAGCCGACCGGAAGCAGAACGATGGCGCAACGCCGTTCGGCGCGGCGCAACGCCGTTCGGCGCCGCCCAACGCTCCCTGGCTCTCCGCGTGGCACATGCATGCCAGTGCAGCCCCGCTGCACAGTCGCCGTGGTCCGGCAAGCACAGAAGGTGCTCCCTGCCGCCGACGTGCCGCACGGCCGTTCTGTTGGGACAGGCCGTAAACCTCCCTCCCGTGCTGAGCTGGACCCTGAAATGGAACCACTACTCCACGTAGACGATGCCCAAGCCCCTAATCCCACTGCCCAACCACGGCGCCGCCGTAATCACTCGCCGGACTTATCCCGTTCGTGGCAACCGCCTCGGGCCGGCTATATATAGCGCCCCCAAGCTCCCTCTCGCCCCCGCACACCTCCACTACCTCACTGGACCCCGACCAGCAACTAGAAGAGCCTCGAGGGGCCCTTCTTCCTCGACTCCGGCCGCCTTGTTCCGCCTCGGCCTCCACCTCGATTCGCTCCGGTGAGGCCATCCCCGGCGCCCAAACTTCGTCAGTAGTTTCCTCGAGCACCCAGTGAGCTAACCCAAGCATCAATTTGACCTTCGCAACTCTCCCCGGCGAGATCCATCTCCACCCGAGCCGCCCTCCGCCGGAGCAAGGCTCGCCGTCGACGTGGTACTCGCCGGCGACCTCCACCACCACCAACCGACGCGGAAGGGCGCCCTAAACACGGAGGTACCCTTCGATCCCCCTACCTCGCCGTGGATCGCCGCCGGCGACCACCGCAGCTCTCGGGCACCGTCGAGCTCTGCCGCCCCTTTTTTAAAATTTCAAACCTAACGGGTGGGGCACGCCAGTCAGCCTCTCAGGGCTTTTTACACGATTCGTTTCCTGAAAACGCCTTCGGGCAAAATGCGTTTCCCTCTCTGGGCTGGCGTATTTGAGACCGAAGCGTTTTCCGTTTTTATAATGTAGCCCCTGGAAACTTTCTGTTTCATTACAGATGAGTCCCTGGACTAAAACCTTTATAACTTTTAAACAGAAAAGTATTTTTGATTGATTCTTTTTCTGTTCTCTTTGAAATTTTGTCTAGTTTGTTATCAGATTTATTTGAAAAATATTTGGAATACTTTTTGTGCACATCTTGGTATTTACGATAGCGCCTATATTTTCTTTATACCGTAGATACCGAAGCTAGTGACTGAGCCGCAAACTTCACCGAGCTAGGCTCCGACTACTCTGAACCAGGCAAGCATGTTTGAACTTTTGATATGATGAGTGTCTTGGCATGTTTTGCATTTAGTTGGTTTCATGGCATGTTGATGAGCATACCGATGAACGTTATTTTCATGCATTGTTGAGGCAAGTGAGTTTGGTAATCCATAGGTGGATGGATGTGAGTATAAATGGCCATGTGTTGGCATGAGGATGGGTAAGATGGTAGTGTGGTAGCATGCCAGTCTTATGCCAGACTATTTGACTTCAGTGTCAAATCGTATCGGTCCAGTTCCTCCCTTTTCCTTCCCTGTACTACCACATGTTTTCCGCAAGGAATATGGATTAGTATGTTTCAAACCGCTTTCCTGGTACACACCAAAAGGAGAGGCCGGGATGATGGTTCCATGGCCCTGGGTTAAAGCCAGTCATCCGGTCAGGGGGCATGGGTGTTTCCGGTTGGGACCGAGAGGGGGGCACCCCTTAGAGCGTGCGTATATAAATTTGATCCCATGCTATTCGAGATTGTGATCTCCCCGTCTCAAAGTTTTTCTTGGGCGATGTCTAGGGTGAGTCCTAGCATCGAGAGATAGGATGGGTGTGTACTGGTTGGCTGTGTTTTCTTCCGAAATACCGTAAACGGAACTAGTCCTTCGAGACTAGGAAATCCGTTAGCTGTGGGAAAATTTTTGTACAAACTCTGCAGAGTCACAAATCTCCAAATCATCTTATCCATATCCAAATGTTGCGCTGACTTATTCTGACAAGTGCCAGTTTTGGTGACAGATACTCCGGTGAATCACATGAGCGCTAAGCCCCGTTAAAAGTTTATTCCTGTGGATGGACTAACCCGTTTAATTATCATGAACTGAATATTTATTATGAGTATTATTTACTTGTGGATTAAAGCCCTTTCTGTGATGTCGCTCAGACGTCCGACTGTGGCATTTCTTTTAAAGCCCTTTCTGTGATGTTGCTCAGACGTCCGACTGTGGCATTTCTTTTAAAGCCCTTTCTGCGATGTCGCTCAGACGTCTGACTGTGGCATTTCTTTTAAAGCCCTTTTTGTGATGTCGCTCAGACGTCCGACTATGGCATTTCTTTTAAAGCCCTTTCTGCGATGTCGCTCAGACGTCTGACTGTGGCATTTCTTTTAAAGCCCTTTCTGTGATGTCGCTCAGACGTCCGACTGTGGCATTTCTTTTAAAGCCCTTTCTGCGATGTCGCTCAGACGTCTGACTGTGGCATTTCTTTTAAAGCCCTTTCTGTGATGTCGCTCAGACGTCCGACTGTGGCATTTCTTTTAAAGCCCTTTATGTGGTGTCGCTAAGATGCCCGACTGTGGCATGATTTTCTGTTATTATTTGTTCACCTTTCGAGGCGTCGCTTCTGACACCCGATCGGTTTTCATTTATATTTTTGTTGGGATTTCAGGCGGACTACCGCCGTTTCCCTCGAACTTACTTCATTACGCAAATTTTTAATTGTGCATTGGAAAGATTAATCATGACGCATTCATGCATGCATTTGTTATATCTTATGTCCGAACTGTCTTGCGAGTACTTTCAAAGTACTCACTGGCTTGTTGATTTGGCCAGATGCTGACGAAGGTGATCTCATGGATGAAGAGTTCGATAGCGAGTCCGACGCCTAGAGGAATCCCAGTCAGTCTCGTGCGACCCTGGACTTAGTCACTGTTTTATATCCGCTTCCGTAATCCGAATAAATTTATCGAGCCTCACCTCGACGCTCGATGAAATGCCAGTTTGAGAGTCGTGTTACCACACTCCCCATTGTGTTATTCCACCATCGCTTTATCCTCGAGTCAGTAGTATGCCACCACACCATTGTGTTATATCCGCCATTATGTATAATTATTGGCGCGCTTGTAATAATTTGTTGAGCAGCCCTAGCTCAATCCTGTAATATATTCTATGCTACTGGCTTATTGTATCAAGTATTTGTCTACCAGTGAGGAGGATTTCTCTCATACTGGACTCAAAAGATTGGTTTCTCAATAAATATTTTTATTGGAAAACCGGTAGTGACAAGCTTGGTTCCAGAGCCAGGCTGACTATAGGAAGCCACTAGGTGCGATCGCTAATCGGTTATTAGCATGATAGAGCCGATTTATTTTTTTTGCAATTGTAGTCATTTTCTGACAGTCAGCATAAATTTATGATCTAACCATTCAGGATTTTTGCCTACTTTTGTAGATGGCCGACAACAGCTGCAAGTCTCAGACCTTCGCCAACGTACCCGATGGGTTCGTCAAGCTTCTCTCCTTCATCGTTCAGGTCGCGATGGGGCCATCCGTGCGCCCAGTCTTCACACTCCGCCAGCACAAAGTCAACGACAGTCTGACCATGCACCAGGCCACGGTGAAGTTCAAGGGAGGGCGTGGTGAGTTACGCCGCTTCCTGTTCGTGGGAAGAGCCATGCCTACGGAGAGGCATGATATGCAGATGGCAGCCCGCGAGGCGATAGCTCGCCTCAGAGATGTCCTTCCCGCAATGAAGACTCGTCGCTATCGCTATCTTCCATGCCATGTGCCCTACACCTGCCACTACGCATTCTCCTGCCCCAGAGGAGAACGAGACGAGGCTTTTGAGATGCTTATTGAGTATCTCCGGGCTCTGGAGGCAGCCTTCGACAACCTGGTGGACGACTTCGTGGCTGCCCGCATGGACTCAGTCCATGGCTGTGCCGCCAACAGGAGGGAGCTCCTGCTCACCGCACCGCCACTGACTTTTGTCTCGTCCTCAGCATCTCATGCACCTACTCGTTACCTACCTACCACCGGAGGGTTCAACCAGGCCTTTGCGCCCACTCCAGCGCGCACCGCACCACCCGTTGTGCCCACTCCTATTCGTGTTGCTCCGCCCCTGGCACCCGCTCCATCTACCCGACGCGGCTCTTCACGTCTAGAGCCTATTAGTGAGGAGGAGGTTGAGTCCCCAGCCTCACTGCGCCTCACCCTTGGTAGGGCCAAGGAGATCGTCGACATTTCCGGCTGAGTGCATTTGCCCGTCATGCGATGTACCACTTTGTAAGATATGTTTATATGTACATAGGTTGTGAGAAGTAGCTTGTTTGCGCATCACGTAGAACTGGAGAAGTGTACTAGCCTAAATAACATGTCAGGATTATGTACGCATATCCTGAGTGATGTACTGTATAATTATCGCCCGCGTGTAAGATATGTAATGAGCAGTCCTTCTCCATGCGCAAATCAATTTGTTTTCTTAAGTAATCTTGGTCATTTAAATTATTTGCCATTTTTGTGCATTTTTGGAGTTGTTTTTGGTGACCATGTTCACTTTTCTTATGAGTTTTACAAAATATATCCCCAGAGTGAAAAATGTCTCGTCCTTGGACTCGCTCCATGCCTACTCCGCCAGAGGAAAATTATGACACTCAACCAGGCAACAATTTCACACAAGGGCGGTCGAGTCAAGAGGGCAGTGAAACGGCACTTTCCCAAATGTGCCGCCTTTATGAATAGAGTCAGCAACAACATCATGAAATGATGAACCAAGTCATCAACATGGGAAATTACCATGGACAGTATCCGCAGCATTCCAAGTTATCTGAGCTACAGAAGACGCGTCCCCAAACATTTTCTCATACTGACAAGCCTCTTGAAGCCGAGGACGGGCTTCGGGATATGGAGAGGAAATTAATTATTGCAAAATGTTCAGATCCTGAGAAAGTATTATATGCTCCGCACTATCTCACAGGAGCAGCCGCATCGTGGTGGGAGAATTTTCTGCACATGCATCCCAACGAAGGTGACATAACCTGGGATGATTTCAAGGAAGCTTTCAGCGGTGCACACATTCCTAAGAGTATTATGAAAATCAAGAAAAGAGAGTTCGATGACCTCAAACAAAGAAACATGACAGTGGCAGATTACAACAGTCAATTTACACTATTGTCTCGCTACGCCAATGAAGAGCGTATGACTGAAAGCAAGAAGATGGAGAAATTCCTTGACGGTCTGGCGCCCGCGCTTAAATGCCAACCGGTCGTGCACACTTTTCCTGATTTTAAAACACTGGTGGACAAAGCCATTACTCTGGAAAATGAGAGACGCAGTCTGGAAGATATCCGCAAGCGAAAAAGGGACCAGACTAACCATGCTCGCAATCACCGAAGCAAGACAGATTTTCAAAAGAGTGGGACACACAAATTCCCATCCAATGTCTCACGCCAAATCAGGAATTTTCATGCAAGGGACAAGGAGTTCATATATCGCCCCGGCATTACTTGTTACGCCTGTGGAGAGGAAGGACACTATGCCAAGCAGTGTCCCAAGCCTAGAAACTCAACCCCAAAGCCAAACAACGGCGGCAATAATTCAGCGCCCAAGCGAAACAATTTCAATCCCAACAACAACCACAAGAAGGGTCATCTGAACCACGTAACCAAAGAGGGGGCACAAAACACTCCGGATATCGTACTCGGTACGTTTCCTGTCAACACAATACCTGCAACGGTTTTGTTTGATTCTGGAGCTTCTCACTCTTTCATTTCGAAAAGTTTTGCTTTGCAAAATAATTTTTCGATGCTTCCTTTGGAGAAATCCATGATCATCAAGTCCCCTGGGATTCAGCAAGTTACTCAAAATTACTGTCAGAATGTGGTCATTGAGTTCGAAGGATTAGAGTTTCACGCAAATCTTATTGTGTTGGAAAATAAAGGACTGGATGTCTTCCTAGGGATGGAATGGTTAACCACCAATAAAGGGTTTTATTGACTGTTTCAACCGGACCGTAATCCTCACACACCACCACGGGAAGACAATAAGAGTGTCAGCCAAGGAAGGAAAAATACACCGGCAACCGAGATTGAATAAGGTAGACGTTTCTGAGCTAAACAAGGTTCCAGTAGTATGTGAATTTCCAGATGTGTTCCCTGAAGAACTACCAGGCATGCCACCAGACCGAGAGATAGAGTTCTGCATTGAGCTCGCACCAGGAACCACCCCCATATACAAGAAACCATACCGAATGGCACCATCCGAGTTGGTTGAATTGAAGAAACAAATAAAATAATTGCTGGACAAAGGATACATTCGAGCCAGCTCCTCACCTTGGGGATCACCAATTTTATTTGCCAAAAAGAAGGATGGAACACTGAGATTGTGTATTGATTATCGAGCACTTAACATGGTCACAGTCAAGAACAAATATCCGATGCCAAGGATAAACGATTTATTTGATCAACTCGCTCAGGCCAAGGTATTCTCAAAAATTGACTTAAGGTCTGGATACCATCAATTAAAGGTGCGAACGGAACATATCCCCAAAACAGCCTTCACCTCCAGATATGGACTGTATGAGTTCACAGTAATGCAATTTGGATTAACTAATGCCCCTGCATATTTTGTTCACCTCATGAACAAAGTATTTATGAAGTTTATGGACAAGTTCGTTGTGGTATTCATCGACGATATTCTGGTATACTCCAAGACACCAGAAGAGCACGCAGAACATCTCAGGATTATGCTAGGAGAACTCAGGAAACACCAATTGTACGCCAAGTTCAGCAAGTGCGAATTTTGGCTAAAGCAAGTAGGATTTCTAGGCCACGTACTAACCCAAGACGGTATCGCAGTGGACCCAGAGAAAGTCAAGGCCATACTTGGCTGGAAGTCGCCAGCGAGCGTAACAGACATACGTAGTTTCTTGGGAATGGCAGGATATTACAGCAGATTTATTGAAGGATTCTCCACCATAGCCAAGCCTATGACGTAGTTACTCAAGAAAGACAAGAAGTTTGAATGGACAGAAGCCTGCGAAAAAAGTTTCCAAGAGCTAAAGCGGAAATTAACAACAGCACCAGTATTAATTGTGCCAGACATACACAAAAATTTTGAAGTGTTTTGTGACGCGTCCAGAAAGGGTCTCGAATGCGTGTTGATGCAGGAAGGCAAGGTTGTCGCCTATGCTTCAAGGCAACTTCGCAAGCATGAGGAAAATTATCCCACTCATGACTTAGAAATGGCAGCAGTTATTCATGCACTCAAGGAATGGAGGCATTTCTTACTTGGGAACCGATGTGAAATATATACGGATCACAAAAGTCTCAAATATATATTTTCACAAAAGCCAGAACTAAATTTACGACAAAGACGCTGGTTGGAATTGGTAAAGGATTATGATGTTGGTATCCATTACCATCCAGGAAGAGCAAATGTAGTGGCCGATGCTCTTAGTCGGAACCCCAACTCCGACGAAAGCAATCTGCAAAGCTTGAGGCCCGAATTCCAACAAGAATTTGCCAAGCTCAATTTGTTAATGGTCGCAGAAGGCACCATATCAAACTTGGAAATACAACCCGACCTTGTGGAGGAAACTAAAGGAGCTCAACCCGGTCACCCCAGCATCGAAGGCATCAAAAGAAAGGTGAGTATGGGCAAGGCCTCAGAGTTCGTCATAGACGATGGAGGAATATTGTGGTACGGAGAAAGGCTCTGCGTGCCAAACATAGAAGACCTTAAACAGCAAATTCTAGCTGAAGCCCACACCGCCCCGTACTCAATCCACCCTGGAGGAACCAAGATGTATAAAGATATTCAGGAAAGATTTTGGTGGCACGGTATGAAGAGGGACATAGCCACCTTCATTGCACGTTGCGACTCTTGTCAACGCATAAAAGCTGAGCATCAGAGACCAGCCGGACTACTGCAACCAAACAAAATACCTGAGTGGAAATGGGATGAAATAGGGATGGATTTCATTGTCGGACTACCTCGGTCACAGCATGGGAATGATGCCATATGGGTCATCACTGACAAGTTAACCAAGGTGGCACATTTCATTCCAGTAAAGACAACCTACAACACTCAGAGGCTTGCCAGGATTTATCTCTCCCGTATAGTTTGTCTGCATGGAGTCCCGAAGACTATAATATCCGACAGAGGCACTCAGTTCGTCTCGAGATTTTGGGAGCATTTACAACAGGCTATGGGAACCCAACTAGCCTTCAGTACCGCATACCACCCACAGACCGATGGACAAACGGAACGCGTAAACCAGGTTTTAGAAGACATGCTGAGAGCATGTGTCCTCACATATGGAACCAGTTGGGAAGAAAGCCTGCCATACGCCGAGTTCGCGTACAACAATGGCTACCAGGCCAGCCTGCAAATGGCACCATTTGAGGCTTTATACGGACGGAGATGTCGTACCCTGTTGAATTGGTCAGAGACCGGAGACAGCCGCATCTTCGGACCAGACATGCTCAGAGAAGCCGAGGAAAAAGTCAAGCTAATCAGAGACCGACTTAAGACCGCTCAAAGTCGACAGAAGAGTTATTATGATCAGAAACATCGTAGGGTCAGCTTCAAGCCCGGTGAGTTCGTATACCTGAAAGTATCTCCTATGAGAGGATTGCAATGATTCAAGATTAAAGGGAAGCTAGCACCAAGATTCATTGGACCATTCTGTATAATGGCGCGAAGAGGCATGGTAGCCTACCAGCTAGACTTACCCGAGGAATTATCCGATGTCCACGACGTGTTCCACGTCTCGCAATTGAGGAAGTGCGTAAGCAACCCAGAGAAACAAGTATCCCATGAGAGCATTGACGTGCAGCCAGACCTCACTTATCGGGAACGTCCAGTAAGAATATTAGAGGAGTCTGAAAGAAGGACCCGATAGAAGACCATCAAATTCTTCAGAGTCCAGTGGAGCAATCACACCGACAGTGAAGCAACTTGGGAAACAGAGGATTTTCTTCGGGCAGAGCATCCACACTTATTTAAGGATCAGCTGAAATCTCGGGGACGAGATTTTTCCTAAGGGGGTAGGTGTTGTGACACTCCAAAATTTTTGATTTGGTTTTCATCAAAAACTTTATTGGATTCTAAAAGAGGGCATTTAAAATTTCTTTTCCAGAAAATCCTTCCTCTCAAAAAAACTTCCTTTCACCTTTGGCAAGGATTTCCTTTCCTTTTCAATTTTGGTGTTGAATTTTTGGAAGCTTTTCTTCTGGTTGTTTCCCTCTCAAACTTATTTATTTTCATTTAAAAAGAAACCCTAGGAGTTTTGGGACTTCTTTCTTTTTGAAACCACCCATGATTTTTACCATATAACAGGTGGTAAAACCCCTCCAAAACCTCCCCTCCTCCTTGGAACAACCTAAGTTCTCTGTCCCAACTAATCCAAACAAGTTTTGTATTTTATTTCAATTATTTTTCCTCTCAAACCATTTCTGTCAATTATTTGGAGCCTGAGTCATTTACAAAGCAAGTACCTTATTTCCTTTGAGTTTTGATCTCAAACCAACTCCTCTGGATTGTCCTTAGCATCCACAACTCAGAACCATCTTGATCCACTCCCCTTCTTTTCAAATTTTTCAAATTTCAGCCTCTGCAAGTTTGGACCAGATTTGCCAAATTTGGTGAAATTCATATCTACACTTCCCCAAAAATTCTACAAAAATTTAGGCAGCCTACTGGAGCAATGGGTAGGCACTCCTCCAAAAATCAACTCTAGGAAAAATCCCTAGAGGCCAGTATCATTCTGTCGAACACCTTGCATACACTGTATATTGCACTTTCAGTAATTCAGTAAAAGTTCAGAGTTCAGTGTCGATCTTCAGTCACATGCTCACAGTGCCCTTGGCACGATCCTCACCGCCTCTTCCTCCTGTCTGGAGCGCCGCACGCGCGCTTGGCACCTTCCGGGCGTCGGTGGCGCCCTGGCCCGCCTGCGCCGGCGTGTCTTGCGGCGGCCGATCCACCGTAACAGCCGACCGGAAGCAGAACGGCGGCGCAACGCCGTTCGTCGCCGCCCAACGCTCCCTGGCTCTCCGCGTGGCACATGCATGCCAGCGCAGCCCCGCTGCACAGTCGCCGTGGCCCGGCAAGCACAGAACGTGCTCCCTGCCGCCGACGTGCCGCACGGCCGTTCTGTTGGGACAGGCCGTAAACCTCCCTCCCATCGAGCTCTGCCGCCCCTTTTTTAAAATTTCAAACCTGACGGGTGGGGCACGCCAGTCAGCCTCTCAGGGCTTTTTACACGATTCGTTTTCTGAAAACGCCTTCGGGCAAAATGCGTTTCCCTCTCTGGGCTGGCGTATTCGAGACCGAAGCGTTTTCCGTTTTTATGAGCTAGCCCCTGGAAACTTTCTGTTTCATTACAGATGACTCCCTAGACTAAAACCTTTATAACTTTTAAACAGAAAAGTATTTTTGATTGATTCTTTTTCTGTTCTCTTTGAAATTTTGTCTAGTTTTTTATCAGATTTATTTGAAAAATATTTGGAATACTTTTTGTGCACATCTTGGTATTTACGATAGCGCCTATATTTTCTTTATACCGTAGATACCGAAGGAAGTGACGGAGCCGCAAACTTCGCCGAGCTAGGCTCCGACTACTCTGAACCAGGCAAGCATGTTTGAACTTTTGATATGATGAGTGTCTTGGCATGTTTTGCATTTAGTTAGTTTCATGGCATGTTGATGAGCATACCGATGAACGTTATTTTCATGCATTGTTGAGGTAAGTGAGTTCGGTAATCCATAGGTGGATGGATGTGAGTATAAATGGCCATGTGTTGGCATGAGGATGGGTAAGATGGCAGTGTGGTAGCATGCCAGTCTTATGCCAGACTATTTGACTTCAGTGTCAAATCGTATCGGTCCAGTTCCTCCCTTTTCCTTCCCTGTACTACCACATGTTTTC
This sequence comes from Triticum urartu, assembly GCF_056163025.1. Classification (NCBI taxonomy): domain Eukaryota; kingdom Viridiplantae; phylum Streptophyta; class Magnoliopsida; order Poales; family Poaceae; genus Triticum; species Triticum urartu. The sequence goes on along the minus strand of NC_141876.1, from coordinate 19,236,963 downwards.
CGCAAGGAATATGGATTAGTAAGTTGCAAACCGCTTTCCTGGTACACACCAAAAGGAGAGGCCGGGATGATGGTTCCATGGCCCTGGATTAAAGCCAGTCATCCGGTCAGGGGGCATGGGTGTTTCCGGTTGGGACCGAGAGGGGGGCACCCCTTAGAGCGCGCGTATATAAATTTGATCCCATGCTATTCGAGATTGTGATCTCCCCGTCTCAAAGTTTTTCTTGGACGATGTCTAGGGTGAGTCCTAGCATCGAGAGATAGGATGGGTGTGTACTGGTTGGCTGTGTTTTCTTCCGAAATACCATAAACGGAACTAGTCCTTCGAGACTACGGAAATCCGTTAGCTGTGGGAAAATTTTTGTACAAACTCTGCAGAGTCACAAATCTCCAAATCATCTTATCCATATCCAAATGTTGCGCTGACTTATTCTGACAAGTGCCAGTTTTGGTGACAGATACTCCGGTGAATCACATGAGCGCTAAGCCCGGTTAAAAGTTTATTCCTGTGGATGGACTAACCCGTTTAATTATCATGAACTGAATATTTATTATGAGTATTATTTACTTGTGGATTAAAGCCCTTTCTGTGATGTCGCTCAGACGTCCGACTGTGGCATTTCTTTTAAAGCCCTTTCTGTGATGTCGCTCAGACGTCCGACTGTGGCATTTCTTTTAAAGCCCTTTCTGCGATGTCGCTCAGACGTTCGACTGTGGCATTTCTTTTAAAGCCCTTTCTGTGATGTCGCTCAGACGTCTGACTGTGGCATTTCTTTTAAAGCCCTTTCTGTGATGTCGCTCAGACGTCCGACTGTGGCATTTCTTTTAAAGCCCTTTCTGTGATGTCGCTCAGACGTCCGAGTGTGGCATTTCTTTTAAAGCCCTTTATGTGGTGTCGCTAAGACGCCCGACTGTGGCATGATTTTCTGTTATTATTTGTTCACCTTTCGAGGCGTCGCTTCTGACACCCGATCGGTTTTCATTTATATTTTTGTTGGGATTTCAGGCGGACTACCGCCGTTTCCCTCGTACTTACTTCGTTATGCAAATTTTTAATTGTGCATTGGAAAGATTAATCATGATGCATTCATGCATGCATTTGTTATATCTTACGTCCGAACTGTCTTGCGAGTACTTTCAAAGTACGCACTGGCTTGTTGATTTGGCCAGATGCTGACGAAAGTGATCTCATGGATGAAGAGTTCGATAGCGAGTCCGACGCCTAGAGGAATCCCAGTCAGTCTCGTGCGACCCTGGACTTGGTCACTGTTTTATATCCGCTTCCGCAATCCGAATAAATTTATCGAGCCTCACCTCGACGCTCGATGAAATGCCAGTTTGAGACTCGTGTTACCACACTCCCCACTGTGTTATTCCACCATCGCTTTATCCTCGAGTCAGTAGTATGCCACCACACCATTGTGTTATATCCGCCATTATGTATAATTATTGGCGTGCTTGTAATAATTTGTTGAGCAGCCCTAGCTCAATCCTGTAATATATTCTATGCTACTGGCTTATTGTATCAAGTATTTGTCTACCAGTGAGGAGGATTTCTCTCATACTGGACTCAAAAGATTGGTTTCTCAATAAATATTTTTATTGGAAAACCGGTCGTGACAGCCGCGTGGCGGTTGATGGGACGTGGGCGTCTCCACTTCCCCACGACGCCTCGGTGATCGCACGAGTTGGACAAGTCCCTGCATGCAAATCGTGTCATGATTACCTGCGATCGTGGAGGCCGGCGGTTGGCCTTCGCCGGCTATAAGTACGGGGCTGCGCGTGCCCTTCCAGTCCATTCCTCCTTGCTTCTCCTTCTTCTTCATGGCCCCGTCGAAGAGATTCTCGGCCGCCGAGAAGGGGAAGGCTTGCCGGGTTGAGCCCGCCTCTCCCCCACCCAAGCGCGGCAGAGGGCGCCCTCACAAGCATCCTGTGGCCACCACGGCGGCTCCCCGCGGCCGTGGAGGTGATCTTCAGCACGGCGACGGGCGGGTTGCTGCAGCCGGGGGGCGCGCTCCAGCTGCGCGTCCCCCCAGGCCGCGCGTTCGTGCTGCTGAAGTGCTGCCGGAGTTCGTCGTGTGGTCAGCGGAGCCGGCTAGCACTCGGCTCCTGCTTCCTCGCTTCCTCCTAGGCGAGCTCCCGGCCGGCGCCCCGGGCGGCCTCTGGCTCTAGGCCGACGGCTGCTGCAGCCAGGCCTCGTGGGTCTCCCTGGAGGTCTCCGCGGCCGGGAGCCTATCCCTGGCCCGCGGTTGGCAGACGTTTGCCCGTGCGCGTGGCCTGGGCCGCCGGTGCACCCTACACTTCAAGTTCGACGGCGACGCCACCCTCTACGTGAGGGTGTTTGGGGAAGATGGTCGCCGCACGGGGTGCTGCCCCGAGGGTGACGACCGCGGCTGGGAACCTAGCTCGAGTGACGATGGAGGGAGCAGCGCTCGCGCGGCTGGCAGCGCTCGGAGTTCCTCAAGCTTCTCTGGTTCTTCTTCAGCCGGCGACTCCTCCAGCGGGGGCCGCGATCAGCCTCCATGCCGCCGCGCCCTGGTGAGGCGCGAGAGGGAGTCCGCCTGAGCTCTGGAGGCAGCCCGGGCCTTCCCTGTGGGCTGGTGTGAGGCGAGCCGCGCCGGATTTGTTCTTTCTTTTTCCCTTCTTCCTGCGCAACAAAGACAATAGTGCGGAGCCCCGCGGGGGCGTGTTTGGGTTATTGCTGTTAATCATCGTTTCGCTATGCTACCGTTCCTTCCGGCTATGTGCCCGAGCGTGGATAATTCCCGACCCCGGCCGTGGGGGGGCGACCGACCCAGGCCCTTTGTTTGTGTCGCGACGCCCGTGGGGCTCGGACTGGAGGGGTGCTCCTGAAAGGGGCCCAGGTCGTGAACTCTTTGAATGACTAGGATAGGAATGCTCGTGAGGGCGCTTTGCTGCCCCCCCCCTCGCGAGGCCTTGCGCAAGAGAAAACTAGACAGGAGAGCGAACATCCGAAGAACCGCAAGCCAAAGACGGCAACAACTTCAATAAAACATCAAATGAGAAGGAACAAGCCAACTGCGGAAAGCAAATGAAAAGCTGCGTCCGGCACCTAATCTAGTCTTCGATGTCTTCTCACCAGCGCGGAGCTAAGTGCTGCCACTGGGCGTGGGAAGGATCCCCAGGGCCTGAGGCTGGCGCTCCTGAGACTCCGGGGCGTGTACAACCCCAACTCATTATTACATGAGAGTGTCACAGGCGGCGAGCTTCACAGGCATTGGCCTTCTTCACAGGCTCCGGGCCTTTTCGAAAATGCGATAGCTTCACAGGCACTCGCCTTGCTTCACAGGCTCTGGGCCTTTTCCAAAACGCGATAGCTTCACAGGCACTCGCCTTGCTTTACAGGCTCTGGGCCTTTTCCAAAACGCGATAGCTTCACAGGAACTCACCTTGCTTCACAGGCTCTGGGCCTTTTCCAAAACGCGATAGCTTCATAGGCACTCGCCTTGCTTAACAGGCTCTGGGCCTTTTCCAAAACGCGATAGCTTCATAGGCACTCGCCTTGCTTCACAGGCTCTGGGCCTTTTCCAAAACGTGATAGCTTCACAGGCACTCGCCTTGCTTCACAGGCTCTGGGCCTTTTCCAAAAGGCGATAGCTTCACAAGCACTCGCCTTGCTTCACAGGCTCTGGGCCTTTTCCAAAACGCGATAGCTTCATAGGCACTCGCCTTGCTTCACAGGCTCTGGGCCTTTTCAGGGGTAGAACCTCCGGAGGTGCTGGATGTTCCATGCATTCTGGACCGGCACTCCCTCCTGAGTCTCCAAGCGTGTGGAGCCGGGCCTGGAAACATGAACAACCTTGAATGGGCCCTCCCACATGGGAGAGAGCTTGTGCAGTCCCTCCCTGGAGAGAACCCGCCTGAGCACGAGGTCTCCTACCTCAAGAGTCCTGGGGCGGATGTTGCGGCAGTGATATCGCCGCGGCGCTTGCTGGTACCTCGCCGCTCGCAGCACGGCTTCTCGGCGGCGTTCCTCCCCCAGCACGAGGTCCATCCCCCGCATGGCATCCTGCCGTGCCTCGTCGAACGCCAGGACCCGCGCGGAGCGATGTCCGAGCTCCTGAGGGAGGACCACTTCTGCTCCGTAGACCAGGAAGAACGGGGTCTCCCTAGTCGGTTTGGTCGCGGTGGTGCGGATGGACCAAAGCACGGACTGAAGCTCGTCGTACCAACCTCTGCCACAGGCTTCCAGCTTCTTCTTGAACGTCCTGGTCTTGAGGCCCCTCAGGACCTCCGCGTTGGCTCAGTCGGCCTGGCCATTGCTCCGGGGGTGCGCCACTGAGGCATAGCATATCTGCGTTCCAATGTTAGCACAGTATGTTTTGAAGAGGTTACTGGTGAACTGCGAACCGTTGTCTGTGCTGATGCGATTCGGCACCCCGAACCGGCTTACGATGCCCTTGATGAACTTGACCGCGGAACCCGCGGGGATGGTGCGGACAGCCTCTACTTCAGCCCACTTGGTGAATTTGTCCACGGCAACGTAGAGGTAACGATAGCCCCCTGGCGCCCGAGGAAACGGGCCCAAGATGTCCAGCCCCCAGACTGTGAATGGCCACGAAAGGGGAATAGTCTGCAAGCCTCCTGCTGGCTGATGGATTTGCTTGGCGTGGAACTGGCAGGCTTCACAAGCTTTCACTAGTTCCACGGCGTCATTGAGCGCGGTGGGCCAATAAAACCCACTGCGGAACGCCTTGCCGACGAGGGTCCGCGATGACGAATGATGTCCGCAGTCTCCGCCGTGTATATCTTCCAGTAGCTCCTTCCCTTGCTCCCTGGAGATGCAGCGCAGGGATACATCGTTTGGTCGCTTCCGGCAGATCTCTCCGTCTCTGATGCAGTATGCCGTGGCCTGGCGTGCCACTCGCTCTGCCTCCTCCTCCTTCTCTGGCAAGGTCCCTTGTGTCAAGTAGCTCCGGAGCTCCGCGATCCAACATCCCTCCTAAGGTTCCATCATCAGGAGCAGTCGCGCTCCTAAGGCCGGGCCACAGGTCGGAGCTCCCGAGGCAGGTGGCTGGGGGAGCTCCTCCAAGGGCTGAGCCGTGTTTGACAATGACGATAGAGCTGAGGGCTTGAAGAGCCGCTCCTCGAAAACGCCGGGCTCCTGGGGTAACCGTCTGGATGCGCATTTGGCGATATCGTCGGCCTCCTGATTGGTGCCACGGGGCACATGCTGCAACTCCAACCCCTAGAATTGCTTCTCCATCCTGCGGACTTCCTCAAGGTAGGCTTCCATGTGCTCATCCTTTGGCTCGTACACCTTGTTGGAGAAGTTGACAAGGAGCTGCGAAGCGCCCTTGATGGTGAGGCATTTCACTCCCAGGGCGGCCGCGGCCTTCAAGCCTGCTATTAAACCTTCATACTCCTCTATGTTGTTGGAGACCTTTTCGCCTTGCTGGAAACAGAGTTGCACGGCGTAATAGAGCTTGTCCTGTGTGGGCGATATGAGCACCGCCCCAGCTCCAGCGCCATGCCTAGAGAACGCCCCATCGAAGTACATGACCTAGCCTTCTGGCGCTTCGCTTCCCGGGGATAGGGACCGATCCTCATCAGCCTTGAGGCCTGGCGCCTCCGTCCACTCTGCCACAAAATCCGCCAACGCTGCTCCCTTGATGACCTTGGTCGTGCTGAATTTGAGCTGAAACGCTTGCAGTTCTATGTTCCACTCAGCAACCCTTCCAGCTGAATTAGGGCTCCTGAGCACTCTCTCCAGGGTGTACGACGAGACGACCTTGATGGGGTGACCCTGAAAATAGTGCCGCAGCTTGCGCAAAGCCACCAGTAGCGCGAGGAGGAGTTTCTGAGGCATGGGGTACCGTGCTCTTGCATCCCGCAGCACTGTGCTAACGAAGTACACTGGGTGCTCAACAAGGCGGAGTGCATCAGTGCTGGTGGCTCCTTCCGGAGACCGTGGCGCCTCTTGAGGCAATGAGGCCTCCTGAGACTGGCCATCTGGAAGAGGGGCCTCTTCCGCCTCCGGTGAACCCCTTTGCGGCGGCTGATCCTCCTCAGCCGCAGTGGTGGTCTCTGTAGGCCTTCCTTGTCCCTGTTCTGCCTTGCCCTGGGCTGCTGCCGTGGTTTTGATTCGGCGCTCCTCTCTGACTGCCACCAAGGCTGCGCTGGCGGAGTAAGGAGTGGCGGCGATGTCAAGCACCAGGGGCTCCTGAGGGCGCGGGGCCACCATGACCGGCGGACTGGTCAGGTATCTCTTGAGATCCTGGAACGCCTTGTCGGCCTCTTCAGTCCACTCGAAGGGCCCTTTTTCTTCATTAGCTGGAAGAAAGGCAGGGCTCGCTCTCCCAACTTGGAGATGAAGCGCCCTAGCGCGGTCACGCGCCCCGTGAGCTTCTGCATTTCTCTAAGGCTCTTTGGCGGGCTCATGTCTTCCACCGCCTTGATCTTCTCTGGGTTAGCCTCGATGCCTCGATGGGACACGAGGAAAGCCAAGAGCTTGCCCGAGGGGACTCCGAACACACACTTCTCTGGGTTGAGCCGTAGGTTCACTGCATTGAGGCTCGCGAAGGTTTCCTCCAAGTCCTGTATCAGGGTCCCGGCCTCCCGAGACTTTACCACAATGTCATCGACGTAAGCTTCAACATTCTTCCCGAGCTGCGGGTCCAAGGTGATGTGCATCAGCCGCTGAAAGGTCGCCCCTGCGTTACGCAGCCCGAATGGCATGCACGTGTAGCAGTATACCCCGCACGGGGTTAGAATGCTGTCTTCTCGACGTCTTCTACCGCCATCTTGATCTGCTGATATCCAGAGAAGGCATCCGGGAAGCATAAAAGATCGCATTCCGCAGTGGAATCGATGATCTGGTCGATGCGGGGGAGCGGGAACGGATCTTGCGGGCATGCTTTGTTGAGGTTGGTGAAGTCAACACACATACGCTCCTTCCCTCCTTTATTTGGCACAACGACAGGGTTGGCCAACCAATCTGGGTATCGGACCTCGCGGATGACCCCAGCGGCCTCTAATTTGCGGGTCTCCTGGACGATGAAGGTCTGCTTTTCTATGGACTGCCGCCTGGCCTTCTGTTTCACAGGGCGCACGTTGGGGCACATGTTGAGGTGATGCTCGATTACACTCCTGGGGATCCCTGCCAACTGGTCCGGCTCCCAAGCGAATACCTTCTTGTTTGCACGCAGGAACCTGACCAGGGCCTCCTCCTGCTCGGGTTTGAGGTGGGCGCCTATGGTGAAAGTGGCGTTGGTGGACCCGTCCTCATCGACGGGCATCTGCTTGGTTTCTGCCTTGTCTTGGGTGAACAACTGCTTCTTCTTGGCGGGTGCAGCCCCCTTGGCCTCGGGGGGCTCCAAGCCGGCGGGTTGTGCCGATGCCGCCGTCTTGAAGGCGAGCTTCAGCGCCCGCAGCGCGTCCCCGGTGTCCCCGTGCACAGTGAGGACACCGTTGCTCCCAGGCATCTTCATGAGGTTGTACGCCGGGTGCGTCGAGGCCATAAATTGGGCCAGCGCTGGGAAGCCGAGGATGGCGTTGTAGGGGAGGCCGATGGGGGCGATGTCGAAGTCGACCAGCTCCGTGTGGAAGTTGTCGTAGGTGCCGAAGGTCACTGGGAGCCGGATCTACCCCAAGGAACTGGACGGCTTGCCCCCGATGCCTGAGAAGGGCCGGCTGGGTTGCAGCCGTTCCAGGGGTATGCGGAGGAGGTTGAAGGCCTCGACAGAGAGCACGCTGAGGCCCGCGCCGCCATCAACGAGGGTTTTGGTGACAGCCACCTGGCAGATGGTGGGGGTGCACAACATGGGGAGCGCGCCCGAGCAGGCCGAGTTGGAGGGGTGGTCCACTGAACTGAAGGTCAGGCCGGTCTCGGGCGCCGTCCGATCCGGGGGAGCCCCCTGCCGCGTGGAAGCGGCGCTGACCCGGCGGATGAATGGCTTGACGTGGTGACTTGTGGGAGGCGCGTGCGAGCCGCCCAAGAGGGCCGCGACGACCGGGGGTGTTGGTGTAGCGCGATGGGATGGCGCAGGGGAGCCCCCTGCGGCGCGGACGAGCTCAGCGACGCGGTCGAACCATTCCCCATAGACGTCGTCGGCGGGGCGGCAGCGCAGGAGCTCGTTTGCTGCGAGGAGTGCAGCTCGAGCCTCTGAGGGGGCGCAAAGCGTGTGAAACGAAGAACCAGCTGGTGCGGGCAATGGAGTAGCGGTGCGGCCATCCTGCCGCACGGACGGATGCTGAGACGACGCTTGCTGCTCGCCCCCCGCCGGGCCGGTGGCGGCGTTGACGGCGGGCGACGGGGAACGACGAGGACGTCCGCCGACGGGTGCCGTCTGGGCGATGCGAGAAGCGATGGCGGCCCGACGCTCGGCGCGGGCCCGACGAGCGTCAGACATGGATGCGACGGTCGGAGGAGAACAGGGTGGTGGACGACGAATTCCGGCGCACCCCTACCTGACGCGCCAAATGTCGGATTTCGGGTTCCGGCAGACCCTTAAGGTTCGAACACTGGGGTGCGCACGGAGATTACGCCTTCTACCTCCCCGCCTCGTAAAGATCTAAACTACTAAAAGAACTGC